>NC_086201.1:27007500-27317500 GCF_035770615.1 Melospiza melodia melodia | reverse complement strand
AAACATTATAAAAGGCACAGCAAAGTTACCACCCCTCTGTCTCTGCTGACCCTGCCACCTGTACAAAAGGCACTGTTCCAGTGAACACAACAGCAAACACAAGAAACATATGAAGCTAACTGAGCAGCTTAGGAAAAAAAAAAAAGCTATTTGTAACCCATAATAAGCTCATAGCAACCAGATGACATACTAATTTACTGGCTGCTTTACACTGTGCAGTCCCCAAAACTAGTGTAAACAGTGCATTGCAGGAATGATACTTGGCTATATATTTTCTCACTGAACAGTTCTGAGTTACAAATGTAGAGGTTGGTTTTGGTTTGTTTCTTTAAAGTATATTGCC
Organism: Melospiza melodia melodia; assembly: GCF_035770615.1. Classification (NCBI taxonomy): domain Eukaryota; kingdom Metazoa; phylum Chordata; class Aves; order Passeriformes; family Passerellidae; genus Melospiza; species Melospiza melodia. The sequence goes on along the minus strand of NC_086201.1, from coordinate 27,317,157 downwards.
CCAAGAAATACCAGCAATAGTAAGACAAGACAAAAAAGAAATTGCCAAAGACTGGTTCAAATATTTTATTTGACACCTATACCCCAATGCCAGATGATCTCTTAAGTTTGCCCCCCCCCCCCCCCCCCCCCATCCTGACTTAATTTATACCTTTCCAAACATGTAGTATCTTCCTTTTGGAATGTGGGGACCCTATGAAGCCAGAACTGCTGCCAATTTCATCCAGTTTCATTCAAAGACTTTTCCGGATTTAAGTCTATCTGTTACCACTACGTTGTGTGCTAAATATCCTTCTTCCAGAGTCCTCATAACTTACATTCTAGGGTTTGGGAAAAGCATCACGGACAGTTGGCCGAGAGCAGCAAGCCAGCCCTGCCTCTACCAGGTCTTCCCATATTTAAAGGGCAAATAAATTATAATATTAAAACAACAGGTTTTGTTGAGCTATTTCTAGGTTCTGAGAGGAACTTGCAAAAAATAAGCTTATCTACAGTAGTTTGTGGAGGAATTTAAATTACATCTGGCTCTGAGCCAAGTTCTGCCATTAGAGAGCACTACACTTCCTTGTCCTCGTCTGTATGCGTCCAGCAGAGGAAAGCCAGAGGACAGGCACTGCGTAGCAACTCTCCTGGTGAGCCTCAAAAGGGTTCCCTCTTCCCAGCGGAGCACCTGTCCCAGGCAAATTAGTGCTAGATAGCTTGAAAATAAACAGAATAGCACCTACACCTCTACTTGCTCTACGCAGCACACAAAAAAAGCTTTTTTCTGCCTCGCTTGCCTAGAGCACCAGGACAGAAGAAGCAGGTCTGACCCTCGCAGGGATCGAACAAGACATCTCATGCACAGTTCCGTGTCTTCTGCAGACACACAGAACAATGGCTGTAAGAAGGCAGCACAAAACCCAGCTGGCATCTACTCTATGCAAGACTCAACCTCTTACTACACGAACCGCTTCCATGTCCAAATAACTACTTCTGTTTTTCTGCAAAAGGACTCCTTTTCACACCACACGTGTAAAGCTGTTATCCTACAGTTTCTCCTCAAATACAGCACAGCCTTCCAGGTTATTCTACCTTCTCCAGAGCACAAAAGACCCATACTTCTCCTCTTTTTCCCAAAAAGACGCTACCGGCATCCAGGATATACAATAAATACACAAAAGTACACAAACAAACCAAAATAAAAGGCATTTCCAGACTAAGGCAAAAGGTCTTACCTCAGGAAGATAACCGTGCATTGCCACGCTGCGCTCCAAACAGGTGCCTCTCCCCTGCCTAACTCCTGTCTGCCTCCAGCCAGCCCATTCGCAGCTAATTTAAAAGTTCACAGGTGTTAATAGATAAGTATCAGAGTATTCTGCCTATTTGGGTGTGGCAAAACCCTACCGCGGGGATATGATGCACACCATGCAGAAGAGGTGAAATGTTTTCATCAAACTAGATGAAAAGTATAGGAAGTATAAGAAAAACCTCTCCAGCTCAGAAATATTTTATTTTCTTGTGCAAATTTTAGAATTTTGAAGCCACTGACTGTTTGCATTCTCCCCCTCAGATGATTAGAAGATTGTGGGGATTTCTATACTTCATCTTCACTTGCCCTTAGTTGTCTGAAACGTGCACTTTCTAGCTATGCAACTTAGTACAATTGCTTTATTACCAAGTTTCTTTTTTTTCTTTCTTCCCCTCCCCTCCCCACCATCCCCAAATGCAAATGCATATAGCTCCAGTGCTGGTTATGCATGGGCCAGAAAACATTTGCTTTTGCTTCAGGTTGAATCTTACCTTCTGTAATGATTCCAGATGATGCTGGGAGTAAGTTAGAGACAAAAAACTAATAAAAGCATTATTTTCTGTCTTGATTACCTTTGCTTGGACAACTTCAACAAAAAGAGGAATTTGCTTAAAAGGTTATTCTACCTGCTTTGGTTTCCCAGGCTATTGCCAGGAATTTGAACTGAAAAGATGTGGGAAGAATATGCTGTATAAAACAAGGCATGATAATGAGGAAAATACACTGCTGAGTTAAAATTGCAAGTGGTTTTGACAGTTGATGCTAATAAAGCCTTTCTCAAATCTTCTATTGCCTTGTTTGAGCTGTGTGGGCAAGACAAAGGAAGGAAGCACAAAGAGGCTTTTGGCCTTTGACTTCCACCCAGGAGGTGTTGGATTGTGCTACTGAAGGCTTCAGGCTAAGCTGTGTCCCACGGCTTCTCTGCAGGATAGGCTGAAAGGAAAAATGATTCAGCAGGACCAATTTTACATGTGGCTTGCATTGTCATTTGCAGGCAAATCCCTCACCTTTCCTGAGCTCATATTCAGGTTGATAATACCTCTTGTACCTGTGACAAGAGCACCTAGCTGTCAGGGAGAAGTAGCCGGGTGACAGCCCCCAGCACATCCTCCCCAGCATCCTGGGAACATCTCAGAGGTGGAAGGAGAGACATAACACCATGCAGTTCACCACGCATCAGCCAGATTTCATATGGGTTATTGTGTCCCCTGCCTGTTCCATCTACCCAAAACATGAACTCTGGTTTAGTGGCTGCATAAGCCCAGACCCAAATGTTTTAGATCACCTATATGGAAATGAGTAATAATGCCCTCACTTTGTACTTTTGCACTCACACAACCATTTTTCACCAGAAGCTCTCAAAATTCAATGGTTCCCCTTATATGTATTGCATAGAAACAGCCCTTTTGTTACTACCCCAGAAACCATATACGTGTGTTTCTTATGTAGTACAGAATAGTTTCAGCTGCACAGCCTAAATACACAGATTAAACAACACAAGGCATGGGAACAGAAAAGAAAGGTAAAATCTCTTGCTCAAGACCAACGATGCTACAAAACCAGTTCCACTCCACCCACCACCCTTTGCTCGATCACTCTCTCTTGCACTGCTTTAATTGCTCCTGATCGTTTCAATGAAGCCACACTGAACTGGAAAATGATGATTCTTTCAGGCCATTCACATTATCTTAGCAGACCTAATGGCCTCTTGAAATAGGTTTTTTATTTGGTTTTTTTTTTGCTTCTACTACTAGGAGGATAAGTGCTGGAGACTTGGTCCTGCACACTCTTCTACACCTGGGGTGCTAACACATGAATACTTCAGTAGTGGGATAACACCAGTTCCTGCAGAGAGAATGTGGGCAGGGATCCCATAAGTTATGCTTGAAGAAGAGCTGACAAGGGATGCCAAGTTTTGTCCGTGTGTAAATTTACAGTTGGTGGCATTTCCACTGTAAGTGCCATTGTCAAGATTTTAGGATTGGATTGCAAAAAAAAAAAAAAAAAAAAAAAAAAAAAAAGCATTTGACTGAAACTTGCCATTCAACTTCTCATCATCAGAGTAAAATACCATACTGTACCAAGAATGAAAAGAGAGAGAGAGAGAAAACAACAACATTTAGCAGGTTTTAAAATTATGCAGATATTTTTAATGGCTTTGGAGTATTCAGACACTCACTCATATGTCAGAAAACAGATTTGATTTATAGGAATGACATTTGGCAGAGCAATTAATCCATACTATGTTCTAATCATGTTTGGTATAGGGAGAGGAAAAAAAAAAGTCAAACTTAGGTTTAAAGCTGATTGTGCCAGGAATTATTTTCAAAGAAGGCTCATAAGGGTTTTCAGTAAGCTCAAGGACAAAATCTGGTCTTTTATTCCTTCCCCACTCCATCACCCAACAGAAGAATGAAGACTACATCCCACTTGCTAGTTGAAACTCAGCAATTAAATCTTCCTGCCTTTACTACAAGTGAAACAGGAGTACTGACCTCTTTGGCTTTTAGACTCTCCTTCCCACATTGTTCTTCAGCCCTAATAAGACTGTCTAACAGAAATCTTGAGAGGAAAACTATGGGTGATTCATCAAAAAATGTTGACGTTTCACCCAGCAGAACAGAAAATTGCCTTTGCACGAGCACTCTTTGGGTCTGCTTTGTCTTTCCCAGAATGAAACTTTAATTGGTTTCCATAACGTCCATTTTAGAAACACAATTTGAGGCACGAATTTGCAGCTCCCCACCTGGCAGTGCTTAGATCTCCACTGCCAGAGCATTTACACTTGGCTATAGGGGCTCCTGTGCTGCAGGCAGCAGAGCTGCTGCTCAGGCACCCGCAGCAATTTCCACTACAGCACAGGCCAGGGGCAGAGTGGCACCTTCCCATCTGAGGCCCTGGGACCGCGTGTCCCCAAACAAGGTGCTCTGCTGAGACCCGAACACCTGGGAGGGCACAGCTCCTTTGCCCGGCACCTGTCCTCGCTCCTTGAGGTTCGCCTGTGGCTGCTGACACCTTCCTGTGCTGTGCTGGGTTTGTGCAACCATGAACCTGTTTCTTTTACTCCGTTTGAACCCCTGGTGTTTCACACCCAGTGTGACAGACCACTAAGGAAAACTTCTCTGACAAACCCATTATGTAACACAAGAGCAAGCACTACCTGGTAGTTTTCACTTACGGACTTTGCAAAAGCTGTGAGTTATCTCACACAGTAACTGCATCATGTCTAACACAGCACTCGTGCCAGTGTGCTGGAAGAAATCTTTCTTAAAGGCGATTTTGTCTCAAATCTATCAGATTTAAATCTAACAGCTGTTCCACAACATAGCAGAGCTTTATCTGTGCCCGAGCATGTACCCTGGACTGCTCTCCACTGGTGGTTGGACATTTACCAACAAGCAAACAAACAAAAAAAGTGCAACACATAATTTGATTTTTCTGTTGTTTTTTTTTTAATTGTAATTGTTAAAATCAGACCTCCTCCCTTTTCTAACTCTACTAACTCTCCTTTACACCCCATCTCCAGGATCTCCTGCTTAATTTATTCACAAATGAAAACATGTTACTCTATACTTCTTCCAGGCTAGCTTTAAAAATCTGAGGTTACACTTTCAAGACAAATAAATAATTATTTTAGCATAATGGTTTTAACACCTGCTATGAAGATTGCAAAACCATTCACATTCTACCTATAACTCAATTTTGTGACACCCATAACTCAGAAAATATTTGCCTCTGGGTTTAATAGCTTCCATACTCTTTTTCTGTCTGAAGATGTATTGTTAAATATTATTACTACTGGAGGTATGTTTGGGCAATATCTTTCAGACATTTTTGAATTAAAGGGAAAAAAAGAAAAATTCTGACCAGATAGACTATTTTTGGAAGATAACTGCAGCAAACAGCTGGCCTGAGCTGGCTTCTACTGAAAACTATACCGCCAGAAAAGAGTAAGATAGGAAAGTTCAAAATACCTTCAGGAGTAACTTTTGTGCCTCGCATTAAGGGTTACTGCCTCCTTTTGCAGGCAAACAAGGATTCACCCCTTTGCAGGTTTGTGCCAGCACACACATAAGAGATTTCTTGCTGCCATACCTGGGCAACTCGAAACTTTTGTCTCAGCTAATCTGCCCTCTCTGCCCTCAAAACCCTCCTGTGCAATCCCGTGCATGGGAGAAGAGAAGGCAGCACTGGGACAGCTGCTGAGATTTGCTCCTCAGGCTCTCAGGCCACGCCAGCTGGGGCAAGAGCACACCCACAAATGCCCCAGGGATGCCACCTTTGGGCCACCAGCCAGCCTGGAGTGGAACTGCTGCTGTCTCGACAGAGTAGACACTCATGGTTCTGCCCTGCCTTTCTATTGCCTTTCTGTTGGAAAAGCTCCCACCTGTCCACATGTTGGTCTCTGTGTGTCAAGGACAGTCCATTTTCTCTTTGCCCCATTCCCAGCAGCCAGCTTTGTTCAAGCCCTGGCTTTGATCTCAGCATGATGCTGTGAGCTGCTTTCACTGTGTGAAGTCATCTGGAGGATAGGTTACCCAAGGCATGAATTCACAGATGACTTTTAGCACAAATAGTCTGACACAAAAAACCCCCACAACATAAAATTAAGAAAGAATAACCAAATGTGGCATTTCAAGTTCCCTGCCTTTTCCAGAGGAGCATCCCAGGCTGTTATATTCCCACACAAATTACTCAGATAAAATTCAAACAGATAAAGATCTCAAATCAAGCAATATTTATGTGCAAGCAGGAGATCTGGTCCAGGGCTCAGCTGAGTCAAAAAAACCTATTTACCTCTCCAGGCCATAGTAACATGGTGTCTGATTTACATATTTTCACATATAACTTGATATTTTTCCATGAAAACTTTCCATTATACCTGTCTGAAGCTTTAGCTCCTAGATTTACTACTGATCAGTGCTTTTTCCCTGCACTGACAGACAGGCACTGTCTGAGGAGTCATTATTTCTCATACAAGTATACAAAACTGGTGTTTTAGGTTTGATGTTACAAGTGCTCACTGTCACCTTGGTATCTGCTGCTGACAGTTATTCCCTCCACAGAAATTTTTTGTCAGAGTGCTTACGTTTTTTGCTGCAAGGCTTTCAAGCTCTCTTTGAGAGCTGAAATCCACATCACACGCAGGCACACAGGCATGCACACACACTGCTTTAAATATCATAACAAATTATACCATAAACCTTTCTGAAGCATCTAAAAGAGCTCTTCTCTTTCACAGGATAATGTATGTGGATTTTTCTGAGGATGACTTACACATTGTTTTTTAGTTGGCTGCTTTGGTTGATTTCTTGTTGGTTTGGGGGCAGGAGGTGGTTGTTTTGTGCTTGAGTTTTTTGTTGGGTTTTTTTGGTGTTTTGGTGGGGCTTTTTTGTGTGTGTGGCGGGGTTTTTTGTTGGGTTTGTTTTGTTTGTTTTTTTTTTTTAATAACAGGAAATGAGTGTTTCCTCAATGCCTGGATTTTGAAATCTGGAGTGTGGGTTCTTCAGTAGATGTGGCAGCATGTGGGTATTCTCTCCTGTTTTTAGAACTCAAGTTGCTATAACAACCTACGGCATCTGCTCAGCCCACTACCTAAGCGGCCTTTTTTCTTTCTCTTTTTTTCTTCCTTTTGGGTCTCCTATTCTTCTGAAGTCAAGTGCTTTGCTTTGATTTTTATTTAAGGAGCTAGCTTATGCTCCAATGTGTATATGCAGAATGAGCTGAAAGAAGCCAAAATCTGTGCTGAAAAGATCACAACTTTTGGAGAGTATCTGGCTGAGTGGGACGAGCTCAGGGCTGGGCCCTGTTCCCACTGAAGTGAAGACACACCAGTTCCTGCTGTGAGCCTGAAATTCACTGCCATGGCTCATGAAAGTGGGGTTACTCTGTTGAATGACAGACAAGTGATGGACACTACCAGGGAGCCATTGACAGAACAAGAGCCAACAGATGGACAATCTTGTATAACTGGCTCCATATAATTATTATGTTCCCTCCTTATCAACTGCTTTCTTGTCTTCTGGAGAAAAGTTTGATTTTTTTCTTGAAATGGATTTTTTCCAGATTGATGGAGGGTGGGCAAGGAAGAAAAAATAAGGAAGATTTTTTTTTTTAATTCATACCAGAGCAACAACACTATATCAGTACTGGGGTTTGGAGGATATCCCACCTCCTCCATGGGTTAGCTGCCCATATTTCATGCTTCATCACAGAACTCTGCCTGTGAAAAAGAGGAGCTTATCACTGCTAGAATCCCTGGCTGCAATTCATCAGAGAAGACACAGGACAATTACTAAGTCCTAAGCACATAAAAGAATGGGAATGTAGCTACAATTCCCATAAAGACAGACACCGGCTCCAACAGGAATATCTCTGGTTTAGGATGAAACATTTTGGCTGTGAATTTTTAAAAATACTTAGGATTTTCTATCCATATAAAACGCTTTCATTAAAATTTTTCCACAAAAAATAAAAAAGCTTTTCACAAAAGCATTTGCATTTTCCCCATCAGTCCAGCTCCAAAATGCCTCTACTGTCAATCAGCAGATAAGCAGGGCTGGGGATACACAGGTCTGCCCAGCCCCATAGCCATGCCTTGTCAGGAGCCAGGAAAGGAGATGGCATTCCTTAGGGGATTTAGGGCAAGCATGTCAAATGTCTTAGGAGCAATGGAGCAGTGTTCAGAGCAATCTGCTGAGCAGCCAATTCTCCCATATGTAATTCTGCACACAAGTAACTTGTCAACAAACTGAGGTACAAATTGCCCTGTCCTGACCAAATGCACCTTTGGCTTTGTCCCCAAACTAAGGCACTGCCAAGGCATATGCTCAGAGCTGTAGAGAAGGAGACAAGGCTCCTTGTGGGTAGGATTTGCAGACTCTTGGCTGCCACCAGAGCTCTGCAGGGAAGCAGTACTGGAAAGACAAGCTCCTCATGCAGCTGTCCCTGCCTGCAAGGAAGCTCTGCAGCAAAAGGAGATCACACAGCTAGTGAGAGGCCAGGTGTGCTAGAGTGATGTATCCTGTCACTCCAGCTCAGGTCATTCCATGCCACTCTTACATCACATATTGAAGGCAAGAGTTCACAGGAAGTAGGAGGCTCAGCAGCCAGCAGGGCTGAGCCACACAGGCAGGAGACAGTGGCTCTTGGATGGGAAGAGGCACTTCTGCAGGGCAGGAACTGACTCAGAGCTATCCCAGGGACTGGGAGCACAGCAAGTTCTATCAAGAGTTGCCCTTCTCCTGTGCTACCACTAAACCAAATCTTCACGTGTACCTAGATACAGTGCAATATGCACATCTACTAAGGGAAGACATATTCAAGGTGTCCTTCACCTCACACAAGGATTTCCAGAGCTAACTGTTAAGTAATTCAGTGCCATGAAAACTCCCATGAGGGGCAGTGAACCTGGTTTCCCATTTTTCTCAGGAATCATGAAATAATATTCTCTGAAATCACACCTTTCTCCTTCAAAGCTTCTGTGTATATTTGGTAACTTGTACATATGTCATTTCTGTATGACAGCCACAGCTCCCACCTGGAGTTTTGCAACATTGTCCACATGTTACCTTTCCTGGAGGATATAAATATGTTACTGATACTATTTTTGCATTACAGAGAGAAAATGAGAATAAAGAAAAAAAAAACAGAAGGAATTAAGTTGCATGCCAGCTACCAAACTGGGACTCATCTTGCCCTGTAGAAGAAAGACAAAGAGAAGATACCTCTCCCCTTTACCTTCCCCAAAGACACAGAGTCTTTCTCTGAGCACAGAGATGTACACCATCCTGATCTTCCAGCAATGCTGTTGCTTATCAGAGTCCTGAGGAGACACGTCTGAGCTGCCACACCTCACCCCAGCAGGTAGCACTGGCCTCTGAGAAGCTGCAAGGCTGAGAGCACTGCCAAGATGGGAGCATGAAACACATCAGTGCAGGAACAGGCAGTGAGAGAGGACCTTCATTCATCAACAGCCAGCAACAGCCTTGGCCCGAGCAGTGCCTGCAGCTTCTTTCCCATAGCTTGAGGGCAAAAAACCTGTGGGCATCCTCACTGTGATTCCAGCAGGATTTTTGTGGAACGGCTTGGAAAGAGGTGGAAAAGCACAGAAACAATTTTAGATATCATAGAGATCACATAACCCAAAGAGAAAGTGGGAAGTGTATCCCCAAGAAAGATTTCAGTTTTAGGGCAGGAGCCACATTTAAGAATATAAACAGCGTGCCAGCTCCAGATCAAGAGCCAAAGAGTGACTGCAGATGGATTTATCCTGCAAATGCTTCCTAGTGACAGCAAGTTTCACAGTGCAGCACATGGATTTTCACCTTTGGAGACACCCATCCACACAGACTCCAGAGAAGAACAACAAAACTGGGCTAAGAATTGAAACCATTTTCAACGTGCATGTGTTTGGTTCTGCTCTATAGGACAATGACTTCCTCTTAATCTCCTTCAGTCTTGCCCAGGGTTGCAGTAAATGAGCACAAGTTGGCTTTGCTGTGCTAGTTTACATTAGCTGAGGATGTGGCATTCAGTGAAAAGGATGTGTGACAAAACTTTACAATGTTCCCAAAAACTGGTTATTGGAAAGGCAGGAATCTCAAGATTAGTCCAGTGGAGAACACAGCCACACATAAATTTGACTTTCACTCTGAGAAATGCTAGGGTGACCAAAAGATAACATCTGAATATTTTAAACTTACCAATTTATTTCTGTTCTACTTTACCAAGTGTTTGTCTCACTGATTTGGGCAGGAAAGAGGACATGTAGGCATCTGTTCATTCATCAACTTTCTCTAAATCCCAGGATTAACAGACTACTACTACGATGAAGCCTGAGCAGGAAATATTATTGCTAGAGTCTGACTTTAGTGTAACTTAATGCCCCAGTCACAGAAGCATGACCTGACCAGAGCCTTCACTCCTGAGTGTAGGTTATAAACAAATGAAATAAATATTTCTTTCATTGTAGACATAACAGTTTTGATCACAAATGACTAGAGCTCCTTATGAAAAGTTAAGTAAACAATATTATGAAAACTACCTCTAAGCTTTGTTTCAAAATTTGATACTTAATTTTCATCTCTATTCTGCCAGAGTTGGGATCCAGACAAGTCAACCAATCTTCTGGTCCTATCTCTGCATTGATACTTAGAAATTGCAGATGTAAAAGAATAGATCTCCTTTTCTTAATATGCTGCACTAAAGTTCTGATGAGAAACATCCTGATCAGTATGGCTGTCCTCTAAATTACAATCCAAAACTGGGTCTCAGATCCACTGGGTGTCTTTGGAGGTCACACTGGCTGCAGGGGAATGTTTTCCACTCTGACCTCAGGCAGAATTACAAATCCCTCTGAATATTTAGAGTATTTGGTTCTTTGGGTTCTTTGGTACTGTTTTGATTTCCTTGCAGTTCACTTCAGTGGCATTAAAATCTGGACTCTTCCCTATGTGCTTTCCACTTCAGCACTGACCACTTGTTAAATAATTCTTCAACCTAGCAAGATGAACATAAGAGATTGCCTGTGTTCCTTGAGCAAGTTGTGGCCAAACACAGACCAAGAGATGTTTAAAAGTATTTTCATTAGGCAGCATTTCCAGCTGCTCCACTAACACTTCTCAAAACAGAAAGCAATTCTCTTCCTGGCACTGTTTCAGAAGATTTAAAATGCATCATTCTAATTACTGCCTGACAAATAATCCCGGAATGCTAGCTGGGAAGTTTGCAGTGCAGACAACAGATATATTATCATCACACTGGTATATTGAACTTTTTATGATGTCTAATATCTCTAGATTATAAATGAGGGAAAGCATCCTTTGCCACTGGCAGAGAACAGCCCTCGCACACAAACTGAAGGCTCAAACATCATCGTGACACAGCTATAAACCCAAGGTCATTTTGTGGTAAAACAGTCTAGAAGAGTTGCCAAATCTGTCTTTGGACTACTCTTGATCATTTTGGACAGCAATTTCATTCAGTCATTCTAGGAATCCATAGAATTCCTTCACATTACCCAAACTCTTTGCAGTTCTGCTGTTTTTATAGAGTGACCGCCTAATCTCAGGAAGATCAGAGGTTCCTTTATCAAGTCTGCAGAAAGACCTGAAACTCTTGCTAGAAGCAGAGCTCAATTCAGACCTCTTTGAAGGTCTGAATAAGTAAGTAATTCTTTTCCCCTCCCCAGATTTCAGGCAGCAAGTGGGACTTAACAGGTTCCAAAATACCAACAGGAACTTTGTTCTCTTCTTATGTACAGCATTGCTGTGGCAGTTCAGGCGATGCAGAAACTTCACTGGGCTGTGCATATGCCTGCTTTGGCTACATGTTGAGGAAGCTTCCATGCCAACTCTTCTAAGCACTGCCTGTCACCCACGTGAGGTGCACTAAGCATGCAGAGCTGATTTAAAGTCTAAGTGAATCCAAGTGAACAAGTGTGATTCACATGTCAGGAGATCAAAAGAAATTTCAAGTGGGAAACACAGCCATTAGGAGAGGTAAGAAAGTGAAGAGAGATTAAAGTCCCCCACGCCCCTGCAATGCCTATACAGTCATGAACCAAACTGAATAATGTAACTGAAAATTTTGCTAGCTGCCATCTGTAAACACCTCTGGCAGTAACTGCTTATCACTCAGGCTAGCAATGTAGACTCATTTAATGACATTCAATTAATTTAAGCTCCCCTTTCTCTCTGCCTTTTTTTTTCCTTCTCAGAAATAGCTATTTGACATAAACATCTTTGTTTGGCATATCACTAGATCTGCTGCTAATTATAATGCTGAACCCAGATGCTTGGTGGAGGAAATTAATCTACGTCCTGCATAGTTTGTTGGGCTTGTTTTAGTGGGTTTGCCAAATATTTAGTGAAACCCTCATATGACTTTTATTATCTGGAGATAGATATTAAAGGGCCAAGTACTATTCTTATTCTCACTGGTATAAACCTGGACAGCTCCATGGAGGGAAATAGTTACATTACTATGGATTTACATGATGATAGTCTAGATTAACGGTACTGTAAATCCTCAGCAGTGGAACCAGAAAGCTAAACCACAAATACTCCATCGTGCAAACCTGGGCTCTTCCCTTAACTGAAAAGCACAGTCTTAATCCCAAGAAAAATGACAGTACTCATAATGTATGTTGCTAAATTGGCATAGAGAAATCACTCTTTTCTTTTGCAAGTTGGCCTACAGAAAACACCTGTGGAATAATTGGCATCAAAATTCCTCTATTCAGAAAAGCAAAACTGTTCCATTACAAAACAGTTGAAACAGTTCAAGCTATGAGCTGCTTCAGGAGCCAAAGAACTCATTTGCCTGCTTGGCTCACCTGAGTTTCCCATAAAACGCTGTGGCACATCACTGGTGGAGGAAAGCTGCTGGTGGTGGAAGCTGTTTGTGCAGGCATGATAAACCCAGGGTTAGCACTGGCCTTGGATACATGGACTGAAGACCTGAAGTCCCAAGGGGCACTCTTGGGCCCAAGAAAAATGTCACATTCCCCCAAAGGAAGTTCCACCAGAAAAAATAGTCCAGCCATAGAGAATACACATTTCAGCTACAGAAAAATTGACTATATCTCTGCAGAAAACACTGGGGTTTCTAATGTCCCTTTTCCCCATCCATTTTTACAATATAATATTTTCCTGGTGAAAAAATGTGAGGAAGGGAACGTACAAAATAACTATTATTTCCCACACAGAAAACAAATGTAAACTTTTGGCTCTAAGCTTTAAAGTAACTTAAAATAAACAAAAAATGCCAACAAGCTTTAAACCAAAAACCCCTGAAGTCAACATTTCCCAGACAGAGGCCAATAAATGTAGTGAAAAGTGTATTTTCTATGAGAAACAACTGACAGCAAGCTCCCCACTCTGCTTGCAGAAAAAACTGAGTAAGCCAGAGGAGCACTCCTGTGTGCCAACTGACATTTGAGGATCGTTATCATTTAGGCAATACAGATCTAAAGACAGGAAATTTCTGAGAGAAAAAAAAATTAAAACCCTGCTGAGAAATTATAACCTCTGGTACAATGAATGGCTATTAACCCCAGCTGGTCATCGTTTGCAGAAATGCCATAGACCTTAGGTGGGGTGATGATTTTAGAAAGAAAATACATATTTTTAAAGTAATAATGTATTTTTAAAAATTTAAATAGATAATTTGGCCTAATCTATGGAATTTACAGTGCACAGTTAGTTGTAGTTACACTGTTGGGAAGTCAGTTTTCAGAGAAGCACCGGGAGCTATGATTATGAGTGTGAACCAGACTGCTGCTATCAGAAGGGGCAGCAAGACCCCTGCCAGCAAGGCACGATTTCCCATCTCATGGAACAGGCTGAGGAGCTGAACTCTCACAAGTTAAGAGATCCTCAGGGATCCATGTAGATCAAAATAATTTACATTTACAGGAGCCTGAGGCTAGAGCTGTACAAACTGAGCAAAGTTCAGTTCTCAGCCCATCAGTAATTGAGTGGGACAGATTTTAGTCAAAACAAATTCCTGCTTTGTGCAGTACTTAGAAGGCCTCCCCACTTTGTTCCTTCACAGGTACAGAAAGCAGCAGCAGAAAAAGTTCCCTGTTGAGCCGATCCTCTTTCACTACAGATTTGAAGACATTGCCACCAACTAGTAACTTCAGAACGTTTCTCTCTTACAGCCATTTGCTCTGATAGTCTCCATTAAGCTGTTTGCCACCCATGTTTGTTCTGCATTTTGCCCAGACCACACAGGTTTAATTTTCAAGTGTCTTCTCCAAGCAAGAAGAGGAAAAGTAATTTGCTACATTAGCAGGAAGTTAAGTATCTCTCCATGCAGTGGCAAATGCTTACCCTTTTTGATAGATGTGTTGGGAGCAATGGAGGGTAAGATCATCTTTGATGTGGGTTTGGAGACCTCCAGTTCTTTGTGTACTCTTTTGGGCTAAAGCAAACACAAGATAATTTGCCTTTCTGCAGCATGGTTTCAACTCAAGCTAGAATTTGGCACAGAAAAACAATGCTAATAAAGCAAGTCTGAAGGAAATCCAGATATTCATGATGTGCATGGCAATATCATCTACACTGCTTTGAACATTAGAATAAAAGCAGAACCTTAGACTTGCAATATTTTGCTAGAAGCCCAGCTACACATCACAGCTTCCCCCTCAGTACTATCCAGAAACCAGAGTTCAACCTTGCTTTCTAGAGGGAGGCCTACAACTAACACCTCATGCTGGACAAGATAAATCTTTCTCCCTGCTCAGGGATCTGAGGGACAGAGACTTCCACCAGAACACCTCTGAGGACAGGAGTAAGAGTACAGAACCCCCAGACTATTCTAAAGTACACTCCATATATGCATGAATGGAGTGAGGGTATAGAGGGTGCAGTTCACAAACCAGTCCAATTACCGGGCTAAAGGGAAAAAACGAGTTCCAAAAGCAGTCCAGTCATGAGTCTAAACAGTGCTATTTCTCCCTGTTAAACTGCTGCAGGGTTTCCAGAAATCTCAGCAGAAATGCAGTTGCCATACATTTAAGAAACTGACTTCAGGTGGGCAACCTGCTCCAACAGATTTTGCATTAGCACACCAAACTGTACTTGCTAACACTTCCCATGGAAAAGCAGGTGCACGCGTACATGCGCAAGCAGCAAACCAGGACTCCAAGCCATGATCCAGTTGGAGCTCACTCCAAGGAAGCGTGGGACACTGCCAGGGTTCGAACATGAGGCTTGGCTCCAGAAAGGATGGGAACCACTAGACGACACACTCTTTGGCACAGGTGGAGCACAACCCCAGAGATCTGGAAGACAATCAAGTACAGACAAGCCACTGCAGCCAGCACTCAATACAGCTTCACACAAGCGTCCTTCTGTAACCCTCCAGCTTTACAATCCTTTGCATGGTGAAATGGCAACAGAAAACTGCAATATAAAGAGCAGCCATGCTTTCAGAAATCAGTGTGATATACGGCCCTGTAGAATAATTCTTCATACAGGTAGATGTTGTCCAGTTATTCCTGTAGCATGCTTTTGACTGTCATTAAATCCATGGTGAATGCTATCGGTGGAGGAAGGTAATAGAGCTGAAACCTTAACGAAGATTATTGATAGTGCCCTGTATCTAGTCCTTTATAATCTCTGCACAGAGATTGTGGAGTTCATAATAGCTAGCAATAAAATATTTTTTGTTCATAAAGAAGAAAGATAAACAATGCACAGATACTTTACTTAGAAGTACTCAATGATTTAAAATGTAATAATATACAGTGCTTGTCACACATCTAAAATGGCATTATTGTTTCATAAAAAACTCACTGTCCTTTTAGAGAAATTTTGCTTTTTCAAGGACAATCTAATACAGTCATTTAAATTGCTGGCACTTATCTCTCTAATAAACTGTAACCTGATAATCAAGGACCATAAAGGATTATTTTTTTTCTCTTAAATTATTCCAGAGCAGCTGTAAAAGTACAAAATCCATGGAACCGTGTGTACCTAGTTCTAATGATAAACACAGGGCTTCATCCTTCTTGCCTCAGCAAAACCCAATAGACCGGGCCCCTGAAAAGACTAAAACGGTTGTTCCCCTCAAATATTTACTCATACTTCCTCCCTTCTCAAACCAGATGCCAAGCCCCTGCTGCCTCTTCATTTTCAAGAGTGTCTGGCTCTTTGTTTTAACTCTCCTGGTGCTCTGCAGGAGCAGGAAGGCCTGGTGCAGATTGCACCCACTGTCACAGTCACACCAGGAAGGGGCTGGGAGGAGAGCTGCTGCTTCTCTTTTATAAGGGTGCTCTGGGCGTTGGCATCTACATACACAAATAGGCTCTTTTACTTCCTCACAACGATAGATTTTATTGACTTATTTATTATGCCTTCATTTTACTCAAGGTGAACAGAAACACCCAGTTTAGATTCACTTTTACACAGAAATCCAGTTAGAGCAGGAGAACTAGGGCTCCTGGTGCTAATACAATGAGAACTTGAAGACAGCCTCAGTGAGTTTACCCTGTGCCTCAGCTCGACCTGGGATCCTTCTCCAAACATTAAATTAAATCCCTAAACTCTGCACCAGCCAGATACTGATGATTTACTTTGCTCACCTAATTTCCATTCGCTCTGAACGCCAGCCATCAACACCATGTTCCCCACACCTTTCTCCTCCCTTTCTTGAATGCCCTTTCCCCATTCACTTTTGTTGCCTAAATTCAAACTAAGAAGAAAATAATTTGTGGGCCAAAAGAAGCCAAGACAGGTCTGACAGTTAACAAGGCCCATCCTCACCTTGGGCCAGTCACACACTCTTGCTAATATGGGGAGAATGGCATTGCTGGCAGGGTATCTGTGGGGAGCACAGGCTGCCCCACTTGCTGTCTGCCCACAGACAGTCTCACTGCTACCAGGTTCTCCCGGCCTTTTCTGTTTTAAAAGGACAGGAAAGAGACGCCTGTGTACAAGCAATATAAGTCCAAATAGAGACATAATTAGACTGCCTTTGCAACAATACCAAGAACAGCAGAATCACAAGCTTTTAGTAACAAATGACATTTTTGGTCTTGAACGGATTATAAAGTGCTATGGAATTAAAAGTCAACATGTTCCTTCCATTCACTAGCTCACATTTCTCTCACAATGGAGCCCCTTTATTAGCTAATCACAGTCACCACATCCAAGGAAAGGAAGAAGCAAACTGGCCTACAAGTCTTCAGTTCTGTGAGGTAGCAGCTGCATGAAAGATTTCAGGGAGGGGTGAACTCAGCAGAGGCACATTGGGGACACCAGGGACAGCTGCAGCCCTGGTACTTCTGCTACTTAACACTCACCAGAGTAAAGGGCTCTGAGAGCCACAACCATCCATGAAGCCGATAGCTAAATCCTCTTTCATGGCAGTTTTTGTTACTAATGATTTAATTGTTTATCCACAGCAATGCCAACAAGCATTCATTCTTCTTCCTCTTTGTTTCCTTCAGTGCTGGTATCTCTCTTCTCAGTTGCAATTTTCTCTGCCCCTCAGAAAAGTGTGCACAGGCTACGTGCAGCCACTCACACCAGTGCTCAGCAGATGAAAATTGCTTCAGGATCAGGGTGGCATTTGGTACCTTGCTGCACTGCAGGCATCCACCCCCACCTCAGCCAGATGTGGTGCAATGGTGATTCCAGCCTCAGGCCTTTAAAGGCTGCAGCTCTGCTCTGTCCCATTCCCTTGCCAAAGGGCCTGTCTATAAAGTTTTCAGCAAGACACATTTATTGAAACTCTGAGTAAACCAAAGATTCACTAAATGCCCTATCAGATGTAAAATACATTTTTCATGGTCCTGCAAAGGAAATTTCAGCAGTAAGATTAAAAGAAGTCACTGCCAAATAT
The DNA here is from genome assembly GCF_035770615.1 of Melospiza melodia melodia. Taxonomy (NCBI): domain Eukaryota; kingdom Metazoa; phylum Chordata; class Aves; order Passeriformes; family Passerellidae; genus Melospiza; species Melospiza melodia. The sequence goes on along the minus strand of NC_086201.1, from coordinate 27,299,511 downwards.
TTCAGAGAACCAATGTTTATAGATTGAGACTGATTCTGTCTTCCCTGCTGGAGCTACAGGCACACAGTCAGTGTAAGCCCAAGAAGAACCAGGTTCTGCCTAATTTTAAAGTGCTGCATTGCTGAACCTCTAACTAGGCGGGGCAGGGGGTGGAAAAGCTATTAGTAGCCAACAGATAATTTTGGCTACCTGGGAACTAGGAACTCAGGGAAGAGAAAAGTGGAAGGAAAAATACATCAAGAACAACCAGTCACCTTAAATGGGTTAGCATTTAGGAATGCAGAAGTTTGTCATGCCCTTTTAATTATAAGGGTAAGTTTAAGAATAAAAGACACAATTACAGCTGAAAAAACACCTCACTAAAAGACCAAGGGAATAGTTATGCTTCCTACAACCTTCCAAAAGAAACATTTCCAATACATATATACATAAAATACCATCAGAAACTCAGTAACAATTCTTTTATAACTTCTGACCCATGCAGGAATCCCTTCCTAAGAACGTACTCAAGGTTTGAAAAGTGACTTTGTAAACATATTATGATTTTACAAAGGCTGTGTGTTGGAGCAGAAGCATTCTCCAGTCAAGCAAAAGGACAAGACCAATCTGTAGAGCTCCCCAGGGACAGTCATCCTGTCCCCAGCCACAGCATCTCTCCATAGACCTTCAGAGATGGACTAAGCAACATGGCACAACATTCATCCTCTGCTAATATCAGGCCCATTATTTAGCCTTCACCTTTTCAAGTTCTGGATCCCAGTTCTGCTCACTCTGGTATCAACAGATACTAATGCAAAACTCCTTCTCCACTACTTTACTCCCTCGTTTTCTAGCCATAATTCATCCAGCTAACATGGGAGTGACAAGCCTGCACAAGGAACTGCAGCTTTGGGTCTTCAATTAGGTTCTGAGGTTTCCCTTGATTCTCAGAATTTTGTAATTTTAGAGTCCGACCTCAAGGGGGAGATGCCAGAGTTAAGGATTTTCATTGATCAGCATGCACATATTGCAATAATCCTAAAATTCGGGAAGGCCCAAATTGCACTGCCAAGATAATCCTTCTCCTACAATTTCCCTTAGCCCTTGAGCTGTGCTTTCACTGGCAACTCACACCGACCTTCTGCCAGCTGGAAGCTGACCACTGCTCCTGAAACACAAATCTACGTCAGTGAGTCAATTCCACAAGCCAATCCTGAAACCCATCCTTGTCAATGGGAGCCCAGAACTGACCCCATTGCTTGGAGCAGATTTATGCATCAAGCATACACTGATCATAGGAATGCCAAATGTGTTGCAGGATTACATCCTTACTTTCCATTAATTTGCAGTGCATCTTTCCAGACAGCTAAAGTATTAATCTTCTGCTTAATTTTCCACAGTTTGAATGAAAACACAGCTATTCAGTATCCTGCTCTCAACAGCATGGACATCAATCCAAGCCTGGCTTGGTTAAATTGATCTAAACTCTCAGCTTCATCTGGTTCCCCATGGCACATTTGGCTTTCTCATCAGGACAAACTTGATGCCATGCACTTCATGTCAAATATGGCACAGGGCAGCATATTTACAGTGTTTGCAAAACAGAAAATACTTACCTTGTTCATTTGATCAGGGTGCCCACAGACTCCACATTTCTAATGACAGATCATGCACCACCAGACTGCTTTAAGGAATCTGAGGTAATAGGGAAGATCCTTGACTTAAACTGAGGTCAAAAACCTGTAGATGGTTTTCGGATAGATTCACTAAACTGGAATGCATTAAATCAGCAATACCTGGAGAATACTCCTGCAGGGGATTTTGTTACTGAATATGAGAGGGAGTACAGATACCTGCAGTTTCTGGGCTTGCAGGAAAGCAGGCATGCAGGTGATGATGCAAGGTGGATCAGTGAATAACCAACAAAGGCTTAAATGTATTCAGAATCTCTGGTCCCAGACACTGTCCCTACATCACAAGAGTACATTCAAAAAACAGAGCAGACATTTGTGCGTGGGTCAGGACCCGGTCTCAAAATTCACAGAATTTAGATGAGATTCAGGGACAGAAGATTCTGACAGTCGAAGCTGAGTTTGGTTCAAGCCTGATCTCATCCTTTATTAGAAGTTGGACTTTATCCTGTTCATTCAGTATGGCAAAAACACGCACCATCCTTTCAAACCATGGCCACATAGAAAGACCAGATTTCAAAGGTCTTTTGCAAGGTAAAAAAGGACTCTTCTCAACCATCATAAAGTTATGGGCAAATGTATTTCGTCCTCTACATTTCTCTAACATTCCTTTCCCTTAAATGTAAATCCGTGCTGTAACCATGACTCATTCTTACTCAGCTTTTCTCAGATTTCCATAAGCAAACACTTGAAGTATTTGCATATTTGTGCACTGAACATAACCCAACTTGCCTGGGTCTAACATCATATAAAAAGCTCAGCATTTGTATCTAGCTCTGGCACAACACTCAGATTTGCTGAGGAGGAGATTGGGAGGTAATTCAGGGGGTTAATATTCTGGTGTTTTTCCAGCAGTCCCCTGCAGAACAGGCAGGCTTTCTCTAAACAAAACCAGAAGGGAAACCATCCATGCTGCTGGCAGCAGCACACACTGTTTGAGGTGTCCCCTCCTGCAGGCAGAGCTGGTGGGGATCTGTGTGGGTAGAAGGGAAAGGGCAGCACAGGGAATGTGGCCTCTGCCCAGCTGGTCACACGCTGCTCCCAGGCAGCCCATGCAGTCACAATCTGCATCCATGGCAAACTCTCAGTGTCCAGTGCACATGGTGAGGGCTGAGAAAGCAGCCAAGCTAAGGGCTGTCTCAATACTGTATCATTTGTCCATTCAAGTTTTCCACAAATATTAATGGGACAGATGGAATAAGTGATTGGTCTCTAAGTGATCCAGCTTCTACTGGCTCAAACTGGAGCTTGAAGTTAACATGTACAGGCAATAAACTCTCTAAAGAAGATTTACAAAGCAACAAATAATTTGGTTGAACAAAGCTGAGTTATAAGACATTTGCAAAGCCCCAAGCTCACCTAAAGGCACAAAGAACTCAAAGTATCAAAAAAGTTATACTAGGAAAGAGAGAGAATAAAATAAATTCCCCTAATGTACCACAAATATCAACCACCACACACTACCTACAAACCATATGTTTTGCCCATCTGTTCTGTTATCTTCAACTAAATTTATAGTATTTGGGCTATCGGAAGAATTGTCAAGCCTGAGCTGGGCAGGATTATAAAACCTAGGTGTTATTACACTTTAAAAGACATTTCCCCTCCCCCCACCACACCAGGCACAAGATTATTCATTTCTCTTGCTGTCTTACTACAGAGGATGCTATGCTTGTTCTCAGCTACAGTAAGTAGTAGGGCATCCCAGCCCCCAACAAAAGAAGAGTTCCTCTGCCTTTCTGATTTTGCTCCTTTCCCCATCCTTCACTCCAGGCAGGTCTCAGAAAGAGGTGCCAAGGCTGAGGGTGCAGGGTCACTTCCTGTGGTGCTGCAAACCACTGAAGCTCACATTAAGTCAGGAGAGAGCTCCTAGTTCTGCCTCAGCAAGGGTCATCTCTCTGGGGCAGGGCTTCAGGAGCAACACTTAAATTATCCTGCTGCTGAGCCAGAGTTTCCAATTTGAAGCATCAGGGGTTGTAGATCAGGGCTGTGATCATAAAATGCAGTGCAGGCAAAGGATTAGAGCAGGAGAGCAGCCATTTACTACAAAAGCATATGTGCAGTGGATGTCTCCTTGAGAAGAAAACAATAAGGTCCCCTAAGTGAACCCTTCCCACCAGTCCAGATGCATCATAAGCCAGAGAACACTGTGCTCCTAATACAGAGCCTTCTTCCACAGACTGCAAGTTACTGCCACTGAGAAAGCCAACAGCTTTTAAGCTGGTCTAGGAAAAAGCACTTCTAAACACAGCCTGGAATGGCTCAGTCTACTTCTTCATTTCTAATCGTATACCCAGTCTTTTGGATAGAGCTCAGCATGCCAGATATTCAAGACTCTTCAAAACAGAGCCCAAATCTTGGGGGCCTGCATTTCTAAGTGCTGTTCTCCACTGCATGCTTCCATCCGTGGTTTGTTAGCTCTCTTCTGCATGTACAGCAACAGTGCTTTTCAGAGTGTGCATACACAGAGAGAAACTGCTTGGAAAGACTCAACTCTGACTGTCAAGTCAAATAACAGACCTTAATGCTGAACCTTCCCCACCTTGTGCACCAGACCCTGCAGTTAGTGCATCACTTGCAGCAGCTGTCTACCTCTCAGCACCTCCTTCCAGAACACAAAGTGACTTGCACAGCTCCAAAAGCTGCCTAGGAAGTCACAAATAAGTACAGCAGGGAAGATTCCAGTTTGCTTTTTCACTTGCAAGGATTAGGGTAAACGTAACGATTTTCCGCACAGAGGGGCTTTAAAGAGTGTGCAGAATTCCAATAGGTGTCTCGTTAATGCCAAGCCGTGGAGCACAAGGTGCTGCACTCCTGCTGTCTGGTCCACCTGCCCGGTGCCAAGTGGCTCTCTCCAGTGCTGCCTCAACCTGCCCACTGCCAGGTGATGATGTCCTGCTGCCCTGGGCCCTGCTGGGCAACCAGGGCTGCCTTCACCATGTTCCTCATTTGCTTCAAGAGCTGATTTCTGAAAGGTGCTAAAGCTCAGCATCGACCCCTGGGAGAGTCCAGCTCCCCTTTTGCCCTCAAACAGCATGTACAGAGGACATGCTGGCACAGCATCATCTCCCTTCTGCTTTCCAGGATGGATGGCAGATTGCAATGCAATTTTCCTCCCAGTCCCTCTGTATTCATGATTTCCACCTATTGTAATCAGCAGTCATTTCTGAGCCTGTCACTGTCACGGAAGATGCAGATGAGTTCAGAAATGAGAGAGAAGTGCTTTACCATTTTTACAAATATTGCTGCACACAAGGGAGATTTGGATATCCATTCAAACTGCACAAAGTTGAGGAGGGAGTTTTATTTTGATTTGGGGTTTTTTTACAGACCTTTTTAGTAAGGGGAAAGACTTGCATTTTGGACACCCATGTAATAGAAGGGAAGGCCAGGCTACAGAGTGAATCCTTAACTTTCCTTCTTACACTGTTCAATCAAGTCCAGGCAGGTAGAGCATCAGACACCCTAGAATGCCCTGGAGAGTGGTAATCAGAGCACAGAGGCAATGTGGAACAAATCCCATTTGTAGGAAATAATTTCCCTGGCTTTTACTACAAATAGAGCTGCTTTCAGTGGTTCAGAAGCAATACTAAAAAATTAAATTTTACAATGAATAGGAAGACTCTTAAGAAGATCTGCTCCTGATGAAATGTTTCCTTTTCCAGCCCTCTGAGAAAAATCACCTAGGTTTAAAAGAAAAAAAATTCAAAATATTCTATCTTCTTTCTTTAGACAGCAGGAAAAGATACATCCATTTATAAATCTGAGTTCTTAAGCTTGAATTGTCACTGCAGAAAAAAATCCCTCCATCTCTACTTTACAAATGCCCCAAACTGAAATGCTTTGAGAAGTACAGAGTGGGTTTTTTTTAAATACAGGTATAGCTTTATGGATATAATACAAAACATTTCAACACTTCTAGCCAAAACTATTACTTTGGATCAAATTCAATGAATATCTGTCTTTCATTGCTTCAAAATTGCATTTGTGGCAAATGAAATTGATTAGGTAAAAAGAATAAATTTTTTAGCCAAGCTGGTTGTCTTTTCATAGGTTTAAATTTAATGTTGTATTACAAACATACTAAGGTCATAAAAGCTGTTCCATTCTTCAAATCTTCCTAAATTCTTGTTAGCAGGGTTGGGTCCCTTTTTCCGACACAAGTCCCCATTAATAGCTCTAAATATGAGTCCAAACTCCATCCCTCATAATATCTGTGTAGAGCTGATAAAAGTCAACCGCACAGGCAAGAGAAGAGATTTCTTAGAAGGGAATAGCTCTGCTCATCTTTATCCAAGGAAGTGGGCAGAGGGTAATGAAACATCTTCACTTTTGTGAAGTTAAGAAATCTGACCTGGAACTGACAAATGTGAATCCAGGAGTCCTGCAATGCCATTTGGACAGAGTCACTTTGAGAGTGGAGCAGGGCATGGAAACCACCCACATTCAAAGGAAATCAAAATTTTATTCCAAACTTAATCCAGGATTTCAGAAGTCCTTCTGTATATGTGACATGAAAGAGACCACTGTACAGGATAAGCAAAGATAAAATCTTGCACAAGGGCAGGAAAGCAGGCCTTGGCACACCAGGATTTAGGAGCAGGGCTGTGCTGCATTCATTCCCCTACGTGTGCACACCTACAGCCATGCTCACTTGCTGACTCTGTTCATCTGAACCCCTCTTCTCCTCCCAGGAACTGCCCCTAAGGAGCACCGTGTGCCGCCGATGTCGCAAGGCAGGACAGTCAGTCTGTGATCAACCAGCCAGCCAGAAAAAACAACACCACTGGGGATGTACAGCTTTGCCTTTTCCCACATTGAATGGGGCATTAACTTCAAAGTCTATGATCCTTTAAATCTTTAACAATAATTAATAGGAGAAAGATGACTAATATTTGTGTTTGCCCTTAAACCTGCTCTTGGGAGAGAAAATAAAAGCTCAAAGAAAGTGACATTTTGTGCAAGCAAAGTCAACAGTATTAGTTATTCCTGAATTAGTTTGTCTTAACTCTGGTGTTAATGCTTTACTTGGCCTTGTGCTCCCAAGTGGAGTGAAGTGCATTTAGCACTTCAGTTCCTGCAGCATGAAATATTTCACTGCATGGATCTCCCAGTGCTAACTAGAGCAACCTCAGGGCTGCAGCAATGTCTGCCAGTTACCGTGGGCTACTGCAGCCCTAAGAAACTGTCACAGTCCAAGGAAAACCAGCTCACACTGTCCAGTCCACTGGATTCCAAGCCTGGGGTACTGGACCCTTGCTCCAACACACCAAGTGGGCTGGCCTAATGCTTTCCTAGCCCAGAGGAAGACTCTCATTATCATCTCTAGGCTTCAGTGCTGCTCACAGCGAGTCAATATTTCACTTCAGAAGGTTTGTTTCCTTAAGATACAAATAGTCTGATGGGCTTTGGGGTTTTTTTCATCGATCAAGACCAATGTATCCTAGTCTAGACTGTAAATTTACAAAATGAATTTAAGAGGACTCTCTGTTCATCCCATCTCCAAAGTGCCACCTCGGGGAAAACTGTAAAAAATTAGAAAGCTATTCTTCCAGAAACAGCAACCAGAGGTCTGATGGGCAAAGCCAGGTTTCTCCCACCGTGTGTGTAACGGCCCTACCAAGAGACATATGTGCACATGTAAAGAGTTCAGAGTCCAAACCAATAAAAAAGAAACTCTCCAGTTTTTTCCTGTGCCAGATTTAAACAGCCCATGGAAAGAGAAGTAGGAAAGTTGTATTTTTTTCCTAAGCTTTCACTGCAGATGCACACAGGGCCATTTTAAGATGCTGCCATGCTGACCAGATCCTGGCATTGCTTTTTGCATACCAGTATGTTAAGCCAGGTCAGCAAATTCCCTCCACTGCTCACTCCTGAGCCAGGGACAGCAGGCAGTGAGAATTTGTTCAAGTCTCCTACAAAGATCATGGGGAAGTTGGAATATATAGGAATGTCCTGTGGTAAGATTTTCATATCCAGCTCTGCTGAGTGCTCTGAAAGCACAATCTAAAGACATGCCAAAACAAGTGGAGCCTGGGCCAGAAAGCATGGAGCTAGCAATTGCATTCCATGCTCCCTCTGTCCCCTGTTCAGGAAAACTTGCTACCACATTCAAGATTAGGATGAACCCCAGGATCCAGAAAATAACTGGATGAGTAAACTATTTTGTTTTTGTTATTTTTTCCCTATTTTAGGCATCACTTTATGCCAGGCTGCCATTTAAAGGCTATTTAAATTACTGTAGGAAAAGAAAATTTAAATTTGATTTTGTCCCATTTCAGATTCCTACCAATCAATAATGGAGAAAAACTGAGATGGAAAATGAATGTCCCTTATTTGAGGAGAGCCCACTGAGACGGCCTGATCCAAAAGCCACTAGGGAGTTAATGGATTACATTCTTAACAAGTTTCAGATGATCAGTCATTTCCATCAGTCATTTGCAGAGATGGGAATGAACTTCAAAGGGCTTGATGTAGAACTGAACTTCCAAGGCTTTCTATCTGAACATCCTGGGACTTATAGGTATGTTTCCAATCATCTGCAGATGCAGCCTGCAATGAAAGGAAACAGAACCCTAAAGGCTCTGTATTTTGCAGACAGAGAGTTAAAAAAAAAAAGTGTTTTGTTTGCAGGAGATGGTCAGTTCAATCTTGCACTGATTCTTATCAGGCACTCACCAAAGCCGACAGTGAACCACAAACAGGAGCCAAACTACTGGAATTTAATGGCTCATTCTCCAAAAACTGTATTGGCTTATAAAGATACACTGTGTTCTCATTCAGTGCTAATTTACTTTAACAATAAACTTATTGTGACTTGTATTCCCACTTCAAAGAGAGTTTTTATGTGGCAACTGGGAGGGGCATAAGTGGGAGTTTTCCTCTGTGAATAAAATAAAGGTACAGTAAGGTGAAGGAAAAAAAGCTCAGTAATTATCCTCCATAGGGTGTAAGGCTATATAATAGCAATACCTCAAATTATTTGCAGACATGTCCATGTATTTGAGAGAAATAAAAGCTTTCAGAGGATAACACACCTGTGCCATGGTTAATTGCCTTCACTTGCAAACTGGAACTGCCCAACAGATGTTTATTCCACCACACACAGACAGCAGAAGCAGTAGGAAAACCTTGCCTCTTTGAGAAGTGGAAAATTATTAACCCCACCCTAAAGTGGTACAAAGGAGCTTTGCCTATACCTCCTCCTCCGGCAGCTGCTTCAGCCAGGGAGCTGCTCATCCCTTGACAGGATAAGCCTGGATGTGAGCTGGCCCAGAGGCTGCCCATGAGTTCAGCAAAACTCTGAGGGGACAAGAGAGGTACACCTGCACCTATGGGAAAGTGCCACCAGGCAGGGACATGCAAGGAGAGCAGCCTTGAGGTGCACAAGGAAGAGGCAGGTGCAGGAGGGCTCCAGCATTCCTACAAGACTCCAGCAAGCCCATTGTGGAGCTCTGGCAGCAAAGGTGCTCAGTGACTGCTGAGGCACGACCAGCCCACCCCCTCAGAACAACTTGGATCCAGCAGCCTCAGCTTAAGGCAAACTGACACTACAGCATTTTTGAGCCACTGTCCAGGATTTTCCAGCATGTTTGCAACCCCACTCCAGCATGTCTTGCTGGGCTAGTCCTTCACAGCCATGCAACACTGCAACACATTGAGGGATGGATTCCTAAAGGCACCTGGGGCCTACTCCCATTGATTTAGCTCCAAAACCACAGTGTGAATATCTACGAATAGCAGGGTCTAGCATCTCCCCTTTCTGTTATTAATATGCCCATAGCAAAAACATTTTGCTCTCCTCTCTCCTCCTAAGCAGTCGCAGATTCCTTTCACAGCATTTCATTCAATCCAAGCACTCCTGGAGCACAATGCCCCCCCAGCCTTATCAAAAACTCTACTCAGGAAGAGCAATTCAACAGAAGAGCTCTTTGCAGGATTCTGGAAGGGACAAGGTCAGCCTGACTTGTACCCCATGGTCCACAGCTGCCTGGAAAAACACTGACTAAAACAGTTTTTCTTGAAAAAGATCAATTACATTTTGTTCAAACCAAAATGTTTGGGGAAACATGTCGATTATGATAAAACCGTAATGGGGAAAAGAGTCCAAACATTTCACTGCAATCATATAATATAGTTAATGCTACAGTAAATATTTACATTGACCTTTTGTAGCCATGCATTCAATATCTAATATGACTATTACATTTAACAATAAAATGAATAGAACAATTTCTGGGGAAATAATCAACATTTCCCTGAATTTGCTTAACACAAGATGCGGAGATTTTAATTTTTCACTTCAATTACAAGTGAATTTTAATTTTTAAACACTTAGACTTCCTGCCAGATAGGAACTTTGGCTCCTCACCACCAACAGCCCAAGGTCAGAGTAGTTCACTAGAATTGCTGATACACCTCCAGCCTCTTGCTCCTGCAGGAGTCACTGGGAGGTGGTGCACCAAACAGGTTGTCACGGGGCAAAGATGCTGCAGCACAAGCTGACAGGCTCAGCACAAGTGAAGAGGCATTTGTCTCCATTGTCATCACTTCGCCTAGCAAAATACAAAATCCCAGAAGTATGTGTTTCCTCCCTTAATGGTGGGCATGGAAAGGTGCTTAATCAGGGGCATTTAAAGCATGCTTAGAGTAGTCTTTGAAGCAGTCACATTTTCTTTCTTCCAAGCCCATCACCCTTTCTTCCTCTTCCATGCCTTCTGACAATTTTCTGAAATGCCAAGTGCACTGCCTGGTATAACCAGCCTCGTTTTTCATCAGAAATGCTCTAACTGATTCTGCTTTTCACATGGAGCTTGTACTAGGTCTCAAGAGGGCCCTTCCAGCCTTCCCTGCTTTTCTTCACAACAAAACCAAATCAAACCAAATGTGGGAGAAAAATCTGAACAATAAAACACTGCTACTTCCAAAGGAAAAAACTCTGCTCTTCCTGCTTCATTCACATCCTGCTGCTGCAGCCTTTTCCAGAATATCTCCCAAAACTTCATACAGCTGAAACATGATGCATTATCTATTAGCTGGATGCAACTGGGAATCTTGCCAAAATATTTAACAGGTGTCTTGCAATATTTGTCAAGCATCTTACAGCATCAACTGTGAGTCAGGTGAATCTGGGAGAATTTTAACTTGCATTTGTTTAAACCACACATAGGGAAGCTGTCCCACTTACTGACGTGGGTTGTGCATGCTTAAAACAGAAGCCCAGTGCACCTGAAAAAAAAAACCAACCAGAAACTAGGAAGCAGTTGAGGGTCTTTCACTCTAAACTCCCATAAATTTTACTATTCTATTTGGTGTGCCTGAGTTTACCAATAGCTGGGCTTGAGAATATTGATATTATCAACTGAGAATGTTTTTAAAACATTACAGTGTAAAATAAATAGCTTTGCCTTATAGCTTTCATTTTTGTGAATTGCATGCAGTACACATTATAAAATCTTTCAACTGGATTACGAAACCTAAGACTCAAAGGAGGCTGAATAAGATGCAGGTAATTTCCTGGCATTTTCAGGGCAATTTGAGCAGCTTCTTTTCTCTCTTCTCCTGCTTCAAAGGACTGTGTCTATGCTGAGATGCCACAAATCTAGTACCCCAGAGGAGATTTCTGACCAAACTGTAGATGTATAATTCCATTTCTGCTTTGGCCATGGTGAAGGTTAACAACTTTCAGGTTTTTTCCAAAGGCTGCTTTGTTTTTCTCTACTGATACTTTATTCATGGGAGGAATGAAAAAGATACCTTTTTTACTCTGCAAATACCTCCATGCCACCTTAGACACTTCTGAAAATGACAATTCTCTTACAGGCAGTATCGATGCCCTTCTTGGCATACCTGCTGCTTGTGGGTGCAGTCAGGTTGTCAGTTTATCAAGAAAATTTGTTTGCAACACCCTACACTGACCATGAAATCATATTGCACATAGTTTTCCTTTCTCTCTGCACTTCCCATGAACCACAACAATCTACAAGGAAGCAGGCCTTAATACTTCCAAAGCATCTTTGGCTGATAGCTCTGTTACTTGAATATACTCTGTACTCCCCACCTGGTGCTCTCCAGTCCCCTCTCCCTGCTGGCACAGAGCTGCTCCCTGCCAGCATCCACGGGCAGTCATGGGATGCAATGGCAGGGATTTGAGGCAGTGAGTTGCCACTCACTGGCAGCAGAAGGAGCACCTCAGACACTGACATGGCTTCACCCAGCACTCACAGGGTGAATTGAGCTGCACTGTGCTTGGGCTTTTCTTGCTTCTGCTCACCCTGTGAAGCAATGCTTATGTTTTGTTTTCCCCCAGGAAGATGCATGCCAGTGTTTGTGTAGGATGGAGCAAAGGTTTTTGCACCCCTGTTCAGGCAGCTCACCCTGGCCTGCCATGGTTATGAACTCCACACTGCTGTTGTGGCTAGTCCTCTATGGCCTTGACTTTACAGTTACTCCTGTGCCATTGAGGTGGCTTGGCCTGAGCAGAGGAGCAGAAAGAATTCCTTAACCTGGCAAATGAAAAAGGGAAGACTTAAATGAGGTGTTACTGATTCTTCTGCCAGCTGTGGACTGAAGACAGCAGAGCAAGCAATCAAGGGACTTTGCATGGACTTCCTTCTGGGAGCTCCAGTCCAGGGGGTGCAACTTTCCACAAGAGAGAAGAGGGAACTGCTGTATTCAATTTAACCTGCTGTCTGTACTCCCATGTGCTACCACTATGTTAAAGGTCCCAAGAAGCTGCTGATAATGAAGGTATGTACACTCATGCTTCTCCTTCAGCTGCAGCATAGAAATACCCTGAGATGTCCTGTGCCTCAGTTTATCTGTAAATATAGCCTATCTAATAATATTTCCCTAAACCTTATTTACAGCTGAAAGGTGCTGAGATAGCAGAACATGGAGGGGTGCAGGAGTACAGCAGTGATGTGTTCTACAGCTGACTCAGGTTCTCCAGGTAAAGGTGTGAACCACCACTGATTGAAAGAAGTACCTTATATTCAGACCCATTGCTTTAGACCAAAAAAAAACAAAAAACAACCCCCCCCCCCCAAAAAAAACCAAACAAAAAAAACCAAACCAGGAAGAAAAAATAGAAAGGTGTTAATGTTTATAGAACAACACCATCTTCTAATACATCTTCCACAGAAAGTTTTATCCAGCATTAATGTCAGTGATATGAGAAACAGGTGTTCTTTCTAGGAGAGGTCCAGCAGCAAAGGCAATTTGTGTCTCTGCCATTTAAAATGACATGCTGTCTGCAGGAGAGGAGATGAGAGCTATTAGATGAACATTTATTTGCTGCATTTTTAAACTCTGGCACACTATATCAGAAGACACCTTAGCCTACCTGGGATTCTGGTGTCAAGTAGGCAGCCTGCCAGTTAATGAGTTACTTAATAGCTCATAAAGTATCCCCTAGACTCCCCTCAAACTATAACCATTCCCATGCAGCAAACCAAGCGTTGATCACACACTTACAAGCATTTTCCATATCAAATGTCAGAAAGCAGAAGAAAGATGGTGCTAAGATCCATTCAATTCTTGATACTTTTTGCTGAGGAGTGGGAAGACTGCCCTCCTGTCTGCATGCTGGGGGACAGACCCTTCCAGTTGTCATTTTGTTTGGTCACTAAAATCTGGAGAGACAACTACTGTGTAATCATCCCACTTCAGCACAAGCATTATACCAGGATTCTAATACTGAGCTAAATCAAGACACAGTCTCACTTTTCCTGGGGAATAGGCACAGCCCTTGGTGGCTCACACAGACTGCAGCAGGAGGAGAGTGTGGCAGAAGCTAAGCCTGGCTTCCTCTGGATCAAAGGGCACTATCCATTGGCACAATAACCCCAGCTAAAGTGTCTGGATGGACTTTGAAATATGGCAGAAAATGTGAAAGTTTGCAAATTAACTTTTATGTTCCACCCCATTCAGCTTGTGTGAAGTGCATAAATGCTACCATGGAGTGTGTCGGAGAGGGTACTGGATGGAGCACATTTAATATGAACATCTGCACTTACAGGGTCACTGGCAATAGCAGTGGTTATCTAAGTGACTGACAAACCAAGCCTCCAGCTCAAAGGTTGCTATTTAATTTGTATCTGTGATTACATCCTACTACTAACACGCATTTCTTTCCTCATACACAAATCCTCAGTAAGAAACCTATTTAGAGTATCTGATCAATAGTAGAACATAGTACAGTCATAAACTATAAAAAGTATTAATGAGAATTCGAAACTATCCAGCATGTACTCAGAGAGCTATCATGGTTTTATTCCACGAGAGGTCTGGGGTAAATGAGTATTCCACATGTAGTGGCTTATGGATATGCAATGTATGCCTAAGCTAGTATAGCAATAATGAAAGAAGTCTTAGCAGGAAACATAGGCCATTTACTGGAAGAAGGTTTTTCCAGACAACTATGATTTCAACATTAGAATTATAAAATACTTCAAAAGTCAACATTTCTTCATAGTGCTTGCTTGCTATACTTCACAGATTTAGCACTGCATGCAAAGCACACATCACAAATGATGCCTGCTCATGAGCAAGTAGCATATCTGTAAACATACATTCTCTGAACACATGCTCTGTACCTGTGCTTGCAGGCACAGTTTGCAGCATTCAGTGTTCCTTAACTTCCAGAGAATCTGTGGGCTGTTTTAACAAGAGAATTAAATACCCTTTTCAGTAATAATCTCCCCTTCCTCAGAGCCTTCTTGAGAATTGTTGTTGTTTTTTGATTATTTTTTGCTGCCAAATGCACACAGAGCTGTGTAAGACAGCTTTTGTCTTCCACAAGAACAAGCTTCATTGACCCAAGAACCTCCAAGGCAGCGTCACTTCACTCATGTTAGTATGCATGGCTGTGCTGCTGGAGCTGCAGAGAAGGCCTCCAGAGCTTGGCATCTCAGCATGATGCCAGCAATGACATCATCTCTCAGTGAACCCTTGGAAGAACCTCCTAAGTTTGGACTGGACTGGGATCTGAACAGGTGCTGGTGTGTGGTCAGGCAGAGCTTTCCAGGAGCAAGGCAGAATATTGTCCCACTGCAGGCTCACAGAGCCCAGCATGGCCCTGGAGCCTCAGTGCACCCACATTCCTCTGCTACAGCTCCCAGGAGCCCCTTCTTGCTGCTGCTGCCTTGGGCAGAGTGAAAGGGGTAACTGAGCTGGAGGAGGCCTGCAGAACCTCTCCGTGCAGGGGAGCACGTGCCAAGGAAAGAAGCAGGTTGACTTTAAAAGTGTGATGATGCATTTAACCAAGCTGACAGAACAGGAAGAACGAACAAAGAAACAAACTCAAGGCAAACTGCATTTGATCTGGAAATTATTAATATTTGAGACAATAAAGACAGACCCCCTGAATACTATTTGCATAGAATCCCTCCTCAGAGCCAAACCACACTTTAAAGCACTTCATCTCGAAAGAGCTCTGCCGAATTGAAACTGAACTACTACCATGACTAGAGGGTTTTGGTGCCAAAAGATGTCAGATCGAACACAAAACAGAATTTTCATTCTTTTGTGTCCTCCATAAATATTAACAACTTGACACCCCATAATGAAAGCAAAGTGCACTTAAGCACGGGCAGAAAAACAAAACTAGCCAACCATTCTTCTTTTAGGATTACAATTGGAAATTAGCTGTAGAGGTCAGAGTTTTCCAGCATCACTGTAGGTTGGGATTAACTCCACGGACATTGAGTGCCCAAGAGGAGAATTTGGCTTTGCATGGTGCAAGAGGATTGCAATTCCATGAAATAATCACCCCATCCTTCCAGCCCTTAGCTGGATGGAAGCAGCTGCAAACTCCTTGTCTACCAACTGGCCTCAGCCCACGCTGATGGCCAATGGGCAGAGGATGGAAGTGCAGCACAGGGGGGCCACAGCACCTCGCTGTCCTGCTCAGGACCCCTCCTGAAGGGACCCAACACTCCCTGTGGCCAGAAGGCAAGAAGTGACAGGAACAGCACAGCAGCTAGGATTTGCTGTGACACATCGCTTTGATTCACTTTTCTCATGTAACTGATAAAAGTATCTGAGCGTCTTTAGGGGGCAATAAAACATACCTCAATTTAAAGCAGAAAACAATATTTTTGTATTCGTCCCCATTTCCATTTAAAAAAGGACACTTCCTCTAGGCAAGAACTTCCACTCTCCAAGGCATGCAACAAAATACTATCTGCAGTGGGAAAAAATAAACACAGAGTTCCCTCCTTCTCCCAACATGCCCCTCCCACCAAAAAAAGAAAAAGGCAAGCAGGTAAAATGAAATCAGCCTGGGATATCCACAAAGCACAGGACAGTCTAAATTCTGTTTTTCTCTTCAAATATATCTCAATAATTTTTTTCTAGATAGCCCTTGGAGAGAACAGAGGAAGGTAGGAAATTTTCTTTGTGTAGGAAAAGTATTGGGGAATAAAATTAGGGAAATATTTGTTTCAGTTATTCCCCCTGCACAGACCAACAAAGGCTTTTGCACACACTATAAGGGAAGAAACATTTAAAACACGGAGGTTCTTGACCAGAGCAGCACAATTCACTAAATATATCTCTGTAGTACCTTGATGTTACTCTTAAAATAATTTAAAAAGCAGAACATTGCTACCACCATATTTACTGGTACATTCAGATATTTTCTTCCACCAGTTTTAGAGCCAACTTCAGAAAACAAAATGAGAATTAAAGAGGCAGTGGTGCATCAGGCAGTAGGAGTACTCCGCAGCCAATCACAAATATTTGAACTTTTTACTCTTCAGGCTTTGCAAGTGCCCAGAGAGGCTTTTGAATGCCTGTCCTGCTTACCACAGAGTTTCACTTGCTGTGTGTGCAGCAGGAGCAAACAGACCTCACTGAAGGCTCTGAGCACCAAGACAAAGAGCAGCTTTGCTCAAGGAGAGCTCCTTCTCAATAGTGAGGGCATGCATGAATGCTTTGCCTGCAATGTCCTGCTGCAGCAGTCAGGGCCTGCCTGAGCTCCAGGTTACGTTTCCACATTCTCCAGTATGGAAGGAATGCACTGAGAAGTCTGTTACCTAAACAGTTCCTTTGTGATTAATTTCTGCATGGGAAGAGGTAAATTTCTGAACCTCAAACTACATGCTAGAAAGACGGCCCCAACATCAAAGAAACACAGAGCACAAAGAATTCTGTTGTTTCTAGCATGAAATGAAGTCTGTTTAAAGTCTAGGGAACCCATCAAACACCTTCCATAGGAATCTCAGACCCTCCTGAAGGGAACCCAGCCCTTCCTGGAAAGTCCTGCTGTCTCCTACTGAAATAAATTTTATTTTCATGCTCCAGTAAATACAAACTGTGGGTGTGCCCCCTTCAAGGAAGGGTTAGAGCTCTGCAATGTTCCTAATCTCTAAATTGTTTAGGTAATTTCATTTTACTTTGCTGATAGATCAGGAATGTATTTTGCAGAATAATTTACTGATTGTCCATTTCATTCCTTTTGAAGTGTTTCCAGAAAGGCAGGGAAAGGACAGGGACATTTTAAATATTGTCTTTCCTTCACTTGCACCACTATGATATTTGTTCTTAAGTGTTTGAATATCCTCTCCAAGTGAAAGAGGATGTTCACTCTCTGGCTCCTGCTGCCACCACTGCCTTTACTGCTCCCTGGCAGCTGCTTTGGGGGGATGTGCAGGAGCAGCTGTAAAAGTGCCAGGGGAGCAATGACCTCTGGTAGAGATAGCTCACACCAATGCTTCTAGAAGGGGCCAGAAGCCACCTCTTACACCATCACCCATTTAAAACTCCTGCCACAAAACTGCTCTGAGTTCCCCCAGCTGCTGTACAACACAGCCTCCAGTGTTTGGCCAATCCCAAAAAGAGTTTCACCAGGTCTACATATATTTAAGAGCATTTTGATGAGGTTGTGCAGGTACTTTACTGCACAGTCAGCAACTGTTCAGGTGAGGAGCTTCTACTCTAACCCCAGCGACCGGATCCCTGTCCTATCCAGCAGATGCTGCTACCCTTCCCAGGTTTATTTGATCCAGGCTCAGGTTTATTTGATCCAGCTTTTATGCAAAAGCACATAAAAACAATATAAACACATTTATATAAGAGACAAATGTGTGTGTTTAAATTAGCTCATTCCACAAACACAGGCTATTGAACAGCCCCATCTGCACATGGGGAAGGCAGCAACAGCCAGGTGCACACGTAGGAGAAAGGAAGGATGAAGCAAGGAGGAAAAAAACCAGAAACAACACCTAAGTGCAACATGAGGATGTACAGAGAAGGAAGGAAGATAGACCCTCTTGTGTCTTAGCCACAGATGGGGCTGACCTGTGTCACTACTGCTAAAGCTGATGTGGAAAGGCAATTCCAGGGCTGTGGGTGGGGATCCTGCAATCCCACACCATCAAGCTTCACTCCTCAAGGGCTTTTGCAAGATGCTGGGTGTTGGCAAACCTGGCATTCACCCGAGTGTGTCTGGCAGCCCTGTGGGCTTCCTATGCTGTGATGGCCATAGCATTTCACTGGGAATGAACAGAGGTCTAAAAGAGTAGAAAAAGAAGGAAAATAAAAAAAAAAAAAAAACTATCAAAAATTCCTGGTGCTCCTCCCTACCATCTGCTGACATGCAAGTGGCCTGTCCAGAGAAAGATTTATAGTAGGCCTGAGAGGGGCCAGACTCCAAACTTCTCTGGAAACACCAGCTGGGACAGAGTCCCCAGCATTACTTCGTGATTTTGACTTAGATATGTCATTTCAGTTTGAAAGAGGTTTTTTGAAACATGCTAAAGCTGAGGTAGAAAGTTAGAACTTCCAAAGTGGTGTCTTCAGCTCTGACCAGGAAGCCAAGATGATAGGTGCACAAGGGCAGCAGGGCTACACCAGAGCAGAAAACCCCTCCTCTTGAAAAGGAAAGCTGCACTGAGACAGAATCCATAAACACTCAATGCCTGGAGTCTGGTCCGGATAAAAACCACAGCAAATGCCCTCAGGACTCAGTGTAACACTCCATACTTTAATGATACATATCCCTGCGTTGTTAAATCTGCTCTTTGCTTAGGTACAGATTAGGTGTGGACCAGCTGAGCACTCCCTTGGAAAACCTGTGGCATTACATACCCAAATATTGGATATTTAATGGACATTGGTCCCTTAAGTCCCACAAGACTCATCTCAAGAGCTTATTCTCAATTCCTATGCATCTCCACCTTTATGTGTGTACTTAAAATGAGCAAATATCACTGGATCATATTATGAGTACGACTGAAATTGACATATTAAACATGCTTGTTCTGAGCTGGCCTTAGACAATCCTAGCTTTTTAAATGAGAAAATTTCAGTAAATTGTGTTTTTTTTAAAAAAAAACCTTTAAAATTTACACAAATAAATTATTCTGTTAAATCTTTTGATATGAATTAAAGCCACTATTAAAAAAAAATCACAATGTTGCTAATTTAATTTAAACCAGCCATGAAAACAAAGTATTTAACTACAGTGCAGTTAATGATTTCAATAAAAAACCCCAAAAAGCTAGCTGTTTACATGTTTTACACAAAGACTTCTCCTGGCCCCTTTTAGCTCTCCATACAATACATTGTTAAGTTAACACTTAATAACATCAGCTTAATATATAACAGAGGGAAAGTGCACTGCAGCCTCATTTGCTCTATTTAGCAAGTCCTATTAAATTCTGGTTTTCTCCCTCAGAAGATTGTAAATATACCAATGTTCACCTTTGAGGAGGGAAGTCCAAAGTGCAACATAATACAGGCAAATCGCTTGACAAGTAATTTGTGACCCTCAATTTGAAACCACATTAAAAGTACCTATTCTGCTAAATAGGAGATCCAAGGCCAACTGGAGCATGAAGCAGAAGAAGGCATAATTTGCCATTTCCCCTCTCTCCCAAAGCCTGAGAGCCCAACTGAGAGCCAGGCTGGCTGTGGCACTGCATGCAAGCCTTGGCTTCCAGAGGAGTATCACTGTGCAGGCTGGCACAAGCCAAATCCCCAAAGAAACAAGTGTAGGAGGAGAAAACACATTCTGGCTAGGACTTTAGCAGAGACACTGTTCTCTTGTCAATAGTTGGTGGAACACCTTCAAATATATGAAAGAACTATAAACAAAGCTACAAATACCTCTGAGTAGCAACAAAAAAGCAGAGCTCCTGCTAGTGCATTCCTGACAGCACTGACTGACACTCAGTGTGGGGTTTGGGTGTTTTTGAGAGTGGCAGTGGTGTTAGCTCCTTTGCTGGAGTCCAAATTCTTTCAAAGGATATTTTACTGCAATGCACTTAGTGCCTCAAAGCCTTGCCTGAATTCCCAGACACACAAGCACCCTCAGACAGGAAGTTCCACGTCCAGCTCTAACAAGAATACATTTCTTCCATTTGTTCAAGGTATAATGTAATTAATTATAACAATTCAGCAGCAATTGAGCATGGATTTTACACAATATTATAATATACACAAATGAAGAGATAATTTCTAGACACATCTTTTCTTTCTAAACCCCCAAACTTTTTTGTGATTTGTTCTAAATGAGGCAAATTGATACAACTGCAACATTACCAGGGCTCTCCTGCCTCATACTGAGGTTTGGCTGGCAGAACCTGCAAATTCCCTTTGTTAGGAAGAGCAGAGAAGGCCTCTATGCCCTTTACTTCCAGGTGGCTATATTGTAAATTCAAAGCAGGACCTACAGCTACACCAAACAGAGAAATACAGAACATTTCTAGCTTTGATTCTCCTTCGCCAAGCTGCACTTGGCACAGGTGGCGAATGTCTGAATCGTGCAATTCAGTTGAGGGCAGACACCCAAGATCACCGGGGACCTCAAGTCCAGCAGGGTGTTTTGCCCAGCTAATTATTTGGTCTGCAAAGGACTAAGGCAGCTCAGCTGCTGTCCCACTCCTATCTTGCTCCAACAATGCTCCAACAGATGCTGCTCTGTGCATCTGTTCAAACCCCAGCCAGCCTGCAGGTCAGCTGGGCTGTAACTGCAGCACACACAAAGCAAAATACAGAAGCAACAACTGCAAGTTCTCCCTTCAGAAGGCTGCACTGGGTTTGGCTGGGATAGGGTTAATTTTCTCCATCACAGCTTTATCATGCTATGTTTTTGATTTGTGTTGAAAACACAAATCTCATTGTACCCCTGACATCCCTGGTTACTCACTCCTACTAAACACAGGCCTGCTGCAGAAGAGCTGTTCCAGCTATAGCATCTCAAAGGATTTGTTTGCCTGAGAGATTCCCTGGTGTCCCCTTGTGAGGATTAACTCCTTTTGTGGATGGTACCAGTAAAGATCACCTCCACTCCCCCATACATGCAGCACTTACACTGTGATCCATCTCTCTAGAAACTGTTACACACAGCATGCAGGGATGCTGTGGATTTCATGAGATTGCACAGCTGCAGAAGACATCCAACTATAAGATTGATACAGGGTGTATCACAGGGCCGTACATTTGCAGAGACATTCCATAATTAATTGTCATCCAACACTACAAATTGCTGGCCTTCAGAATCTCTGTCAAACGCATAATTGAGAGTTTTAATCAAAAGACTACCCACAGCTTTGTAAAAAGCTAAAGATCAAGAGCCTGCAAAAACTGAAGAGAGATGAGGTTTGTTGTGATCTTTTTACCCTCAGATTCACCACGAGTGGTGGCCATGTACTAATTACAGGTTTCTTACAACAGCACACTGGGCAGTCTTCCAGACTGGTATCTCCACTGCAAACAGAGCTAAACTGCAGCTTATCAGACTCTTCACTTTGTCCCAGCTGGAGATGTTTTGACACCTCAGCTTCAGTTCTGGGAAACAATAATATTTTATTCTTCAGGCATTTAAGTTCTATAGTGGATAAACTGATGGATTTATTGCTCCTTCTGGATGCTCACCATGCCAAAACTTATCTCAAAGAGGCTAAACAAGCAACAGAACCCCCACCAGTAGTGCCAATACACCAGAGCCAATCGTGCAGTTCAGAGTGCCTGCACTTGGGGCAAGGGGGGCTGAAACCCAGGTGGGCCATCTCCCAGCTGCAGGAGCATTCAGACAATTTGTAGCTGCCAACTTCTGGCATGGAAAAGATTTGTGGAGAAGCATTGATAAGGCAGAAGCCAGAACAGCTGCAGAGACTGGTGAATGGAGGTGGAAAACATGAGAGTTGCTCCTTTAGGCCTGAGCTCTGTCCCCTTCCTGCTTGGTAGTCCCATGAAAGAGCTCATTGCCAACTGCAGCATTAGCTGCTTGGAAGACACACCTTGCATGCATGCTATTTCTCCCAACTAATTCCTTCTTCTGCAACTATTTACAGTTCCATTGCCTAGGCATCCACTAGAAAAGGAAGGTAGAGATTTACCCTATAAGACTTCAGTGGATTTTCCCCTTTCTCTCACCTGATTCTCCCCACCTTTTCCCAAGGTTGGAAACACAGTGTTATGTCTAGGCTCTGTTCCTGAGCAGCTCTTCAGTCAGCTTTCCTGTACAAACCCTGCCAATTAATTACCAGTCAGTCACACTGCAGGGTGGATGATGAGAGATTCTCGTGGCTGGGCAGGAGAAAGCATGGGCTGCAGTACAGCACTCACTAGTAAGCAGTACATAAAATACCTGAGAGCAGCACAAGGACATTGGACAAGGCACACTGTTTGAGCTGAGTCTGGTTTGGTAAATGTTGCCATTATATTGCTAGAGTTCTATTGTCATTACACTGCAAAGGTTCCACACTGCTAGAGCTCCATACCTCCTTGATGTTTCTCGTAGGCAGCTCCTCTAGCACAAACTCTTCCCTGTCCTCACAGCAGCCAACTCCAGTTCCCCCTCAGCCAACCAATCCACTCTTTTATAACACTCTTCTTATTGGCTACAGCTGTGGCCTGTTAACATCAGGCCTGTTCCCAAATCTCTAATAATTGGCTCAGCTGCAACTCCTTAATGGGGTAAGATTACTTTCCATACTACCTTTATTTTCTTATATTGTGTCCCCCTACAGGTAAAAACCAAAACATGTTTCATGCCATAGCATCTTCAGGTTAGTAGACAGCTGCAACAGCCCTGATTGTGTTTGCCTTTCCTCAATTCTATGGTGGCAGCACCAGAGAAAAGGTCTTTCTGTGAGAGCAGAAATCTTGCTGCATTTGGCAAGCTAGCCTGATATCACACAAGGGAATGCACAGGAGTCTTTTCTAATGGCTGTTGAGCCTCCAGAATTTACGCAAAGCATGGTTTTCTCTCTACACCCTAAAACATGTCCACCTTTTGCCAGCAGTGAGTTTAGAGAGATGTTGGCAGTTGATTGTATCATCTCATATAAGCTTCAGGTGCTATTTGCAGGACTCCCAAGGTGTCTCTGAAAACATGTTTGATCAGTTGCCTTTCCAGATAGCAGAAATTCTAAATTCTCTGCATTTGGGGCTGCATAATCTCTTAGAGACTGAATCTTAATGCACAAAACAATGACTATACATTCATTTACCAGTGGAAATTACACAGCTGTTAATACACAAATATAGCTAAATTGCTAATTCTGAAGCTTATCTCTATTCTCTTGGTTCACTTTGGTCCATGAAACCCTATGCATTTGTGAGCTGCTCAGTAAGGATTCACAAAATATTCTCTCAGAAAAGCAAAGTGTCATATTTCAGTCAGGATTCAGAGCTCTCCAGAGAAAGACTGCTTGACATTAATAAAGAGGAGAGCTGAGCCTGAGTAATCAGGGCTCATATCACATATTACCATGTATGCTTAACCTACTGTCTAAAATATAGACAAGAGCCTGTAGTTCTGGCCACTGCATGTTTGGCAATATATAGGTTTAGATTGTAGGCATTTATAGAACAAAACTAATTCTACTTTGGAGCTAAAAAACTATTATAGGCAAGAGTCTTTCATATCAGAAATCCTTCACATGTTTGTTATTACATGAATCCTCCGGAATATATTCTAGCAGAAATACTTGGCACTGTTAGAAAGCTCCAATGTACTTGTTCAGTTTAAAAAAAAAACGAGCTAAGATTGCAAGGCTAGAGATCTAGAGATGCAGTCATATCCCTGAATATAACCTGAGATGCAGACAAACCAGTAGTGGGAGGACCATTTATACTTAGTGACTAGGTTGTCAGCGTGAAAACCACAAGTGGGTTGTAAGTGTAGGGTTGTCTGTATTTAGCTTTTTTGTATTTGCTGATTCAGCCCTGACAATCAAGGGATGTTGTTGCTCAATATGACTAAGCAGACAGTTTTGTTTGCCTTATCTCAGTCCATTTGGCTGATAACTAGCCCTGACAAGAAACACCAGCATTTCCTTTAAAGATCATCTTCTCCAAATCTGATCTTGCTTGTCTTCACCACCCTTGAAACCAGACACATGCAAGAAAGTCTCCAATGATGTCCTCTTTATGTCACACAAAACCAGAACTAAAGACACTTGGTTCACAGGAAGGATTTGTATGCTAGTGTCAGTTGTGAAATGCACTGCCAAACAGATCAATAATTTGGGGTTTTTTCTGTTTCAGAAGTGTTTTTTAAAGTGTTCATTAAATGCCAAAACACTTCACACCATGTTATTCTTCAAGCCTGGCTGCATGACACATGTTGACCCTGCCCACAGTTATTGGTCACTATTAATCAGAAACAGCTCCTCTTCCTTTTTCCCTTTGTTCAGGAAACCTTGCTCTCAAGCAGTTTTGGTGTCATTTTCAGAGATGCAGTTCAAAAAACTAAGGACTAGAATTTTTTTTTTAAGGTCTAGTGCTATTTTGAAAGTTTATAAACAGTCAGAAGTGACATCACTTTTCTAACATATGTTCTTAAGCATAAGTGGTGGGAATTTCAAAGCCCATTCAGCATTGGTCTTTTTTCTTTTCCAACTGAATCAACAGTCAAACTTCTATTGACCCTAATGGTAACTAAATTCAGCAAATACTGTAAAAGCCTCACTCAAAGTAAAGCAGTAAAGGAGTTTGATAAAACCTGCAGTCCTGGGTTTCAGGATTAAAGGCAGCAACTCTTCATGTTGTTCCTCTTCTCCATTCATGGCCAGCACCATCTGGGCTCCTCAGACAGCGTGTGCCTCTGCGCAGCCAGCAGACCTGGTCAGGGGCTACTGAAGCTGGGTTGCCTGCCTGAGCCCTCCTGCTTTCATAAGGCTCTCTCACCTTCCTACACAGTATGAAAAAAATAATAAGGCACTGTTTTGATAGAGACAAAATGGTTGTTCAAATACTTCTGCTAATTTCACAAAGATGCATGATAATGTTTCACATATGGCTCTGTGCCTTTTAATAACAGAAATTGAACACACATTTCAAGACACAAGTTTTGTTGATATGCTGCTGATAGTCCAGAGTAACTGTTTGCCTTGTGGTTTTAATTATTCTAAAGACAGCCCAGGGATCATTTACCCAGAGCTAATGGGTTTACGGGTTCTTTAAGGAGCATGATAAACCCACAGATGTGGCAGGGAATGGCATGGGGGTCAGAGCCACTGTGGGGGCCTACACTCTGGAGGATGAGGAGGTCATAGGGAAGGCTTTATCCAGCAGCCTCCAGCCTCTAATTATCACATGGCCGTTGGGATAGCTGTGTTCTGTGTAAACATCCCTGTTTTCTCTGGAGGGGACTCTGATCTGCAGAGCACAGTCCACAGCCTCCAGAGCCGCTTCCTGGCTTTGCGGCAGCACACCCAGGGACAGGGCGGAGCACTGGTGTGGGGACAGCCCTGAGGGCTGAAGGCCTGGAGCCCTTATCCCTCATGGAGCCCTGAGGGCCCAGAGCCCTTATCCCTCATGGAGCCCTGAGCCCTGATCCCACATGGAGCCCTGAGGGCCTGGAGCCCTTATCCCTCATGGAGCCCTCAGGGCCCGGAGCCCTGATGCCACATGGAGCCCTCAGGGCCCAGAGCCCTGATCCTGCATGGAGCCCTGAGGGCCCAGAGCCCTGATCCTGCATGGAACCCAGAGCCCTGATCCCACATGGAGCCCTGAGGGCCCAGAGCCCTGATCCCACGTGGAGCCCTGAGGGCCCAGAGCCCTGATCCCACGTGGAGCCCTGAGGGCCCAGAGCCCTGATCCCACGTGGAGCCCCAGCAGCCACCCCCACCTCTGCTGGCCATCCCCCACACCACCACAGTGCCTCGGGAGCCCACGGCTGCTCTGCTCTCCTCACACAATGCCTGCCTTGCCCGTGCCTCGTGCCCATCCTGGGCCTGTTTGAGTCGGGGTGGAAGCGGGCAGCTGAAACGGGACTGGCTGCAGCTGCTTGTACCAGCTAAAATGACAACGCTTCAGCTACATAAAGAGCTTTGGGTTGCCCTGCACAAGGAGCTAGGCAGTGTTGTCACTGTCTTGGTCTTCAGCTGCACAACTCACAGGGAACATGCCTGGGCATCTCCAGAGCCGGGAGGACAACCTCTCCCATGGCTGCAGGTTCCTAGCTGCAGTGCTTTTACCTGGATAGGAAGTTTGGAGGGTTTGAAACTGCAGCAGGATGTTTTAGGCCCAACTCTCACTTAGCACTGATCCAGCACAAAGTCATGGCTGCGGTTCCTAGATCACACGCATAACAGAAAAGGGTGGGTAGGAATCTGGCTTCTTCTATGAAGATTTCTTTTAGAACATTACTTGTTAATTGTTCTAGATAATGACTTGTATTTTAGGGATTAAACATAATGAACTTATTGTATAAATCCTGGAAACATTTTGCAGGCAGATGATTTTATCTAGCATATGAAAAGTACAGGTACAGAATAGATTAAGCCCTAGCAGGTAGACACCAACAATTTTGTAGGATTCAAAGTGAAAAACAGATTTAAAGCACCTGAAAATGCAACAGATCAATTCCCCCTGGACTGGGAGTAAGTAGGAGGTCAGCAGCTTCACAGACAGCAATATGGTCATCCTCTTGTCAGGAACAGAAGAGCAATCAGACTTGCCAGCTGCAAAGAAATCTTTGCAGTTCATGTGGACCTTAAGGAAGGCCTGCCACATGATAAGTTTCTCCTTCTTTGCGAGAGACCCTATCAATTTTGCAGAGGTTTTCAGCCCATTATCACATTACAGGTAGACAGTTGTCATAAAGCATTAGATCTAAGCAAGGCTGACAGCATAACTGCAGGCTAGCTCCAGGCTTGGCAGTCTGTGCAGCACCTGCAGGCGCAGGACCAGAGTGTGCTCCATCAAGAGACAGGCTGGTGTAATCTGCTGTGAATCACTTTGAATCGCTGCCCTTAATTGACAGTGCACTCAAGACCTGGCCCACTATGTAGACAAAACTCTAAGTACGAGTACACACACAGTCTTGCCAGAAACCTGCTTGCCCTTTGATGAGCAATGGCTACAGACCCACCTTTTTCACTAGAGCGAGAGCTCTGTATTGTGCTCTGCTCCTTCATTATCGCAGGCTCATCAGCACTGCAAGAATAAGCAAGAACAATGTTTCTCCTAAAAATTGCTGGGGGTTTATGGAGGAAGAGGAGGGTAGGGATTGAGCAGTCAATGTGCTACTCTACTGGGGAAAAGTAGGCACACACACACACACACTTCAGACACGATCAGAAAGCCCAGATCCTGGAGAAGTGCACAACCAGTATCAAAGTGCTATAGGACAAGACCCATGGAGTGAGATGACAACCCCCTCTCTCTCTCTGGGGATACCAACATCCCAATTCAAGTTTCATAGCATCTTTTCTTACAGAGTACACAGGGAAAAACACATCCAGACAGCAGAGGACAGAAGGCTTAATTGTCATCCTTGCACTCCACCTGAGCCTTATCCTGCTCTCTCCAGATCAGCAAGCACTTGCTAGAGATATAAGTAGTTAGGTGCTGAAACTTCCTTGGCCAGGTGAAGAGGATTCCTCTTATGACTGCTGTCTCAAAAGCAGTAATAACAAACTCTTATCTCCTTATGTTCCAACCTAGGTTGTAAGAGGGGGACACTCTGGCTTCAAAGTTTGTTGTCATCATTGATATCAGAATTTTAATGGTCTTTTAGATCCAAATTCTTATTTGTGCTCTCCTGGAAGCATCAAAAAATTGAAACTGAAAGTGCTTAAACACCTGCCTCCCTGCTGCCAATAGAGGATGTAGAAAGGCCAGAAAACAAAGGCGATTCAGGCCTTAGAAGCCCTTTAAGAGTCTCAATTTTTAAACTGAAGTTCCAAAAACATTTGCTGAAAAGATTAGGAGGAAACACAGAGCATGCTAGGTGGGACATTCTGGTTGTCGAGCCAAGTCCCTTCTCTGCCACAGATGCAGTTTCTGGCTTCCTGGGGAGAAGCCAGCTGAAAGAAAAGCCATAAAGAGATTGCATGGCTGAAGGAGCAGTTTCCATGACCAAACAAACCCTTCTCCTTATTCTCTCAAAGTCTGCAGGGCCCAGACTACAGTACCTGACCAGACTGGCAGCAGCTTTCTCAGGGCCACATGATCTACCCAGGGCTGCCTGCTGCATCCTGCATTGGCTCTGCCTCCCTCAGCACCCACAGGAATGCCTCAGCATCCAGTCCCATCCCCTTGGCACTTGTTTAACCCCACATGTTCATTTCAAGGGCCAATTTGTATGAGGGACCACCAGCAACAAATGTCAGATCTGGGTTAAGACTTGGTTTGAAGGCATTTAGAAGAATTATCGCACAGGGATGTGGTTTATCCTGGAGAAACAGAGGCTGTGTTTAAATGTCTGAAATTCCTGGTGACTCTAATAATTGTAACCTCCACCTCAATAAAATGCACAAATGATGTTACTGAAACATTTCCAATCAAAAGGTATTATTTTTGGTTTAAAACAGATGCAGTAGCCAGTATTTAAAAGCAAGACGTCTGGGCGGGCTTACCTCTTTCAGGGCAAGAGAAAACTGCTGGAACGCTGGTCTAGTCTCTCCTTCTCTATTTTTATAGCCTTCTTATGACAACATTATAACCTTCATGCAGTTCCTCTGTTGCTTTTTCTTACTAACCAGAACGTAGCTCTACAGTCATCCACTGGAGAGGTTTTTACACTAATGTGTGTTTCAGAGCTTGACCTGGGAAGACATTACATCCCTGGAGAAACACTGTCCCTGCAGTATTTGAGCATCCTCAGTACCACAAACCCCAATGGGCACCAGCAGTACTCCAAGCCTGGTTATTGTGCCAGTCTAGCAGGCACCAAACAAATTCAGGAACCTGAGAGCCCCTTGCCAATTTTGACTTGGCAGATCACAGGGCTACCTAACAGTGGCTTGTAGGATGAGGATTTTATTTTCAGTGGCATCTTAAGACTTTGTGACACCTACAAGGAAGTCTCAGAAGGTATAAAATGGTTAAGTGGCCACCTGCAGCTTTAAGTGCTTAAATATCAAGTGCATGTATTTCTTCTGAAAAGAGACCTCAGGATCCCCAGCACTCTTGGAATTTTGCCTTGAGCTCTCTGCTGACCTGCATTGCTCACATGAACAAAGTCAGATGCATCTCACAGAAGCTGGCAGAAATTGGGCCAGTATTTAATGATTCACATGCCTATAGGATTAGTTATAATTAGTGTCTTCAAGTAAGACAATAACCATATCATGCTATTGCACTCCATGGGTGCACTATCAGCACATATGGAAGACATTTATTGCTATAAATATTCGGGCACTTGATAGTTATCCAAAAATATAAAATCAGGTTAATCTTTCTGTCCTACAATCCCTGGCAAGAGATTTGAACTCAGGTTTTTCTGGCTCAGCCTAAAGTTTCACATATAGGATCACTTGTGCCAGCTGGCAGCACTAAATTCTTAGGCTAAAGTTGTTCTCCAGGAGCCAATCTGCACAGTAAGGTTACAGGGCTTAGCTTTTTGCATGCCATAAACTACCTAAAGCTGTCTTGCTGTTGCATGGAATTATGGAAGTTTATGTAGGCCAGATAGAAGAATTACTTTTCTTTTCTGAGTTAATCATTAACATCTCTCAGGGAAATAAACAACTGAAGTTATTGTCTTATTTCCTAAGGTTGCCCCGGGGCTAATGAAATAGTTAATTTGCCACATAATACAAGGGTAGCTATGCTGTCCCAACATTCATACATGTATAATTGTTTCCAAAAATAAAAAAAGAATAGATAAAATGGAAGAAAAAATTTCTGAAAATGTATAGCTACCCATTGGAGCAAAGGCACGGGAGAACAAACTAACAAACTTCCCTTTTTAAAAGCCACCCAGCAACAGGAGCATCAGTGGTTATTTGACTTCCAGTAACACAGCACGCCATCCTTGGACTCATCAAGTCTCCCACAAACGCAATAAAATTCAATGGCCATTTAACAATCTATTAGGTGTCATAAAAGACCCACATATTCCTCTCAGGTGCTGCTCTTCAAGGGAAACTGCTAGGGTTTTAGTGCACTCAGCTCATGATTTGTGAAGTTACAGCAAATACAGGTCCACCCTCAGCCCCTGGACCTGCCTCAGCCCACCTGCAGCATCACCCACGTGTAAAAAATAAAGTCACTTCTCAGATACCAAATATTCAGAGGCCTGGCCGTGGTTCATGAGCCCAGTCCCAGCACCACAGAACACACAGGCCAGGACAGCTACTTCCACAGGACACAGAGTCAGAGCCAAAAAAAAACAAACCCAGAGGCACTGAAGGATCAGTGCCAGCCCAGCATGGAGCATCCCTGCAGGGAGCTTCTTGAAGTGGGAGGCGGGCGCAGAACCAGCAGGACCCACACACAGCCAAAGCCTCCAGCAGGAGCCAAGCTGGCTCCTTATAGAGGGTCTGTGACACATCTGTGCCCCATCCTTCAGTGCATCCCAGAGTGGATGTACTACCTAGGTTACTGCATCAGCCACCAGCTTATGGGCAGTTGACAGAAACCAGAAAAGTTGCTGGAACCTTATTGCAAATGATCATAAAAAGAGAACTGCAACTGACAGCTGGATAAAATGATGCTGGTGTCTCCCTCGGGTGGGGATTCCCCCAGTCACAGATAGCTGCTCAAGTGTTTGGTTTTGAAACTTTTTTTTTAACAAGTTGTGTCAACCTGACATCCCTGAATACCAAAACTTTCCTGTATCATCAGAGTAACAAGTGCCAAATAGATAAACACCCACCCTTTGAGCCACGTGCAAAAAGGCTGAAGCAAGTGACCCATACAAGGTTTTGCACTACATAACGTAGGACCTCGTGTTCTCTCCATTCACTGGGAAAACTCAAGTAACTCAAATAACCTGTCCAAGGAGGTTCAAGTTTCCCTCTTCTAGCCTTCATCTATTTTACAGCTTAGAGACTCATCTCCACCATCTCTCATCCCTGCTCAGAAGGCATCCAGGCTCCTCCTCTTTGTCCTGTTTGCTTTCAGAATGAACCCACCAGCATTCTCACCTTCTGTAGTCCTTCCTGCTCCTCCATCAAGATGCTGTAGGTAGGTTTCCCCTGCTTGGGGTGGCAGGTCAGCACATACCCACAGGCTGCAAAGATCCCAGGAGAACACTTCTTTCTCTTGCCTGCCACTCTCCTCTGAGCCCTTCACCACCTGCTCAGTAAAAGAGCTGCCTCAAGCCCTGGCAGCGAGGCAGTGGGGGCTGAGCTAGCCAAACCTCCTCACAAACACACCCTGAAGCATTTGAGTGGCCCCATCCCACACACCCACCTGGGTCAGGTCCTAGAGCTGAGTGCACCCCTCCCTGGGCTGAGCTGCTGCTTTGAAACACCTCCACCTCACAGTTCAAGCCATGTACCTCTCCCTGCACACCGCTGTTCTTTGGGCTGGGGGACAAAATAGCCAGGGCACTGCACTGCAAGTTGTGTAGCTCAGGTGGGAAGGCTGGATCAGCAGCTGGATATTGTAGTGCTCGATGTGTTCCTTTACACGCCATACATGCAGTGTATGCTGTATTTTACCACATACATGCGTTTGCAAGACAATACATTCTTTTTTTCCTTAGAGCCTTAACTAACATTGATCATGCATCATAAAAAAAGAACCATTTGCAGAGGGTAAATGCCTGTTAATCATAAGCTAAAGGGGAAAGGAAAAATTTTAAGTGATATATAAAGGGAGGAAGTGACTCAGTGGGTGGGAGGGAGGGGACAAGCATTCCAGACAGATGGGACATGAATAACTTTTCCCTCTCCCTCTCTTCTCTTTGCAGGAGCTGCTGTGTTGAAATAGTCAGTCATTAACTATTTGATGAGGTTTTAAAATCTGAACTGAATTCTCTGGATGTAACCACTATTATTACAGGGTCTGCATCATAGCAATGCAAGCGCTGGAGCCCTTTGGCAAGGCACAGCACTGAGGGCAGGATGGAGCACTCTGGAGGAAAAGCCACTAAATGGCGTCAGCTGTGTAGCTCTGCAGAGCCCTGGGAATGCTGAGGGAATCAGAGCAGCAGTGACTGGTGAGCTGCAGGCCCAGTGTGACCAAGCACCAGGGCATCCATCCATGCACACAGCCAGCACTGCTCATCCCACGGGAGAGAGACCCTGGGCACACTGCGGGAAGGGCACCCTGGAGGAAAGTGCAGTGCTCCTCCCAAACCCTCTGCCTTGTGCTGTCCTTCTGCAGGGCAGAGCCTCCTGCTCAACAGCTTTCACCCTTTCAGAGGGCTGGGGCACAACAAAAATACCCTTTTGGTGCCAGTTCAAGAGCAGGATTCAGACCATGGGGAACCTCTCCTGCTCAGTCCACCTTATGCTACACAAGCAACGTCTGAGAAAACCTGAATGAAGCCTTTCCCTTTATGGATGCCAAAGGCTAATTGACCAGCACGAGACCTGCTGAACTTGGTGGAACCAGGGTGGATATAATCACTCAAGAGAGCCAATAACCAATTAACTGAATGGCTCCAGCAGTTTTGAGGCCTGCCTTTTTATTCAAGAGCAAATCAAACATCAATTTCCTAATAAGCTTTGTAATATCTGCTATTCCTTCTCATTATTATTATTAGCTTTGCAGCAGTGTTTTGTGCATATAATGAAAGAGTGAGATGAGTTGGAGTGACCTCAGTGGTAGGAAAGAAGTGGGCGAAGTCTCAAGCCAAAAAAACATATACACATCCACACACATATATAAAATCAGGAATGCTGTACAAGCCCTTCATAGCACAGGTCAGGTCATGAGGGGATTCCAACCACAAAATAAAGAGTCTACCCCTGCTGATAACTTTTGCCAGCTCATCAGGCTTTGCACAAGGAAAAGCAAAAACCTTGATTACATTCATCAAGTGTTGCAGTGTCATGGTTAGCCTGGCCCTCCCAGCCCTGCTGCCCTGTCCCATGGGCCGGGTCAGTCGCTGCCAGCAGGCAGAAAGCCGTGGGAGCCAGCTGGGAACTGCATGGCAGCCCAGAGTCCGGCTGCTCCCGGCCCTGTGGCAGTGACAGAGCACAGCAGGCAGGGCACAAGGACCTGCTCTCTTCTGCCACAGGCCTCTGACAGGGGGCTGGGGCAGGTAATGCCTTCCTCTGTTTCCATCACATCCACCAGAGCCCCAGGAACTGTGCTCCTCAAATCCCATCATTGCATTGCCCTGCAGTTCCCCTATGTGTTTTGCTTTTGAAACTGCAGGTTCCAGTTCTCTCTGCAGATACACCACCAGCTCAAATCATGTTCCCTTTGTCAGAAAGTCTCCAGCACTCAATACAGTCTTCTCTCTTGCAGTAGGGCAAGAAAAAGTAGCCCAAGGTACAAATTCGTCCCCTGCCTCCCGCTCCCTCCTTTTTTCCTCCAGAGAAATCAGGGCTCCTTGGAGATAATGATCTCACCTACAAAGATACAAACAGTATCATTACATTTTTCAGCATCTCCAATATATTCCATTGTGTGTTATCAGGCAGCCTTCTGGTGAGAATGCAGGTTTCCCTTTTGGCTACATGGTTTGGCCTGGCCCTGGGAAAGTCCCCTCCACAACAGCAGTGCAACTGCTTTCATTTGTCTCACATGCATTTTAGCCGAGAGTGTTTTACTAGACTGCACAATAGGAAAAACATTGCAAAATAAGTCTCTGAGTGAGAAACTGAGAACTCGGGAGGAAGGGGATGATGCTGGAGGCCTCTTTTAGAGGAGCTGTAGCTGGATAATTGTCCAAGATAGACTGGCTTGTTGACTTTCTTACAGCAAAAGGCACAAGGCCGTTTAATTGATTTTAGCCTGTAACTAAACATATACTTCTTTCAATATAATGAACAACAATGCTACAATACTGCTCTCCTAATGTAAATTGATCCATTACAGATGAGTGTTTAGATCAATGTGTGATGTCCTGATTGAAAATAAAACTGTTTGCTCAGGATCACTATAAAGACAATGGGCACTGATAGATGATATTTATGTGACAAGGAATGGCTCTTCAAAAGGAGATTGCCAAGACCATGTCCATCAATTATGAAACCAGCATTCACCCGGCTGCCATGCAAGTATTTTGAAAGACAAGAAAAAAGAGGAAAAGATCCCAATTATTTCTCTCAGCCCCACAGTCCTGCTCACTCTCCAGCATGGAAACTCCTTAGCTCCAGGCTCACTGGTGTGGGAGCCACAACCGCCTGGGCAGGGCACCCAGCAGCCGTGTCATGTAGGGCTGAGAATGCTGTTCCTCTGCCCGCATTGCACTGGGGCTCA
This sequence comes from Melospiza melodia melodia, assembly GCF_035770615.1. Taxonomy (NCBI): domain Eukaryota; kingdom Metazoa; phylum Chordata; class Aves; order Passeriformes; family Passerellidae; genus Melospiza; species Melospiza melodia. Next base: position 27,265,273 of record NC_086201.1, on the reverse strand, counting down.
TTTCCTCCCAGAGCAGCTGGCTTCCACTGGGGAACTGCGCCATGCTTTGTGTCCTGTGTGCTCACAGCCCGTGCTTTGTCATCTCCCTGCATTCAGAGAGAAGCTAATGGCTCCAGATACCTTCCCAGTCCGTGGTGGTCAATCCACGTGCCTGTCGCTGTGGTCTTTCATTCCCTCTCTTGCATGGGACACTCCTGGTTTTCCCTCGTGTACTGAGGGGTTTCTGGAACACGGGCTTGCCTGGACTGTGTCCCAGCCATTCATTACCGGGGCAGCTGCAAGCACTTCTCTCTCTCCTGGGGCTGAGCATCTCCTCCGAAGGGCTCTGTCAGAGCTCCTCGGGGCTCTCGGTGGGCCGGGGCAGCGCCTGCCCCTCCCCGGGGCCCGGCAGCCTCCTGCCCGCGGGCAGCCCCAGCACAGCCCGGGGCCGGGGCAGCAGCGCCGGCAGCAGCAGCCGTGCCTGTCACCGCGGCCGCGACTGCTGGGACAGGGCCGGGCTGGCTCGGCGCAGGGACACCCAGCTTGCAGGGGGTGCAGTCGCTGTCTATGAATATATTGGGTGGTGGGTGGCCAGAGGTCAGGAAGGGACGCTGGGTGGGGGAAATTAAATGAAAGGACAATGTTGACACAGAACAAATGATGCTAAATGGCTTGTGAAAATAGATCCATTAAGGGAATGATATTCTGCAACAGCCTTTAAATACAAATAGGGGAGACAAATGGCCTTTAAATACAAACAGAGGAGACTTGGTGGGTTTGAGAAACCAAAGGCTGAACCCTGTGGTGAAGGAGTGCATTTGCTGGTCATGTCCTGCTCCACTTCCCTTGCAAGAGTCCCCTTCATGTCAATGAGACCAATCTGCTGCATTTTTTCCTCTCGAGGGCTAACACATTCCAAACTCTTCTCTGGTCGTGTCTGATCATAAATAGCTGAGTCTGTGATGAGTGTAGCATGTACTTCATCATAAGGTAAAGGGGGACCAAGGCTGGACAAGCAGGGTCCTGTTAAGGCACGGAAGAGTGCTTTCTCTCTTCCCTCTGAAAGCCAAGGGAATGTGGTCCCCACTGACCTGCTCAAACTGGGGCCATAGAGATGTCACCTCCTAAGTGTTCTTGTAAGGAAGCTGTTAGGGGACATCATGGTGGTTGTTGCTGCTCAGGCTACTCTAATATTTCTCCCCAAGAGCAGATGTCCCGAGGCTGAGCATCACCTCCAGCGCTGTGTCCTGCCACCTCCACAGCTCTGCAGTGCACAGAGAAGTGTGACAGGAAACGAATGAACACTGCAATGGAAACAGCTTTTGTGTGATTGGTTGTGCTTTGAGGCAATGGCAGCAGTCAACTTTGTGCTTGCAGTCCCGTCGTGGCACGGAGCACATCCATTTAAACATGAGACCACAGACCTGCAGCACACGGCTTAAGGAAAGGCAGGCACTGGCCTGCTGACAACACCTCAAACAGGGCTCAGACTGGTGTCGCCTCTGCAGGGGTCGACAGAACTTTCTGTCTCAGAAGCATTGTGGTCCATGCATGTGCACTTAGTGTGCGTTTGGCTGTCCCTTCCCACCCTGAAGGAAGCCAGCTCCCCAGAAAGCCCCAGGCTGAAAGTCGTGCCCAGAGTCACTCAGGAGGAGACATTGGCTGGTGGCACGTTTAGTCTGGTGCTGTAACAGGAGTGAACACCACCTGCATTTCTGCTCTTGCAAATCAAAACTGTTAGGATTGGTCATAAAAGTAAAGTCTCTTTTCTGAGAACATTTTGTTGGAGATCTTCACCCCATGCCAAGGAATGTCATTCTTCATGGCTATGAGATGAAAATCTACAGTTATGTAGCATTTATGCAGAATAGAACTAAGGATACCTTAGATGTGACAGATACTATCTATGAGCATTCCAGGCTCACTAGCAGCAAATAGCCTTTTTTTCCTAAAGCTTTTCTTTCTGTGATTATCTCGATGGACTCTCAAAAGGAGTACAAGGGGGAATTTCCTCGCCAGCCAAAGCAAATTTTTCTGTGAAACAGCCACAGCTGAACAATAAGGCCTCAGTTCAGGAAAATTCATTTGATCAGGACAGCTACTTCTGAGGGAAGAAAATATCCTTCATTACCAGGAACTTTGACCCAGAAGGGAAAAGCCTGACAAAAGACAAAACCAGGAAGGGAAAGCCAAATCCCCCTTAGAATATGGTTAAGATTTAGCAGGGAGAGAAACCACCATTCAAACAAACTACTGAGGGCAACAGTGATTTTCCAGCTCCTGAGGTCCTCAAATCAAGACCAGATCCCTTCTGAAGGGTAAATTACACCACTCCTCTTAGGAGGAACCAGCTGCAGCTCCTGAAAGCGTACCACAGGACAGAGGGGATGAGTCTCTCCTTGAGCAAGCACTGCCTTGCAGACAGAGGCAGCAGTTGCGGGGCTGGAGCGTGATGTGCCTGCTGTGTGTCCCTGGCCCTGGCGGAGGGGAGTGCTCAGGAGAGCCCTCCAAAGACACAGCTGCCAGGGAGCAGCAGCCACAACTCACAGCCCAGCAGGTGAGCTGCACTTTGCCTCCCACCACCTTCCTTCCCCCCACCTCTAGCGAGCCACCCCTCCCAGTCAAGCAGGACCAGCGTTCCCCAAACAACAACCAAATATTTTGGGAGGGGAAAGCCTGCAGGATTCTGCACTTGAAGCGCTGCTGTCTGTCTGTCCCTCACCCGCATGCTCTCTTTGCCTGAGGTAGGGCTGACTCACCCCGAGCACGCTCTGCCTCTGGCAAGCTCCCAGCGCCCGCACCGCCGCCAAGGAGGGAGCACAGGTTCCTGGATCCCAGAGACGGGGCTCTCCCTCCTGCACTGTCTGTAAGCGAGCAACAAACAAGGGGGTCTTGGCAGGGATGCCAGAGCCACCTCTCTCCATCCTTGCTTCTGTGAACTTTCCCAAAGGTTTCAAGGGTGTGGCCTGCATTTGCTGTTCCCTCTTGGCTTTGTCACATTGCCTGCTCCCCACGTCTCAGGCTGCCAGTGTCTCTCCCCTGGATGACTTGGCTTGTGTTATTTTGTGTTAAAACCAGTATGTTTTTTTAATGGCTATAAATAAGTTAAAACTGCATCTTTAATTAATCACTGCACTTTATATTGCAAGTGGAGATTTTTTGTAATGATTCGTTTATGATTTTAAGATGCCATTTGCTCCCTGTCAAATGTATCCAGCTTTTATCCCTCTATGTTTAACAGGTTCAGGATAGAAACAAAATTTCATCATTGAGGGATTTTAATCCGTTTAGTCTAGAGCAAATAATTGGTAATTAAGTAAGTGGAAAGAGATTGAGTGGATACTTTTATCTAAGCAACAATGAACTTGAGACACTAGTCAGTATGTTCATCATCTTAAAACATTTTAAACTAATCTTAGTATGTTTATTTTTCACTGACACAGGTTTGAAATTGGAAATACATATGTCTGGATGACTAAAACATGAACAACAAATAGGAGAAGCAGCATGTAAAGTATAGAGAAATAGAAGCATTAATAGAAATATTTCTGCTATAGCAGCTATTAAATGTTGGGTTTTTTTTTTATGGTTTGGAAGAAGAACCCATATGTTTATAGGATTTTCCCCCCAATTAAAGTATTTGTGTATGAGTGTGTCTTTCTCTAAATATTATTTACCTACACACACAGAGGGCTCATGTATAAAATTCTCTCCCAGTGAAGTGAGTGTTGCTTCTCCTTTAGTTTCTTGTCCTGCTGGCAGGCAGAAAGGACAGACACCCAATCCAACACCATCAGCACCTTCACAGCACCTGCAGGAGCAGTTTTCAAGGCCAGTTCGCGCCCTCTGTCACCTCCCATGCCCGTGAAGGCCAGCAGAGCCCCAGCCTTGGGCCTCTACCAGCAAAAGACTGCCCAGAGTTCAGAGCAGAGGCGGCAGAGCCAGGCACCAGATGTGTCTGTGCCAGCCGAGCGCTCCCATGGGAAGGGCACGGGCAGCCCAGGAGCCCTCAGGGGTGAGTGCAGGGACAGCAGTTGTGCACCCCACAAAGGCTGCTGTGCACAGCTTCAGGTGCCCAGACATTCCCTGAGCACACAGAAAGATGCTTGGTTTCCCCTGGTCTCAGATTAAATACAAGTGGCACACAGGTGGCTGGGTACACAAAGATGTGGTTACTCCTGAACCTCCTCTTATTTTCTCAAGAGAGCACATAGACATTTTATATAGAATATAAATAAGACACCAAAAAGGGAAGAACTATTGTATTGGAACTACAGAAAAAATGAAAAATTATTTTAAATATTGCTGTACCTCAATTCCTAGACAACTCAAGTCTGATGTGCAGTATATGATTTGTCTGCTAGGATTGAATCCAGATACTTACCACTTTGTTAGCTTAAGAATTTTGAGCAATTTTTTCCATTTATCTGTATTCTCCCCAAAAACATTTCACACATTTCTCAGATACATCAATGCTTCCGGCATTCCTCTATGCACTCAGTAGGACGCCCTGCTATAAATATAATAAAGCCTTTTATTATGTCCATTAACCATGGACATGTGTGCTCCAAAAGTTTCCTGACACGCAGTCATTTGTGGCTTTTTAATTATAAACAGAAAAAAAATGAAAGAAGACAGCAGACTGGGAGTGGATCTTCAAGTGTGTGTTTTGAGTATATTCTCCAACAGGCTGAAGGCACCCCCACCCTCCTTCTGACCCCACCAGAAACACCCAGTGCAGGCACCTACGAGTGCAGAGAGCCACTGGCACAGCAGGTTAGTCGTGGTCGTACACATCTGTCACCTGTGCCAGCTCCAGGTTCTGAAAACCTTATGTAGGTTTTCAAGATCCAATAATATCGATCAAAGCTTTTTTCAACAGGCAAAAATATGCCCCCTCCATCTTGCAGACCCTGTTCCTCTTGAACTCAGGAGAAAAGAAAAAAGGCCCAGTAAATTACTTGACAAATTAAGTCATATTTATTGAATGCGTTTTATTTCAACAACCAAAAAATTCTAACAGCCTAACAATGCACATAAGTTAAAAATTAATTATCACTTAGTGATAACGAAGATAAAGTTGATTTACATGGAAAAATGAACATTTACAATATGTTAATCCTTATTCACATTGTTGATACCGCAATAAAACACAATTTGTTTTTTTTATTTTTTATTTCACAAAAAAGGCGGAAAATTGTGCTTTGTTAAGAGGCACTACAAGAAAAGTTTCTTTCTCCAAATAGATATTATATGATGGATATTGAATAAATAGACATATATGCATTGTAATTCGCAAAGTTCTGGCAAGACCACAGGCTAAAATGCCCACAGATTCACTTAGAACCACTGCAAAATTGGCAGTGAAATTAAAAATAAAAAGGCAAGACTCAGCATTGAAAAAATACCTAATAAAATTTTTGGTTGAAGTGTAAAAGATACCAAATGTCGATGCCATCATCAGATGAACAACTTACATAGCTTGGCAAAATTCAGTTTCCTTTCAAATGTATGGAGTGATTTCAGCTACAGGATAAGAAGACAGTTTTGAAAGCGTAGCTCTGAGAGAAACATAAAGCAGCAACCATCGAAATTCTGATTAAAGCTGCAGCATACTACAGAACTAAAGGATGAAGAGCAAAAGGGGCATTAAGTAAGCAACCCACCATAATTTTGCAAAGGTATATGAAATTTATGCAGAGATACTCATGTTTCAAACATTAGCTCTGAAAAAATCTCATAAAAACTCCAGAGGTTACTGAGCAGCTAGAATTAGCTTGTATTGCAACGTCTTCTCCCTGTATATTGTCTGTTCTGAGTAAATATCTACACGTAGAGGTTTGTTTTTCGTTTTTAACTCCTACCTTTTATACCTTTCAAATATATAAATAGTATTAACAGTTATATTACATTGCCTGGTGTAGTAAACAGAAAGTAACTTTCAAAGTGATATTGCATGAGGTCTTTGTCAAGATTACATGAAAAGCCCATGTGAAAAAAGGAAGAAAAAAGCCAGAAGCCTTGTCGGTACCGTTATGGCTGCAGTTTACAGGCGTCTGAAATCAATCCAGCTGCAAGGTGAGGTCTTTGTCTCGGAAATCATTGCACGAAGTGAAAAGTAAATGCTACTTGGCGTCTCTCTCACGGGGTGCCTCAGAGCGGGTGGATGCTATGGCAGACTGCAGCTTTAGGCTCGGGCCATCCAAGAGTCAGTCGGGACAGGCTCTGCTCTGTAGCTGCTGCCGGGGCAGGCTGCGAGCCTCGGCCCGGCGGGACCTGCGGCTGAAAACACTTCATGGCACTGGCACGGAACGCGGGACACGAGGAAGCCCAGCTACAACAGGAGCTCGGGGAGGCTGCGAGGAGGGCGGGCGGCAAGGCAGCAACGCAAACCCTCGGGCTGTCAGCGATTTACCTGGCCAGGGTTCTCGGGACTGTGGCATTTTGTGTCGCAATGTAACTTTACATGTGTGTGTGTGTGTGTGTGTGTGTGTGTGTGTTTCACTTCAATATAAACAAAAAGCAACAACAAGAAGGAAGCTTATAAATTTTAAGATCTGAAACAGAGAACAGGTAAATAAAATCCACGGTAAAATGTGGTTGATAGTATGAATTCCATACATCAAATCTCAACACATTTATCTTTTTTTCTCTTTCTATAAAGACCTCGTTAATGGACAAGTCTTCTATGCACTGCACTTCTGCTTTAGTCATTCTGAATCCCATGAAAACTCATCTGTTCACTACAGAAAGGACTATCTGGAGAGTGGAACATGCTGTATCCTTTTAAGTGTGCATTGTGTTCAAAGTACTTTTAACTTACTAGTTTTCTTTTTAAGGTGCCCTGATTTGTTTTTCTATTTTCTCTCTTTTTTTCCTCTTTTCTTTTTTTGGCAGTGTTGATTTATGTCTTTAAATACCTCAAAAATTACCCATCAAGTTGCCAGATAGGAAGCCATATAATAATGAAAAAAAAAAAATCAGGGATAAACATAGAAAATAAATAGGAATTCAAAAATAGTCACCACACCCTGAGAGCAGGAGGCAGTTTATCAAAAAGCCAAAGCAACTCATTGTGAAGTGGTTTTAAAACATAAACAAGTCTCATCTTTAAAGAACTAATTTCACAGTCTATACTTTCAGGTTGTAAAGTTCCGTCCCATGCAATTTTATATATATATATATATATATATATATATAATGTAAATATATATATACACACACAAAGTTGTAAATTTCCCTTCACTGATTTCATAGGACTTTTTCTTCCCATTTACTTGCTAGCTGTCCCTTTCATAAGTGCAAGATTGATGAAGGCATAATCCTATGTGACTACAACCATTGCTTCAGTCAGATGTAGCAAGTGTAACACTCGAGTGTCTGTGTCAAGGCGGAGTCTGATCGGGCAATGCTGAATTCATTCGGTTTGCACATGGATCGTGCGCAACAGAAACAAACAAACAAAAAGGAAAACGAGGAAAAAAAATCAAAAATAAAACCAGAAAATCCTTGGATCAATGTATTGCTTTCTGCACTCCTATCTCACATTATCTCTGGTCGATGTCTGCTGGAGCCGCCTTGCTTTTGTCGGGATTCTCCTCCTCAGCCTCCACTTTGTACATTTCCTCGGAGCCTTCCTCGCTGTCGTTCTCCTCCGACTCCGTCAGCAGCTCCTCATCCTTGTACTCTGCCACGTCAACCACCGTTCCCAAGTGCTCTTTTAGCTTCCCGTGGTGCTTTACGTGGTAGCGCTGGTTCTGGAAGAATTTGATGATGGTGTGTTTGGGGAGATCCAGCTGAGCAGAGAGGGTGTGGATGGCTTCCTGATCGGGGTACAGACCCACGTCGTGAATAAAGCTTTGAAGGATACCCAGCGCTTCCAAGGAGATCTTGGTGCGGGATCTTGGCTTTTTGGCACAACTGTCCTCAGCAGGTGGAGGAGGAGCCTCTTCTCTAGGTGGGGAGTTCTCCTTGGCAGGCTGGGACTGCTGTCTGTGCAGCACCTATAAGATCAAACAGACACACACTTCACATGCTGACCCCCACGGTGCTTGACATAAGGGCACTTGTACAGGTCTGTACACAGGACTTCCTTTGCTCTGGTCAAGAAAAATACAATTAATGTGCATTTTCCACTGCCCTTCTCACCTGTAAGACTACAACAGCTATACCTGTCTGCACAACTGCAGACTGAAAGGAGGAAGTGATATAAAAGGCAAATTATATAAAATAAATGCAAACCCAAAAAATAAGTAAGAAATACAAAATATAAGTAATAAAAAATATAAAATAGCCAAAATAAAAATTAAGTCAAAAGGTATTCCAGTCTCATTGTCATGATGATTGGCCAGTTGTCCCATACCAGAAAAGTCATTCTCCTGCTTTGCCCTTCTTCTACCCATCCTTGTTTCCTCTCATCTTTTCAGGCTAGACACTTTGACCATTTCTTCAAGATTTCAAGTACCAAAAAGGCCTAGCCCATGTGGGATTGTCAAATTCTACTTTACGAATAATGCTTTTGCATTAAAATCCATCACAACTACTTTATGGAAGAAAAAAAATATAAATGCAGAGATTTGTTAAGATTTCCCTTCTCTCAAGAAAGACAGCAGAGTCAATTCAGTTGTTTGACATAGGTGGCTTTAATGTGTCTCCTGAACAGATTTCTCTGTATTACTTTCTCTATAGTAATTTCACTAGTGGAGGAGTTCTGAGTTCAAATAATAATAGCCCTCCATTCTGAAACACCCTCTGGGCAAACACACTTTGCAGTCTTGTAACAGATTTTCACCCACAGTATCTCCTTTTCAGCAAGTTTAAAGAAAGCATATGTAGCTCTTAATCTTCCTAACAGCCACTTAAAATGACTAAGAAAGGGCCTCGTGTAGCCCTTGGATTCCAGGGGAAAAAATACCTGCTCTGAATTGTTCAAAACACAGAGGAGCTCCATACGCTTTCCTTAAAACCAAATCTATACAAGGGAGATTAACAGAAAAAATCCCCTATAGGATTGAGGGCTGTATTTGCCCAGGGGTTTCTTCAGATGCAGGGAAATAATTATTAGAGCTTGACACTCAAAGCTAACAAAATCAATATGGATAACTATTTTCTTCCACAAGTAATAGGGAATTCTGGCTCTTTATCCAAGAAGAAAATGTCTTTGCTGCAAACTGTAACATCCAGAGAATCAACCTTACATTAATGCTCTCCAAAGAAAAACAACCAAAAACACAAGGATAAATAATGGAAATATGCTGAGAACTTGCACTGAATTTTACACACATACCGAACCCCCAGTAAAATCCTACACTAGTCAAGTTATTACCGCAAGAGGGAAGTCCACTGTGGAATATCAGCCTGTTATGCAAATAAACGAAAAGGCTCTGTGCCGAAGAGCCCTTTATTCACTTCCTCCATCAAACGTTCCTGCCATAACAATCTGTAACATCAGCCATCTCCAGTCACAGCTTTTGGGAAGCAGATCGCAGCCCGCAGGCGCTGCCCACCGCCGAGGAGCTGAGCCTGCCGGGGATGCTGTGACCGACCCGGGGCTGCAGCCGGCCGGGCTCTGCTCCCCGGGGCTGCTGTGACCGGCCCGGGCTCTGCTCCCCGGGGCTGCTGTGACCGGCCCGGGCTCTGCTCCCCGGGGCTGCTGTCACCGGCCCGGGCTCTGCTCCCCGGGGCTGCAGCCGGCCGGGCTCTGTTCCCCGGGAATGCCGTGACCGGCCCGGGCTCTGCTCCCTGGGGCTGCTGTCACCGGCCCGGGCTCTGCTCCCTGGGGCTGCTGTGACCGCCCGGGCTCTGCTCCCTGGGGCTGCTGTGACCGGCCGGGCTCTGCTCCCTGGGGCTGCTGTCACCGGCCCGGGCTCTGCTCCCTGGGGCTGCTGTCACCGGCCCGGGCTCTGCTCCCCGGGGCTGCTGTGACCGCCCGGGCTCTGCTCCCCGGGGCTGCTGTCACCGGCCCGGGCTCTGCTCCCCGGGGCTGCTGTCACCGGCCGGGCTCTGCTCCCCGGGGCTGCTGTGACCGGCCGGGCTCTGCTCCCCGCGGGGCTGCGGCTCCCCGGGCACGGAGGCAGCGCCGGCACCACGTCCCGGTGCCTCGCTGAGCAGCGGGGATGAGCGAGGGCTGTCCGTGCGGGGACACAGCTGCACATCCTGCTGTCCCCACGGGCACAGCCGTGCCAGGACAGTGGCAGGAACAGCCCAACACGGAGCAGCCCCACACGGACAGCCGAGAGCAGGTGCCAGCAGAGGACCTGCCACCCGCGGGCGAGAGCTGAGGCAGGGCAGAAACACCACAAACTTGTTTCGGTGCCAACGTGAACATTTTCCTCCCAAGCACGTAAATACTGAGGGTGCCACAGAAATGGCTAACCAAGGAGCGGAGGAAAAGGGGGAGCTCAAATGGAAATGACAGATAATCTGGTTTATGTTTTATTACATCTCTTGCAATAAAAGAGCATAATGTTCCAATGAATGGAATAGCTCAGCTGCTCTTTGAGGATTTCTTTTTTGCCCATGGATTGCTTTCAAAGAGAAGGGCTGACGTTTCCAAACAGAGGGTTACAGATGAGGGTGGGATCCGTACCTACGTCAGCGGGGAGCACTGAAGGCAGCAGAGCCAGGATCGCTGGCTCTAGCCAGGGACCAAGCCCCATAAATGTGTCACACAAACCCTACCTAGCCTCCCCTGTTGTGGCTTCTGGCAACCGTCCCCTGAAAAAGTACGGCCCAGAGCAGCCAAAATCGAAAGGATTTAACACCACAAATAAACTGCCAGGGAACTTAGAGACAGCGTCATGCAGAACGCTGCAAGCAGCATTGCTAATCAGAAGCTGGATTCAAGTAGCATCGAACAGAGATAGAAACACATCCAGAAAGGGTGTGAATTACTCAGTTCATTCTTGCTGGAGTTGGAAAGGGGCTTTTTTTTCCCTTTTCAGTTGACAAATAGCATGAGAAATGATCCAGCTTGAAAAATGTTACAAGACTTCCAATCAAATATAATGATGAAAAAATCCAACAAAATACGGGATCAGCAGCAGTAAAATGTTTAATTTGAAGGAGATGAAGAGATGCCTACAGCATCTATAAAGCAATCAACCAAAGAGAGGGCTGAGTGCGGGAGGGAAGAATAATTTCAATTAACCCTTCCTTTTCCAGAGTGACCTCTCCACCTTCTCCAAAAGGGAAAATGCAAAACCTGGGTGTTATCAGTGTAAAACACTAAAAAAAGGTTGTATTTTATTTCACCTCCTGGTATCTTAGGAAATGAAAAAACTAAATCTGCTCTTATAACAGATAAATTTTATTATTTTACTAACTTCTGGGGGTCTCCTCTAGATTGCCAGTATCATTAACAAAGGATTTCAGCAACATTATATTTTTCAGCAACAGAACTTTAGCCATATACAGAGAGATGGATAAATGCACAGGATGTCCTTCAGATCTGGGCTGTGGTCAGTTTTACAATCCCTTCTGACAGGACAGAGAGCACTCCATGCAAACCAGATCAACTGCTGAGCACACAGTACAATATGAAGCCCAGATTACCTTTATGTTCAATATTTGCTTTAAACTACCCTTGATTGATGAGTATGCTGGGCAGTTTGAGTGATTGGCTTACTTCCTGTCTGGCTCTGCATGCCACAGCCTCACAGAGGAAATGGACCATTCCCGGAGTTACAGATTTTTAGATCCTGGGTCATTATTAGGCTCCTACATCTGCAGGTAAAATTTCCAGCAGCTTTACACACTGCTGTGCCCACCCTGCCACATTTCTTTGGGTTGCAGGTCAGTGCTGCTCTGCCTCTGCACTGCCAGGAAGGAAACATCCCTGATCCTCCATGTACAGGGTGCATTTCCCAGTGACCCCTCGGTGGGGCCAGACCTACCCCAAAGCACCACGAACAGGATGGGCTTCTGAGGTAAGGGTAACAACAATGGCCCTGCTCAGCTTTCCCTTTCCCAGGAAAGCTGCTGCTGGGCTCAGAAGGGTGCACTTCATGGCACAGATGCCCCACACCCCCCTTCCCCACTCCCATTTCCACCCCACATGCCCTTCCCCACCGCTCCCCAGCCACAGGTGGGGCAGCCTCCTCCTCCTCCTCCACAGCCAGCACCATCTGGAGCTGACTTCCCTTCCTCTTCCTGACTTCTCATCTACTTTCAAATCAAATGTGAAGATACAGATTTCCTTCCATGCCCAGAGGATTTATTCTTTTCATTCCTTCAAGAGATTTAATTCTTAAGCTCTACAGATAGGCATGGCTGCCTTTCAACATTTCAGAACAAAGTATCTCTGGCACATGCTGCTTCATGAAGGTTCATTCAGGTAGACATTCAACTTATCTTTCTGAAACAAATTCACCAACCCTGGTAGAAAACTTGCAAGAAAATGACTGTGATGGAAGTTGACTTTAAATGATAAAGAGACTGGTCTTAGATCGCACTGTACTGAAATATGATTTGAAGGCCACAATGAAAAGCAGCTGGAAGCCATGTGTAAAATATAATAGTACATGCCTACAGGGAAGGAAGTGAGATATTGAATGATTGAATTTAGGAGAGTATATAATGTAGTGTATCATTACGGGAGTGATCAGGATTATTTGTAATAAGCTAAGGGTTTGTGGTCTATCTAAAAGCCAAAGCCAAGAATTATCGGGGGAAGGGACTGTTGCACTGTTTTACATGTATCCACTCCCATGTTTCCATGTGCTCCCTCAGGAGAAAGCTGACTTTGGCGTTCCCACAGAAAAGAGAGGTGAGCAAATCCAGCTGTAAGATGAACGTCAAGCAATTGCAGTCTGTGCCTGTACTGTATTTAATTTTGGCTGGATTCACTATGCCACTGATGTTTGTTTCCATTTCCACCCACTTTCTAGCTGGGGCTACACACCTGACATTGGTGAGAGGCTAAGGGAGCCAAGCAGGAACACACACACAGACCCGGGCACCACCAGCAGAGAGGCACCAGCTGAAAACACTGGCTCTGGGACACATCACCCTCCATTGCCTGGACAGCCTTTTGAGCACACTGGAATTGGGAACTGCATTTCTATGTGAAAACCCCAAGCTCTTTTGTTTCCTAGTGTGGTTCTGCCCTTCCCTTTGCAGAGAGGATCAGTCATGAGAGCTCCCTTCTGCTGGGATTTGCTGAGATGATGAGGTGCCCCTTGCTAAGCGAAACACCAAAAATGTTACATTCTTGAAAGACTGTGCATTTGCAACAGAAACTGCCCTTGCTGAAAAGGCACCATCTGCCTCTGTGCAGTCAGTGTGAGCACTGACAGGTACCTTGGTGGCATGTGATAGTCAATATCAACTTTGATAACCCAAACCCACAAGGAGCAAAGTTCAATGGAATGGCCTTCTCTTTGCCAGAGGAGGTTTAAATTGGATATTAGTGAAAGGGTTCTAAAGCATTGGAACAAGCTACCCTCGGAAGTGGTGGAGGCACCATCCCTAGAGGTACTTAAAACATGTGCAGATGCGGCACTTAAGACATGGTTGAGTGATGGACTTGGCATTGGTGGATTAATGGTTGGACTCGATAATCTTATAGGTCTTTCTCCAAACCAAATAATTCTACCAATCTAGTCTCAGTGGTGGGGTCTCACCTTTCAGCTTTTCTTCACCTTTACACTGTTCTCATAGCCAGCCATAACACTGTATCACATCAAGGACTTCTATGCCAAAGACAGCAAGACTTTAGCCTGCTTAAGGACCCCAAAATAAAGGCAGAGAGAACAGACACACAGTACAAAACATAGGTGCAGAACCTTCATTTCGTGCATCTAACACCAGTGATCTGTTACTGCCCTTACAATTGTTCACGGCTCATCAGCAGGAGCTGCCACCAGTTTGACTCCAAGCAAAAACAACTCACCACACCCCTCCTGTCAGCAAGCCACTGGAAAAGCTCCTTCCCCATGGCCAGCTGAGCTCAAAGGCAGAGCAGAAGACAGGCTTAAACAAGGTTTTCAGCTGCATTTTACTGAGCAGCACCTCACCTCTGTAAGCTGAGAGCTCCCATGCAGTGCCCAGCTATCCTGGTAACGCTTTACTGAAGAGACAAACTCCATTTTGTTGCAACAAAATCTCACACTGAGAGGAGACACTGTCCCTCTTACCAGAGTTTACAGGAATAATCTGCAGGAGATTATCTATTCAAATAAACAGGCTTACACTCCCTAGCCCTGGTCTCTCTTCACATACAGAAATGTGCAAGAAGAGAAGAGAGGCGGCAGCTGCCATAACCAGGCCTCCACCCTCAGCCTCCCAGGCTGGGGCTCACAGGGGTAAGAACATTGATTACACAGCCAAGACTCTTTACAGGTTTCTAGGAATGTCTGTACAAGAAACTGTAGCAGAAGTTACAATTTGCACCTGTGTTCATTTCTTTCCTATTAAAAATGTGGTTCTTAAGACTGCTCTTTTTTCTTCCCCTGCAAAAATACATTCATTTGGGTAAACACTGCAGCACTAGTCGCAGCACCAAAGGAAGTATTTTCTTTGGGCTCATTCACAGAGTGATTTCACACCTTGACACCATAAAGCTGTGTTAAAGACTGCGGTTTAGTTTCCTTGCTTCTCTTGGATTATACAGTATCCTAAGGTCAAAACTCAGGGAAATCCAAAACTGTTATTAAAAAAGAAAAAGTATCTATGAAGTGATGACAAATTGCAGACTACAGGTGTTAGATTACATTTTGACTCCAGGCAGGTTTAATATACTTTAGTTTCCTTTTACAGTTGCCCTTAGCAGGTACCGTTATCGGTAAGGGATTTAAAAAAATATACGGTACTCAATAAAAGAAGACCATGTCAAAAGAAATCAATATGAGCGTGCAAAATGGTAGGAAGTCTGACATGGATAAATATGTTCACTTTCATCTAACTTCAGTCTGAGCTTCTTTTAATTCTGTAGCTCAAATGCTGGCTGCACATCCTGTGCATTTTCCAGTGCAGCTTAGTAATTGCTTCACGAGAGCAAACACCCTTATTAGAGGTAATTATAACACCTGTCTGTGATGTGATGGACCCCGTCTCATGAACGCCAGACCAAACCAGCCAACGAGAACTGGTGGCTACACACCACCTTGTAAGCCAGCAGCTCTGGGTGCCATTCATTTTGTCTGCAAAGACAAAGCAGTCACACACAAAAAAAACCCAAATAGTCAAGCCTTTTCTATCACTCTTCATCTGTTCCTGACCACCAGTGGAGACACAATATTGGATCAGACAAAATGCATCCTAAAACTATCGGCTCCGAGGTACAAGTCACGCCGAGCTACACAAAAAGGGACTTAGAGAGGACTCTTGAGGAGAGAAATGAGTTCCACAGGGAACCCAAAGTCAAAGGCAAGTTTGGTTTCCAGGCTGGAATGTAAGCTGGTTGAAGTGATTAATTCCAACATCTTTGGAGCACACTCGCCACATGCTTCCCTTTGCTTTATGGCGGCTGCCTTGCTCAAGGGCAGGAAATAGGCAGGGATTTGAAAGCATGGCAAGACACTGAACACAGCCTCTGAAAGAGCAGCCCCATCCTGCAATTCTCCAGGACCAAACTATCAAAAATGGTCAAAAAGGTGACAAAAAACACAACACGAGTTTTAAAAACCCACAAAATTTTCAGTTGTACATTGCTTTTGGCACCCCACACAGTGATAAGCATAAGCAAAACATAATTAATCTTGACTTGAAGGCAGGGGGAAGGTGTCTTTCCCCCTCCCCAGCACACACTGCTCCCATTAATGCTAACAGGAGCTTACCATGCATCAAAGAGCAAATCCACCACAAAACATTTTTAAGTGCTATCATCACTGAAGATAAAATATAAATTACAGCCTGATTACACTGCATTGCTAAGAGGCTACATGTGCATCATAGCTTGCAATGACAACTTCAGATGACCAGATAAGTTTGGGACAGGTCTAAGAGGTTACTGTAAAACATCTGTGCAGAGGAATCTTTCCTTGTCTTTGCTTTCCTTTCAAGAAGCTGTGGCACTGCTGTCTGCACAGTTGTTTGAAGAATGTTTACAAATCAGCTTGACAAAGAGAAAAAAAACTTCTGCCACCACTTGACCACAATCATGATCTTATTCTTCAGTAATGCGTGGTTTATTTCCCTTTCCTGATCTCTGTTAATAGACAGCACGTGCCTACACAATAGCCACTATTTTGTCTGTATAATGTTAAAAAAATAAATCAGAAAACTCTGACAATGCAGAACAGTGTCCCGGTGTTTCCTGGGGTAACTGCTCTCCCTCGAATGCTAACTCAACTCTTCCCACAAAAGCTCAGGCACAACTTTCATTGCTGTGCAAGTGCCTGAGAACTGGCTGATTTTATGGGGCAGCATAAATGAGCTCACGCTGATGAACATTCATGCATTAGCTCCGAATTTCCCATCTTGGGCTGGTTCAAGCCAGATCCTTAGGTTCACTGCAGAGTAACTGCAACCAGCATTGGGTACCTCTTTCTCTAATACCTGGCTGCAGCCTGGGAGAGCTGCCAGCAGCTCCTGCCCAGCCCTCAGGTGGAGCTGGCACATCCCTCCTGTGCCCATAGTGGAGCGGCCAGATCCGCTCCGGCTGCTGCTGGCACAAACCAGGGCGCTGGTGACAGAGCGGCCGATGCGGTCAGGAAGTGTTGCACAACCTCGCTGCAGACTCTCTCCTCAAGGCATCGCTGATGGATGGCTCCATTGTCTGGGGATGGGGCACAGCCAGCACAGCTGGCACAGGGGCCAGTTTGCTGCTCCCCTGGCAGGCAGGCAGCACTCTGCTGGCCCTGGAGAAGCCACGCGAGACTCTCTTGACTGTAACCCGTGGTAGCGAGGCAACCTCATCCGCAAGGGAAAAAGCAACAGCCCCAGAAACACTGTCCTTCTTCACGGTGATGCTGAGTCCCCTTAAGGGGGACTTTTCACATCTGTGTGCACCTTGAGGGCCACAAACATTCCAGTTAACACTCATCTTCTCCAAAACAAGACCATAAGCTCTGTGGGCCTCTGACTTGCCTCTTCTGTGCTTTCTCTCACAGCCCCAGCAAGGATCCCTGGGGTGCTATGGTGTGCAGAGCTTTGCTTAGCACTTTACACAAAGAGCCTGAGCTTGGTTATGGCTAAAGGGAGGGTCTGCCGAAGATTTCTGGTCAATTCTGCATTTCCCCATCCCAGCCCTGATAATCCTAATGAGGAACTGGCAGAATGCTACAGGAACTAAGGATGCAACAAAAGGGCTTTTAGTTTAGTTTTCTGCAGACAAAGCACTTCGGGTGTCCTCTATGCTTTCTTGTTTAATTAACACTACACACATTCTCCTTTTCTTTAGAAAATCAGAAGAGTATTTGTGGGCAGTGTGAGCAAGATCTTCACTCACAAACCCCAACCTACAGCCATGCTTAAGGTCAAGCCCTAAACCCCTAACTATGGTGGCACGAATGGCGCCACTATAATCATGCTGTTTTCCAGTTACTCAGACCAGGAGTAGGCACTGCATTATTTCAGGAAGGATATGTTTGGATTAGACACTGGATTCTGGTGGGGGGGTAATTATTTGTCCCATCAAACTGTTTTAGGTCCTTACAGATGGCTATTTGGGGTTTCAAGAATACCCAACTGTACTGCTAATTTTTACAATGGGAGCAGTTAGAAGTCAGGAGAACCTGACTGTTATGGTTAGTGAAAATAGCAGATTTGTGCTGATAAAACACTACTCAGCATGTTTTTTGGCTTTTGAGATGTAACCACCAATGCACTTAATAACAGGACTTGTGCAAACTATACTGTGTGAATCAAACACATAAAAGTATAAATATTCCTTTTTTTAGAAAGTGAGTCTTAGAAAGTGCATTATAATCAACTACCATGGTAAAAGCAAAATATCCAGTATTACCACACACACAACTGGCATAATGTGCTTTATTATACCCTTAGCTTGAAACTGGATAAATAAAAATCAAATGACCAGAGTACAGTCTCCTGCACAGATTAGGTCATTGAAGACAGGACGCCTCAGAGAATTAGATCTGAAATCCTTTGTTTTCCTGCTTAAGCTCTAGAAAAGGTGGGCATGTGCAGAAAACAGAGTAAGCTACCCTGGCATCTCAGCCCCATGCTGTTGAGCTCCCTGTCTCACTACTCTGACCTGTACCTATTTTACAGACTCTGGATGCTGGTAGAAAATTACTTTCTATAAAGTCAACAGCACGTGCAGTTTATAGTCACAGTTTTTTAGTTAGTTTAAAATAAAACAGTTTAATGTAAGGCCAAAGGGGCAGTATTAGGACAGAGCAGAAGATGATATTGTTATGGCCCTGGGATCCATCCAGCTTTGCTGCTGACTGCTGTGGGGAACTCCATGGACTGCTCTGTCCATGGCTGGCTGCACACATGTAATCGCAGGGGTAAAGCTCACGCTGAACACAAGCCTGCAGCTACTGTAGGTCTGAGTGCAAGGAGCCACAGGCTTTTGCTAGAAATGCAAAACACTATTCTTTGCTTCAATAAGGTTGGGATTGTGTGGCATTTTTCAGTCAAAAATCTTTTGGTCAAAAATGTCGACTGAGTGACATCAAAGTATTGACTAAGTGAAGTCTACTTTGCCAAACTGTATGCCTAGGGCAGCAGAGGGGTGAATATTCTGACAAAGTTCAAGCAGTTGTTTAGGCATTTTTCATGAAACAGCATATTCTGGTTGCCTTTATTCAGAAAAATTTTTGCTCTTCAAGTTCTTCCTATTTTCCTTCAAAGCATTATGTTGCTTGTTGCTCTAAACTGCCGCAAACCTTTTTTTTTTTATTATTTGAACTGAAAATAATAATTTAGAAAGGACCAACATATTTTTTCTTCCAGCATTTCAGAAATGTCAGCAACCCCTTTAACTCAGCTCAAGCAGTTCTATAGCTCTAGGCTGTACCACCCAAGAAAGAGCAGCTCACTGCCCACCTACCTCCTTCACCATTGCATTTACTAAGGGCTGTACTGATGGGAGCTCTGAAAGAACAAAATGTAATGCAGTTTATAAAAGGAGATGGATGAGAATCTTTTCTATCTCAAAATCCAATAAAGCTTACGATTTTTATTGCATGTGGGAGTCCTTTGGTCAATGTAACACTGATTAGCAGCTTGGCCAGTGAGTCTGATAAAACCAGAAAGTACTTTCAAATATATTCTGGCCAGAGACACTTGGGAGCAAAGTGTGAGTGTTGCAACTGATGGCCCCAGGGTCACACATGTACCTTGGGATTTCTTCACTTGTTCTGTCCTGTCTGGCTATGGTTTTGTTCCATTCTCTCCAGAAATAACTATTCCAAACCTCTCTTATCCTTCAATCTTCCTAAAAAGGGAGTATCATCTCAAAACTATTCCCCCTCACCCTTCCAACATGCATGAATGAAGACAGAAGATTTACAACCTGATTCAGGCAGGGGTTCAGACTGGACTTTAATGGATCCCAAACATAGCAATGCAGCATTCTTACTCCTCATCTCATTTAAACAAGGGAATACCAGGAATAACATTACTCCAAGTCAGCAGTGCTTCCCTTGTGCTAATCAGGCCATTAAAAAGGCATAAGCAGTTTGTTTGATACAGAGGGACAAAGGGAACCACAGAAGTGAATCAAAAACCAGGGAAAAATTAGAGATTAAAAGTAATAATACTCCTTCCAGCAAACCACAGTCTGAATGCATCATAAGTGGCTAAAAGACACAATCACTGCAGATCTAGAGACAAAAACATGTCTCCTGACTGCATGAAGTGTAAATAAAATCTGCTCTGATACAGAAGCATTTCCTTCACATGGCAGTTACTCACTGCCATCGGGAAATCCAGACCCTTTGGTGCAAACGAGAACTGCCACAGCTGACCCTCCCTGATCCAGCCTGTGGAAAACACACACGCTCCGAGTCAACAGTTGGAGGGAAAGGAAGAAAAACCCAAATGCAGCAGACTTGCTAGAAGAGATTTCCATGGAGGTTTCCTTCCCAAATAAGCAGATGGTTTCCAGTTAGTCAGGGTCAGGGACTGCCCGTGTGGTTTCCTGCCTGCTTGCCTTTGTAGCTTATCTGGGCCTCATCAAGATATGCAGTCCGAAAAAATTAGAATGGCCAAGTACAGGAATTAGGGAAACTAAATACAAATGAGCTCTGGTCTGCACTTGTGCAGAGGAGCAGGGGAATGTGTGCCCGCGGGTGGGATGGAGCAGCGGTGCCGGCCCCTCTGCCAGGGCAGCCACGCTGGGCTGCAGCCCTGCACATCTGCAGGTGCCAGGTCAGGGCTCGTTAATGCTGCAGTGCCTCTCCAGGCACCAAAGCCGTGCCTGACTCCATCCAAAGCACCCTCGGCAACAGCCCAGCTGCTTTCCAAGTACCCCTGACGTCAGTTTACAACCTGCCTGCTTTAACTGTGGTGCCGCTGCCCGGCAGCAGCCCAGCTCCATGGCGTACTCCCAGCCCAGCCCCATGGCGTATTCCCAGCCCAGCCCCATGGCGTATTCCCAGCCCAGCTCCATGGCGTACTCCCAGCCCAGCCCCATGGCGTATTCCCAGCCCAGCCCCATGGTGTATTCCCAGCCCAGCTCCATGGCGTATTCCCAGCCCAGCCCCATGGCGTATTCCCAGCCCAGCCCCATGGCGTACTCCCAGCCCAGCCCCATGGTGTACTCCCAGCCCAGCCCCATGGCGTATTCCCAGCCCAGCCCCATGGTTTATTCCCAGCCCAGCCCCATGGTTTATTCCCAGCCCAGCTCCATGGGGTATTCCCAGCCTAGCCCCATGGCGTATTCCCAGCCCAGCTCCATGGCATATTCCCAGCCCAGCCCCATGGCTTATTCCCAGCCCAGCCCCATGGCTTATTCCCAGCCCAGCTCCATGGTGTATTCCCAGCCCAGCTCCATGGAATATTCCCAGCCCAGCCTCATGGCGTATTCCCAGCCCAGCACCATGGCGTATTCCCAGCCCAGCCCCATGGCTTATTCCCAGCCCAGCTCCATGGAATATTCCCAGCCCCGCTCCATGGTGTAGTCCCAGCCCTGCTCCATGTTGTACTCCCAGCCCTGCTCCATGGCGTACTCCCAGCCCTGCTCCATGGCGTATTCCCAGCCCTGCTCCATGGAGTATTCCCAGCCCAGCGCATGGCTACGAGATTTGCAAAGCTCCGGGCACACACTGGCTCTCGTAATGCTGTGCATGGGAGCAAAGCAAAACTCCACCAGGAACATATGCACAAGCTGCCATATGGAAAGGGCATTCTCAAATTAAACCCTGAAACCCAGATGAGATCTGAGCGAAGGACAGTTTCACTTAAAGGAAATGTCTGAGGTCAACCAGCAATTAACTGAAAGGTTCTGATTGAATACGCTATTGACTGCGCTCACATCAGACAGCTTCCTGTTTATTATACCTTATGGGCTGTCTAGGTGCCAAGACATTAAGCTGTCAATAATCTATTAATACTAAACAGCTCCTCCCTCCGCACTCCCCCCTTGCAAATCCTCTTAGGCTAAGAAACTGCACTAAAAAGATGGAAATTTTTGAAGTGAGATGGAAATTAGCTTTTTAGGGGATTTCTTTGCTTGGTTCCAGCTGAAAGTACAGCAACATTCATAAACAATATAACACGCAGTCTATAACTACATGGAAAAAATTGTGTTAAAAAAAATCAGCCATGATTGAGACCATATCCTGAAATCTGGCTTTCTTTTCCAAGACATCTTTAAACAGTCTAAGTTAAATTTAATTAACAATTTACAACAAGGAGAGAGAAGTTATTTAAAGACAGGCCTACAGGTCCTTAACATTCAGTGTCTGGGAAACAGTTGTATATAAAAAAAAAGTTTTAATGAATTTAATAGAGAAAAGCACTTTAATTAAATGCTGTCAAAGAGGATTGTATTAATGACTGCACACAAAGGAATTTAAAGCAAGCCAAGTATATTTAGCAAATAGGAAGTAGGCTTTCAGAGGCTGCAACTATTTATGTTTCTGCCATTGCAATGCATCTAGGAGATCGTGTTGCCAATTGAAAGCAGTTATGTTATTAGATATGATTTTATTTATTATGGATTATTAAAATTTCAAATGCTGCAGGGAATACATTTATTTCACTTCTCAAATGAAAGAACAAAGATATTTCCTCCTTGTTCAGTAAGAGGAAAAAT
Source organism: Melospiza melodia melodia (assembly GCF_035770615.1). NCBI lineage: Eukaryota > Metazoa > Chordata > Aves > Passeriformes > Passerellidae > Melospiza > Melospiza melodia. The sequence continues at coordinate 27,243,123 of NC_086201.1, read as the reverse complement.
AGGAGAGGAAATAAATAATAAATAATAATAATAACTTAGCACTTAACTAGTAAAGTGCTGTCCAGACAGATCTTTTTATGGGGCTTATTGAGTCCTGAAATTTCAGTGTGTCTCTTTCTTTCTGCTACAACTGGATGGATTCGCAGTTGCTACCACAGCTTCCCTCAACACAGCACAGAAAGAGGAGACAGCTCTTCCTTCCCGTGGGTACAAAGGCCTTCTGTGACACCCTGTATGGTACAACTCTAAGGTACCAAATCCCATCAAAATAAATCCTGGCTGTGAAGCTTTTGCAAGCAAGACTGAGAATACCAAGTTTTTTCAGATCTAACCATGAGACTTAGCCACATACTGCTCATAAAAAGCCAGAACAATTATGGCTCTGCACTAACACTTTGTGCACAATGTGCTCACTTTCCTCAACATCCGCATGATGGAACTTGTAGCAGGAAGGAAGGGGCTCTTCACAGCTCTCTGTGCCCATGTGCCTTGGATTCAAGTGCGGCACATCAAATGGGCATGGCTTATTAATCTGAGGAAAAAGCAGCTAGAAAATTCAAGGGTGTCAACATTATTTTGGACTATAATGGCACAATAGTATAAAACAAAATTTAGCCTCAACTGGAAACAGAAAATGTTTTTAACACAAATTAAATGAGATGGCTGCATCTGTAATATCCAGAATGTGTTCTGTGATTTACCACATCCTTTCTGCCATATGTAATGGTAAAAGGTTAATAATGATTTTAGATGATTCAAACTTCCAAATGTTCCACCAGAGGCACCTTATAAATGCTTGTATTCCTTTATTTCTGAGCACCAAATTCTTTTTAAGTTAGGCATCGCAATGGGAGCTAGTCCTAAATTACTGGTTTTTAAATGTACTTGTTTGTAGTAAAGATTTTCATCTTCTCATTTGCAACGTGAAGGAGTGAGTAGAACTGGGAGAGAAGTCATTGGAAAGGAGGCACAAGGCAATACCAACTTCCTTTCACAATGTGAGTAGCATCATAAATGATGAAGTTTAATTTTCTAAATACATTATCTGATTTTTGTTTAAGACTTTAATAAAAGTCATGTGTGATGTGTGTTGAGAATGTAGCCTTTGTTGTTCCACAGCTAGGGATCTTGCAAACAGCTTCACTTTGTCTGTGCCAAGATATTTTGGAATATTCTTTGAAACACTGTAAGCATAGATGACTGTGAGAAAAAATATGTGCTACTGTACTTCTGGATACTTCATGCGTGAGAATAGTGCATGCACATGAAAACACTTCTCCTTTCAATCTGCAATTCCTATAAAAGTCCATACAAACATGGAACAACATACACAATACACTGAACATGAAAAAAAAACCTTACCTCTGCACACATTACAGTCTCTGGGTATTTCCAACCATTCGGAGAACCAAATAAAGGAAAAAAAAAAAAAAAAAAAAAAAAAAAAGACTGGCCCTGAGCAAGGACACTGACCATCTCTGTCCTGCTCTGTTACAGCCTAATTCCCAGCACTGCCTAGAAGCTGCACCATTTCCCTGGAGGATGCTGTGCAACACGGAAGGAAGAGTAGCTCCTTGAGGGTGAAGCAGTGCTAAGTGCTCTGGTAGCACTATTCTCACTGGTTTCCCTCCCCATGTAATTTTTATAATTGCCTATCTGCAGAAAAAGACCAACTGCAATGATCCAGGCCTCTAACTTTATCCTAAGATTTCTGTAGAGAGCCTGAGAATAAAATGTTGCATACAGCCAATAACCTATAAACATTTACACATCTCTGAAGCCTGATACTATAATTTATGAACAAGTGTGGGGGACAGAGAGTAATTAGGAAGCATTAAAATTAAATTAAAAAGAGCAGTATTTTTAAGTGTAAAAATTTTCAAATGTAAATGGAACAGAGGCTCATCTAGTGGCTTTTCAGCCTTCAAGGTTTGCCTGCTGGCAAGCTTCAAAGGTTATGTGAATTTAAAGAGCTTTATTTAGTGATGTTGCTCTCTATGTTTGCTCATCCTCAACCTACTACAGCTCCTTACAACACTAGCAGCTTAGCATTTACAACGGGGCCAGGACTGTAAGAAATGAGGACTAAATCTGGTCAGATTGTGTGTGAAAGGCAAAAGGGTGAGACAACAGGGGCCAGAGTGATGTCATTTGCTAAAACGACAACTTGTCAGAGCAACACCAACACAAACCACCACCCTGCTGCTCACTGCCAAGTCTCAGCAGCCCTAAATCTGCACATTCACATTTTAGGGGAAGCTTCTGCCTGGAGCATTTTGCCATGGGAGCCAGGGCAACCCAAGCAGAGCTGCTCTGGGACAGCCTCACAGAAGATGTACCCTCAGAGTCATCTTCATTGTAAGATGCTGCTGAAGAAAAACACTACTCATATTCTCAGGGCTCCTTCATGTCCCACCTCATTCCTGCCCTGTCCTCAGCTGATTCTGGACTAAACAAAAGCTGTCTGGGAACAGGTGTCACTGAAGTGGCCACATGGTTTCAGGTTCTGTACAAATGTGAAAAGGATGTACTGACTAGACTCAACTTGCCACCACAGGAAAACTTGAAACTCTGCAGTTTACTTGATCTCCCATTTCTAGGGCTAAATGGAGCGGTACTAAACCTAAACTAATTTTAGAACAGAGGCAGTTTGGCTTTAATTGCAAGTACACTCCCAGCTATCATTCAAGGGGAATAACAGGCCTAATGTTAATAAAAATCAGCAGCATTTTCAGCCACATTAGATATCCACACTAAGCAGAAACAGCTGAGATGGTGCAGTAGGCAGGTTTGGCTGTAGCAGTCACAGCTCAGTGCTGTTCCCTGCAACTGTGGCAACTATCAATCATAAGAGCATCCACTGGATACTTCAGAGCCAAATGTAAGGGGGCTGTTGTCTGATTTGTGCCTCTGTTGCCTCTGTCAAACTTGTGCAAGACTCCCGAACTACTGTGACCCATCAGAAAAATGGTGTGCACCAAGAGGATGGAGAACCAGAGCATGCAGCCACAGCTGGTGTTTCAGAATGCACCATCTCTGGCTATGGGGCATAGGTACTGGAGAAGTATGAGAAAGCAGCCCAGAAGTGGAAGATGCCTGAGAATTTTTTTTTTTTTTGCATGTACCACAAGTTTTAAAGACAATTCCTTTACCCCGACCCAAAAGCAGTCACACAGTAGAGATAAATGCAGCTTGAGTGGCATTTGCAATAAATATTACTTTCAGCTTTAACACTGCATAGAAACAGAAGTTACATAGTTTGAGACTTCTTTTAGTGATTTTTAATTGTTTAGACTAAAAGGAGATACTGAAATTGACTGTTGTCTAATTCTGCTGAGAGAAAGAATAAAACTCCAAGTACTTAACAACTGAAAAAGAGAGATATTCTCTACTCACAAAATTCACAGACCTCATTCTGACACACATTTTCCTCTGTAATTCTCAATCTAAGAAAAAAAAAAAAAAACAAAGTGAAACCCTCCCAAACCAAAGCTCTGAGCATTTTGAGTGCAATGAATAACCTACAATACAAGTTTCTCTTGAAGTCCATCTGGATTTGCTGAATACAAGTTGTGTCACCAGTCTTGGCCACTCCTGTCTGAGCAGACATCACATCCAGCCATGGATTAAAGAACTGGAGAGTCAAACAGCAGTGGGTATCAATCTATGGTCTGTATTTTGGGAGCAGAGAAATGATCAAAAAGCAAAACTATCACAGTGCAGCCATTAAGAATGAATCACAGGGCACAGCATCCCTGCAAAAAATGTGTATCAAAACAGTAAGGACCAGAGTCAGAGGGCTAGCACAGTTTGGGAAAGTAATTTTTGTCCAAGTCTCACAGACAACTCAGTCCTAATTTCCAGCATGCAAAATCCCCTGATGTAACTCAGACAAACACAGCAAAACTTCACTGTGCACATCATCCTAAGGATCATTAAGCCCACCATGTTACCCTATGGAATAACACAGCTTTGCTTCACTTATCACCTAAGATTTCCTAAGTATTATTAATTAATATTATTTTTTAAGAAATTTCAAGTCTCACTGGTTTTTCCATCTGTGTGCTATGCATTATGTGACCCATGAACTCCAAGACATTATTTAGAATCAGATATTTCATTAGGAAGCACTACTGTGGTGTTCATCCCCCTCTTCATTACTTCTAGAAAGAGAATATGAAATTAGTTTCATTGGATTGCCATCGCCACTTGCCTTGACCCATTTTTATGAGGGCTCCATGTTCTGCTCTTTTGTATTTCATTGTTATTTCTAAAATACTCATTCCCTTCTATCCCTCACAAAATTATAAAATTAGTATTTCATTTACTTCTGTGCTGTGTTATTTTCTGCATAGTTAAAGAGAGATTACAATGTTTGCAGTGAACACACAATACAGAAGAGCTTTCCTAGAGCTTTTTACTATGCCTTCTTTTATTTACTAATGTTCCTCCACAATTTATGATGTGAACAATTATATACTGCCAGATTTGTCTAAATCAAAGCTTCTGAGAAATAAAAGGGTGAAGGGATGTCATTTTTAAAAAGTGACAAAAGTAATAGTGTATCAGAAAGCAACATTTGATTGCTCTTAAATACGTATATACCTACTAGCTTCAGATCTACTTGTCAACTTAGAGAAAATGTGAGGCAAGGCTCCCACATTCTCTGAATAGAAGGTCCTTTGCTGCAGTGGTGGCTCATTACTCCAGAGAACCAGCTTACCCACCCGGACACTCCAGAGACAACAGCCTGATTCATGGCCCTCCCAATGGAGTCAGGTTTCTCTGCCCCAGCAATTAACAATGAATTAGCACTATATTAAAGTGCCAGGCAAGATGGTTACTCTCTGGAGTGGTCACCTTGGACACAGCAGACAAACAGTGGGAGAAGGGAGAGAAATTAGATTTACTGTGTCCCAGCATGTCTGTAACAAACACGGAATCCCTGGCTGGCAATGGGAAGCAGCTGTAGGCACTTGTCAGCATTAACACTCCAGAAAGGTCCAGTGCCAGCAAACAGCCAGGGAATGGTGGGATTTAGCAAGGGATGGAAAGGAAGACAGGGAAGGAAGGCTCACCTCTGCAGAGCAGGGAGCTAAACACAGAAGCAGGAGGACTGCTTGCTGCAAAGGGACTACTTGGCACACTGCTAAAGGCCAGGCCAGATCAAAGGGCCAGCCAGGATCCCACTCCTGCTGGTAGTGGTGGGAGAGGATGAGAACACTGCAAAAATGTAATAATGCTTTCCAGAATATCCTCTCACCCTCCAGGAACCTGTGGCTCAGGCACTATGTAATTCAGAGGTGATGTCCTTAAGCTACCCAGCTAGCAACAACCTCACTGCTCTTCTTCCTACCAGCACATTGCTATTACACCACACTGCATGGAATGGAGGGAGAGCCTCTTAATGGACACCTCAATTTCCTTAAAAACCAAAAATGAGGCTGTGCCAAGCTCAGCCTGCACGCACAGCAACATGTAGGTGTAGCATGGATGCCCCATAACCAGCGTGTGAAGGAAAATCCACACTCTGACACGTCCATGTGGCCACACCCAGTGCTGCCAGAGAACACAGCCACGTCACAAAGCTCCACAGGGCTCACATTTTATGACTCTTCAGCACAATAACAAACAAATCAAGTACACAGGGAGGAATTTTTTAAACACTCAGCTTCCACTATAGACATTATTAATTTCAGAAACAGTGAAATAACTGATTAAATGGATTAATATATGCCCAATGGAAAAGATGTAATGGAAGAGGGAAAAATAAACATGTTTGATTTTAAAACTCTGAAGCTAAAGCTAAACAGTGAGGTGCAGGCTAGTAATACCAAACCAGTGAGAACAAGAATCTCTCACAAAGGAAACAACAATCCCTTAAAACGTGAAGAACCAGCCTGTGTCCAGCTGATCTCCTACAGCACAACTGCCCCACTGAGCACACCCTGCCTTATAGAAGACAGAAACCATACCCAGGCATTGGGGTAATTCCCTCACCTGAAGCGTCCCCAACCCTGTAAGCAGCAAGTGAACTACACAAAACCCATCACGATATCTTTGCCATTTCCAAGAAGCCATACTGATGAAAAGACTGCAATACAGCCACATCTTTTGCCTGGTCATGCCTCTTGTGATGATAGCTAGGATATTCTTCCAAGTCTGACAGGGGGATGTCCCCAGCCCAGACAGGGTTAAGTCATGGTGGCTGGTAAGTCTGGCAGCAGTGTGGGACAGCCTCTCTGTTTTCAGGCTCTCCCAGTCTCTCAGCTGAAGGAGCAGGACACTCAAGCATCAGAGAGAAGTTACCATACACACACCTAAGCCATCAGAGCAAAAAGAAAGATGGGCTGGGCAGAGAGAGAGAACACAGGTAAGATCCTGCCTGCTTCTATGTTACAGGTCTGCACCCGCTGTTATTCACAGCACTGCTGCTTGTATCTCCTTCAAAGGGCTGTCATTTTGCTATCAAGGTTGCAGGTAAGGGCTTGACTTACAGCACGCTTCTCCCCAGCAAACCTGCAAAGCAAAGTAGGTCGGTGACTGCAGCTCTTGGATGTTTTCACCCCCTGCTAGAATGCAGCCAGGCACTGTGGCAGACGTTCTGCACCCGCCACTGCTTTGAGAAGGAAATGAGAGCTGCTTTCCCACTTGACACTACAGGGGGAATTTCAGATAGGCAGAATGTAATTACTTGGCCTGGAGTTCAGCCAGGAGCAGGGCCCAAGACCCCTACCCTTATGTAAAGTGTCACAAAATCTCCAATGACTGCAAGTGTGAGGACCTCAGCTTTACATCTCTGGCTGCTGTCATTGGTTCTTCATGGCTAATTACCTAATAGTGACCCTTGCAGCAAAGCTAAAAATCAAACCTTGCTTCTCAAAACAATTCAAGTCCCAGAGACTGAAAACTATGCAAAAATTACTTAGTCTTGGGTATCTTTTGACAGTAGGGAGCAGGTGGACAGCAGACCTTCTGTGCCTGGCACTGGTAGTGTGTCACTCAGAAACCTACTGGGGTTTTTGGATGGGCAAGCATAGCTTTAAAATGCAGCACCCCCAAAACACAAGCCTACTGTACCAACTGCATACCAGTCTCCAGAGTTTTGTTGTATGAAGTTGCCAGCTGGTTCCATTTATTTTTCTTCATTTTTCATATTTTGACTGTAATAAATACTTAATCCATGGCTTTGTAACTTGCTGACAAATACAAATACAAATGCACAGCATTCCAACACACTGTAACATGTCACTCACAAGAGCCAACCTGCATGATGCAGAAAAGTGATGTGCAGAAGGCTTTGGGAAGTAGGCTAATCATCAAGGTCTCTCACAAGATCCCAGGGAAACTTTTTGTGCCCCTTAGAGGATATTCCCACTTGCTGTGGGCATCAGAACTGAGTTAATATGTTTAAGTCTACAGAGGTCTAATTGTCTTCCACATGTTAGCTTGGCCCTTTCTTTACCTATTTGCAGCTTCTTGGTTCCAGGATCCTATAAACTTTTTGGGACATGGAAGACAAAACTTGCTAAATTAATTACTTACAGGGCTTCCCCTTCTTTACAGCCCTGAGAACCTGAACCCAAGGAAACAGTTGTTTTTTTTTTCTTTTAGGCAAAGCAAGGAGAAAGAAGTTAGCAGAAGAGACAAAAGGGACTGAACTAGGCAATAACTAATCTGAGTGAGACCTACATGTTTCAGATAGGCAGGACAAGACAGAGAAACCTCCCACCTTTAGGAAAAAGGGAGCAAGATAGCTGGCAGCCATGGTAGCAGCATAAGAGCAGCAACAAAGAAAAGAGGCTGAATGCCAAGATTCACAGCAAGAGTAGCAAAGCAGTGCAATCCACCATCAAACAATGGGGAGAGTGAAGGTGGGAGGAGGAACTGCAAGATCATCAGAGAAATGCACAGTACCAACCACCCCCAGAGTGGTCACATAATCTGGCAGCAAGTGAATGGTACTGAGTGCCAGGGGCTGAATTGGAGGGCTAAAGGGAAGCAGGGCTGCTGTGGAAGGTGTTGCCTCAGCTTTTTCGATTGAAGAAATGTCTCCTGAGCCTCTCTTGGCCATCTGTAGATGTTTTGAGTTTGTGACATGCATTACTAGTTATTAGGAACACACATTAATCTGATTTTTCTTCTGACTAAAGCTGGAATTGCAAAGAAGAGAGTCTGTATTTTCACTTGATTTTCTGTACTTATATTTGTTGTTTTTTTTTTAATTCCACTAATACCTGAGACAAGATTAGAACAAGGGTGTACACCCAAAAATTCATACTAGTCAGAAACGTAGAGAGGAGCAAAACAATCCCAATGAGGCTGTGAAACGAAGACCCATTCCTCACAAAATGCTCAGCATGGTCATTTCAGAAGTACTTTCAAGTTTCAGTCAATCCATAAAAAGCCCATCTCCACGCTGCACTCTTGATCCCCCCTGTGTTACCCCAGTCCTCCCACAGAGACACCCTGAGGAGACAGAAGGGCTCTGACCTGCACAGGCTCGGGGGTGAGCTGCACCACGTGCTGCATGCGCTCGCTGTGGTGGTGCCTGGACTCCTCCTCATAGATCACATCCCTCTCGTGCTGGGGAAGGTTCAGGAAGCGGCGAATGGTGCACAGGTTCTCCCAGAGGGTGCGGTTTTCTGGGCTTGGGTTTTCCTTCCAGCGCAGCAGTTCACACAGCCAGCCCTGCAAGGGTAGAGTCAGCACAGTCAATTCACCAAGCACCAAGGAACCAGATGTGAACAGGAGGTCAGCAAGACCTAAAGCTCTGGGCTCGAAGTTTTGCTGGTCTCATCTCACACAATAAACCCCCACCACCCCAAGCTGCCATTTGGTCTCGACAAATCCATGATATATTCTATTTCCTGCAAGTTGGAAAAACTGAAACAAGCAGCAGTGCTTAGCAAAAACCAGTGTCTCGTCCTCATCATATACACAGCATGTTCAAAATGTTCAGATATAAGTATTTTTCCTACAGAAAAGCAAAGATGAAACAGAAATGCTCCTCACTTCCATTTCAGAGCCCCTTCATTTCTTCATCCAAGCAAAAGAAAAGGAGACATAACTCCTGAGCCTTGCTAACAATCCTCACTGCAACCTGCAGCCACAGAACCAGAAATTCAACACTACTCCAAATGGCTAGCAGAATATACTAGCAAGACATCTGATTTGCTGACACTGTGTTGCACTGATTCCCCAGCTCTGAACCCCACTAAAATTTTTCATCTTTAAATAATAAAATCTAAGAGAAGATGCAGCCTTACACAAAGGGAACCCTGGAGCATCTAGCACAAAAGCAGAAAACAGGGTCATGCAGAAGTTACTAAAGATACCGAGACACTAGGCAGAGGTAACTCTAAACCCAACTACAGATAATAGTAAGAGCATATTTTATTTGTGCTGTCTTGTTTAGGGTTAGTTTGAAATGCCTTTAAAAGGCTACTGCTACATGGAAGGAGCTGTAGGACCTCTCCACAGGCACCGACTGCTCAGACCTCTGAGGTGAAAGCATCTGCACTCCAGGAAGAGGAAATGACCCTGAAGCCCAGGGGCAAGGACAGCCAAAGGGCAAGAGCTGTTGGGGTGAGGACAGCCCCGCGCGCGCCGGGCGTGACCCGGAGTGCCCAGCAGGTGAGCCAGGGATGGCGGCTGCTGCCGCTCCTGCAGGGCCTGGGGACACAGCCAGCCCCGTCCTGCCTGCCAGCAGCCGGCCCACCGGGGGCTGGGGACAGTGGCTCCCCTCCTGTGCCTGCACGGGAGACGCAATGCAAATGACAGAAGATGAGAAGATAATGCCGAGGATGCTGTCAACGCGCCTTACTGACTCCTGTCAAAATATTTTACCTAGTAGCTTTATAACCCATCATTTTCAAGCTACAGCTCAGCATTCTGACACCACTTTGACAGGCACCTTACAATACCTAAAAGATAGCTTGATCAATGTTAAAAATGTTTGGTACAAGAAGTAGCCAAAATTGTGTTTTTCTGAACAGTGACCAGAGCAAGCTGAACAGCTGGGTTCATTACCAGCCCACGGTGGGGTTTTTGGTATTGCTTTTTTGTGTAACAACTTGTAAGCCATTGACAACTTCTACCATGCACTCTAAACCCCGTGTATAATATCATAAGCCGTTGTTTGTGTTACTCTCCACTGTGTCTTCTGCCTTCACCCCCCCAAAAAAAGGCAAGATTTGATTATCTCCGCTGCATCAGCCAAGACAGCAACACCAGCTGTTCTCATTGTGCAGCCTCTTCCTCACGGCCTACATGTTAATAACCTGATCATTCCATTTTCTCCTTCAACTGCCGGCTGCAGCACAGCGAAGAGACAAAAACCCAGGCCCATCTGCAGCAGCTGTAGGCACTGAACTGTGAAGCCACCAGGGATTTATAAACTAATCTGTAACACAACACTGCCTTGTTTTTACAAGTGAGAGGCCACATTTGTGCAGACCTGATCTTTTCTTGCAATAAACTTGGAGGGCTGGGGGGGCAAGGATGGAAACAAGATATATAATAATTTACTTAAGGAAAAAACACCTCTGTGCTGTATTTTCAAAGTGTTTTGATTGGTATTTGGGCAATCTCTCAGCCAGGTGAAGTCTGCATTTTAATGTGGTTTGGCCACATCCCTTACCCTCAATTGTCCTCCTTCCACAGCTCAGAAATCCCCCAAAACTTGGTCTCTTTTAGAGAAACTATAGGAAGAAAATCTCCCAGCTCCGCAATGTTTTCTCAGGGGTTCCTCCATATTGAGGAAATAATTTTTGAAATGGAAAATAAACCATCTGTAGAAAAAAACAATTCCTGTTGTTCCTGGTTTTCAGGGTTCTGAATAAGTCTCCAACTGAACTCTTTCAAGCTGTTTCAAGCAGGTATGTTTAACACCTCCTGGGAGATGCTGCAGCATGAAGACCCATCATGTAGCAGAAAACACAGGATAAGCCCTGCATCTGGTGGAGCTGGAGCCCATTGCTGGGCAGACCTGTGAGAAGATGGGGTGCCTGGCTCTGGCAGAACCCAGGCCCAGCTTGGCAGGGCCAGCTCCCTTCCCAGGGCTGGACGGGCCGGCCGACAGTGACTGCGGCGCTTTGATTTATCTGTCCCGTTATAATCAGCGCTCATTACAATCACTTAGAGCAACACTACAGGCCTCATTACGGACTAGGCACTCGCTGCCATTAGTCTTTAAGAAGGATAGCGCTCAATTTGCCTGGCAACATGCGAGGTCTTGACCTTGGAGCTATTAGGGAAAAGATTAGACTGCAGTGTGACCATGTGTGCAGACACGAGCAAACCAAATTAATTTCTGGCAAAGGGAGGCACCAGGCAAGGACCCCACCATCCCGAGGACACCTGAGAACTTCTCCATTCCCCAAAGGAGATAAGCTAATGGCACGTTTAAAGGAGCCTGGTTCTGAAGGTGAAGCACATCCGTGGTATTTAGAGAGATATTAATCCAGTTTCCCCACAAAGTATTTGCTTGGCTGATCAGATTAAGGGATCTAGCCTTCAACAGCACACCCCCACCACAGCAGGCCCCAAGAAATCTGTGATACTTCACAGCCTCAGACATATTGCACCATGTGTACCCAGCTGCTACAATAATTAGCTTATGAATGTATCAGCTGGTTCTGTGATTTTTATAAATAATAACTAACCTACAGAGCAGAAAGATTTCCACGAGCCTAATATTAGCAAGAAATTGCAAGGTGCACCTAACTGAATTGTCATTGTGCTAAATGCCCTGTCTTCTCTCATGTTGTGCGAGACTGGATCTCCCCCAACACCATTTATAAGTATTTATTTTTGCAATGTATTTGTGTCAGCTTTCTTCACAAGAGCCATTATTCGCTCACCCCCACACATACACACGCATACCCACTGCGTGCATGTGTACACTTATCTGCATCAAGTCTGTACTTTCGCTACTCTTTTTCCATCCCTTCCTCTCTTTATTCAAGCATTCATTCAAGACCCTCTCTATCCATCTCTGGGGCTGTTTATTAGGCAATAGCTTTGACTAATACGTGAGAAAACACAGCGTGCCGCAGCTTACTCACACGTTCTTTATGGCTGCAAGTAACCGCCTTCCCCGTGCACAGATGAAAAGTCTGCATCGGCTTTTGTAAATTATTTATTTAAATAATCTTAGCACGCCATCCAAGAAAGTTTTGCAGTACCAGGCAAAAAAAAAAAAGTGTAAATGTCAAATAAAACAGTGACAGATGACAGTATTCTCTATTGAATAGCACCGTTTCTTCGTGCATGTTCAATGAGAACTCATGAATTATTAATACACAAAATCTCCTTTTACTGTTAAAAATCTCAACTTGGCGTTTTTTGGTTACAATTTTAAAATTTTGTTTTATTTATTTCTTTGGGGTCTGTGTATGTTACACAGAGCTTTCCAGGAGAATTATTTCATTTAAGAAATGCTAACATACAGAAACTTTTGGAGCTACAGCCATTCACAGTGAATCTTCATCTATAGCTACATTTATTGGCATGAAGAAGGAAAAGTGAAGGAGACACTATCTCACCACCTTTTCCCCCACTCACCCACAGCATCTGAGCTCACTGCATTGCAAGTAAATACAACTTCTGTGAACATATTCTGAAAATTCTAGCTAATACTACACCCCTCCCCAGACCCATAATACACTGTGTTTCTGGTCCTGCCTCCTTTGCACATAACAGGTCTCGCTCCACCACACAAACAGCCCCCTTGGCTGCCAGAGCTACCAGGAAGCTTGATACACACCAGTGTCAATATGGGTGGCAGAATCCAGCCCTTAATGTCAGTTTCTAAGGTTCTCAAATGGCAATGTCTTCCATTAAAAATAAGAGGAGGAAAAACAGCGCAATTAAAAGATGCTTTTGGCTCTACATTCAGGCACACCCAGGGCTTGTGGTTTCAAGGAATTCTGCTCAGAACTTCCTTTATTTCACCCCAAAACTTCTAGAGGCATCAAGAATGCAGCCCAATTTAGCTCATTAAAGAGAGCTGCAGAGAAGTGGTGGCCTCTATTTTTGTTTTTCTCATGAGACAAGATAAACATTTTCTAAGCATTTTGTTTGATTAAAAAAATAATATCATATTAATGTCCTATTTTTAACCTCTCTGTCTTTCAATCAAATACATTTCCACATAGCTAAGCAAACAACAACAAAAATCTGCAGAAAGCCAGCCATTCCCATTGTGCTTTTATGCTGCTAAAGAAAAAGCATGCTTAGAACAGCAAAGTGTGAGGCTTGGCACCCTCAAACTCCCTCAAGGACAGCGAGCTGGTGCAGCAATCCTGAGCCATATCTCTGTCACTTATCCCAGAGCCCTGTTAGCAGCTTGACCCTTTCACTTTCGCTGGGCTTACCCTGGAGCAGGGCACCAGACGTACCAGACTACAGTAAGGTCAGTTTTCCAGCACGCAGTACAGATGTGCACAAACACACTGACCCCAAAACTGCTTCCTGCAGATCTGCTGCCCTGCAGCCTGCCAAGGACCACATTTCTGACCAAGGACAAAGGCGGCACATGGGAAGAGCTCAGGCTCACAGTCATGCTGGGGTACAGGTCCATGTTTACACTTTGCCAAAAGCCACTGCAGGAGGTGGCAGTTGGGTGTCCACGGTGACTTAGCCACAGGCAGCTGTTCTGCTTTGAGCATGGATAAACCTGCAGCTTAACCGACCTTGTGTTTCCCTGCACTTACATTAAAATTATTAACAGTAATAACAACAATAATAACAATACAGTTAGTTGCCTGCACTGACATTTTCTAGGGTCTCCAGTGAAAGCATGAGTAGGCAAATGAAGAGGGTTTTAGTAAGAGTGATTCAGGAATAAATCTCAAAAATAAATGTAAAAGGCCGTTTCCTCACCCACATCATCAGTGCAGAAAATGTCAACATATGTGACAAAAGGAAAAAATAAGCAGCAATGATTGACGCAAATCTTGAAAGATTAGTAAAGAAATGCACTCTTCAGAGAAGGCTCCCTTCCCACATGGGATCACAGGACTCCTCTGGCCAAACTTCCCCAACATCTCTTCTCTCTGCTTAGTTTGGGACTCCACAGTGCAAAATGAGCTAGATAATATTCAGCTCTTGTTCCTTAGTCACCAAACTCTCTTACCATGAATCCAATAAGTGTCTATTAAAATAAATAAACCCCCTAATGATTCAAGATAACCTAATCAAGAAAGCTGAAATGGATAAAAGACTAACTGTAATGGAGAGTTCTGTCATGGCTTCAATGAATTCTTGATGAGGCTGGGGGAGGGGGACTGAACCTGAGCAGCTTTACTTGGAGAATTTTGATATAGTTCAAGGTTAATCACTCAACAGTCTGGATTTTCTGAAATGCTTGGTACCTTTCCTCCCCAGAAAATGCAAAGCACTTTCTGAGGGCCAGTTTCTCACTAGCCTCATAAAGCATGAAATGATAAAAAAAAAAAAAAAAAAGGGAATGAGACATGATTCCTGAAGTACCTTAGATTCATGGGAACACCAAGTCTGCTTAGAGCTCCTGGCCTCAGAGGGAAGGATGCTGTGCACTGAGGAAATATCCAGCATTCCAAGTTCAAACTGGCTTCTCCCCACACTAGAGAGGAAGTGTGGGCTTGTGGTTAGGGCAAGCAGCCCACCAGCAGCTCCTGGGTCTGCCAAGGACTCTGTGAGCAAAGTCCCAGCTCCACAACTGTCCCTTATTCATTCAGCTGCTGAGAGGCCAATGCACTGCTGCAGATGCTGTCACAGAATCACAGACAGTTTAGGTTGGAAAGGACCTTTAAAGGTCTCTAGTCCAACCCCCTTACAATGAGTAGGGTCATTTTCTATAGATCAGGCTGGACTCTGAGCAACCTGAATGTTTAAAGGGATGGGGCATCTGCCATTTCTGTGGGCAGCCTGTCCCAGCGTTTCACCACCTTCATCGTAAAAAGTTTCTTCCTTATATATCTAGTCTGAATTTACTCTATTTTAGTTTCAAACCATTTACTCTTGGCCTGTCACAGGAGGCCTGGCTAAATAAGCCCCATTTAAGTACTGAAAAGCCGCAATAAAGTCTCCCTAAACCCTTCCATGTCCAGGCTAAACAGCCCCAACTCTCTCTCTGCCTGACTTCACAGGAGAGGTGCTTCAGCCACTTCATCATTTTTGTGGCCCCTTCTGGACTTGCCCCAACAAGCTGAAGTCCCTCCTGGGCTGGGGACCCCAGAGCTGGATCCAGTACTCCAGGTGGGGTCTCACCAGAGCAGAGGGTCAGAATCACCTTCCTCAACCTGCTGGTCAAGCTGCTTTGACTGCAGCCCAGGACAGAGTTGGCCTTTTGGGCTAAGAGTGCACTTCTGTAGCTCCTTACCAGCTTTTCACCTACCAGCATCCCCAAGTCTTTCTTGGCAGGGCCCTTCTCAATCCCTTAATCCCTCAGCCTGTGCTGATACTGGGGTTGCCCTGACCCAGGTGCAGAAGACTGTACTTGGCCTTGTCAAATCCCATGAGGTTCTTATGGGCCCACTTCTCTTGTCCTGGATGGGGTCACACTGTGATTTACAAGTCTGTGAAAAAGAAGCTCTAGTCTAAAGATACACAGAAGAAATTCTAAGCTCAGTCAAGGAAAGAAATGTCTTTCTGCATTTCCTCCATATGTGACAAGAACATCAACATATCAGCACAACAGATATGCCCCAGCTGTAGAGATTCAAAGCATCATAAAGAAGGCACTGAGATAAGGCTGTAAGAGTGCCCTGTATGCACACACTGTACACACTCCACATCTTCACCACCAGCTGCTTTTTCTAGCTGCTGCTCATCATCACTGGAAGCTAATTAGTTTAAGGCCAAAGAAAACACCTAATATAAGCTAAATGGGAGAGAGAAGGCATCCCATCCTATCAAATGAATACAAGGGAATGTAAGTTGGGAAGGAAACAGAGGAAGGGATGAAATTAAGGGTTTCTAAAGCTAATCCTTCCTCAAAGTGCCACTGCTCATTCCTCCTGCAGTTCCCATACCTCCCTTTTGGAGGATGAGCAGGAGATAAGGGCATGGGAAGGTAGCCATGCTGTGGAGTCCCGCCTAGCCTGCGATCCTGCTGTGGGCTAACACTTTCCTTGGCCAGAGAACTGGAAATGAGGCAGGTATCTTGACATGAAAAAGGAAAGTCAGAGGAAAGGCAAGGAACTAGCACAGTGATTTTCATCCATAGGCCTGCAGATTTTTTTTCACCACGAGGGCCTCAACTGAAGGGCTTTTCTGCCCCCAAACTCTTAACCCTCACCAAGTTTATTGTTTGTTTGCTTGCTTTTCAATAGGATAAAAATATAATACAGAGACTGATCCTTGGTAGCTTAACATTTTTCAAATGTTGCTCTAAGAGGTCTCTCTTGCTTTACTGTAGTTCAATTGGAATAGAATCTAGTCTCTTGAAAAGAATTTCAGTACAAGGCCATACTTTTTGTTTTCACTGGACTGGTGGAGGTTCCATTTGCCCTTCCCAGGGCTGATCCCCAGCAACATGGTTCCCCATGCCACCCCAGCCTGATTAAGAGTCTCTTGCCCTGGCAGAGCTGTGGGATGTTTGATCTCCATGTTCATACAAACTCAGCCCTCCCTCAGACTGTCAACAATGGCTCTGGCCAGCAGTGCCCACTATTTATTTATTTATTTATTTTGATAGTAATTGTTTACTACAAACAGAACTACATTCCTAAACCCATTTTGCAAAGACTAAGAAAAAAAAATCTGCTGAGCACAGCACAGCCCCTGACAGGACCCTCACTAGCAGAGGTCAAAGGGGTGATGCTGCATCAGAGTCACACGGTCATGGGGAAATGGTTGAAATGGTTTTCCTGGAGTTGTACTCTAGAGCAGTTGAGGAATTGAATGTAGAAGCCAGCTGTAAAACCAACAATCCAAACACAATCCAAAGTCTCTGCCTGTCCCACTGCCCAGCTCTGCATACACACAGCCCACTAAACCTCTCTGAAAGAGCACACCAGAAACCTGTCTTGTGAATTAAATATAACCAGGGCAGTCTAAAGTGTAGACCAGAAAGCAAACCGTGGTGTTTCAGCCACACTCAGAAACATTCCCAATGTGCTAGTACAGCTCCCAGCTTTAGCCACTAAAAGGGCAATAGCAGGCAGTATCCCCGGACAATCCTGTGGTCCATTGCTACATCCCTAACAGCTGACAACTAAAATAGGAGGGCAGCTTTGAAGGATGTGTTGTGAGGGCACTGAGCTCTCAGCTCTTGCTGGCTTAAAAAATACAAAGGGATGCACAGCACTTCAAAAAGGCTAAAAAGATCTAGATATAAGTTGCAAGGAATAAAGTGCATATTGAGGTGAATAGGTGATGAATAAGTCAATGTCTAAAATTAATGGCTTGAAATCTTTATAAAGATGCACTCCCTTAAAGAATTCTCACCATACTACCTTTGTACCTCCATAAGGCCCCGAAACCTGCCTTTATGTTGACTTGTGAGCTCTGTGATTTGCAACCTCAGTTTCTAGAAACTGCCTTTTCTCTTCAGTTGCTGAGACACTGCCATGACTTAAGAATGAAGATGGTTACTTGTTAAATTAGAGATCAATAAACTCCACCAGTAGATGATGCCTCTTGCAATAACTGTTCTCAGTGGGTACCACTCTTCCTGTACAGAGACAGAAGAGGAAACGAGGTCTCTGTAGCCTCTGGATGTTCTCTCCGGTACATGACACACAGCCCTGCGTATAAAATGTCAAAACATCCCTGTCGGAGATTCAGTGCCTGCTAAAACTGTGACGATCTCACAGCACCATGGATTGCTGTTGACAGAACAGCAGTGCCCAACATAACACATGCCTTGTTAGCAAACTGGAAACCTCTCAGTAGTCTGGGGTGAGGGAATAATAGAGGAAGCCAACACAACACAAGCCAGGCCTGTGGAGAATAGCAAGTGAACGAACCTTGGCGGAGAGTCCAAGCAAAGCCCCAGACAAGCTCTTTTTTCCCCCCTTTCAAGCTCTCTCTTCTGCAAACATGGGCAGTTTTCAATGAGCGCTTCCCACCATGTAACTCAGCTGCTGAAATCAGCAGCATTTTCACCAGAAATTCCCACGACTGGCACAGTTGGCCTGTGCAAAGCACTGGGAACACCCAAACTGCTAGTCTGCACACAAGCCAGACCTAAGGCTGACCATGCCATCATGGCTCTCCCCCCGTGCAGGCAGCTGTGTCCTTGCTTTTTGGCACTCCTCGGGGCCACAGAGCTCCCCAGCCAGCGGCAGGACACCGCAGGCACACCAAGCCAGGTCAGGGCCAGGCACACAGGTGGGCTTTGAGGCAGGGGGTGGCCCTGAACCACTGTGGTTCTTGGCTGTGGCTTCCTCTGTCCCTGCCTTCCCTCTTCCCTGCCAGTGTCCCCATAAACCACTTTCATGCTCCAGCAGAGCGCTATGACATCTCAGCATGGCAAATGCTGGGCCATCCCAGGGAGCCAGAACTGCTTTAGCAAGGCTGAGAAACAAAAGAAACATCAGCCTCAGAAACACTTCTTTATTCGCTGCTGCTGAAGGAACAAAACCTTTATGTGCAGTAACTCTGCTTTAAACAGTAACATTTGTAGATCCTGCTCTTAACCTTTTGCATCTGGTGTTCAAAATCTGCCCTGCTTTTTTTCCACGTGAAAGACTACAGATCTTATTTTTGTTTTGGCGCTGGTGTGCAATGCTGCCAGAGAAGTGCACTCAAGCTGGCACAGACCAAAGCTGGTGAGCCACCCAAATTATTGTTGGGTGGTTCAGTCCCTCTCTATTTCAAGAAGCCTCTGGGTATAATGACAGGAAGCTTGCAGGCAATTTTAAGCCAAACCTCAGAGAGGCTGGCATTCGGTCTGTGTTAAAACACTCCTTATTAAAAGCTGTCCAGTCCGGATTCTGGGTGGAACTTTGATATCTGCATGGAGCAAAGAATAAGGGGCACGTTTGCAAAATCAATTGTGCAGTTTTTATATTTACTGCACGTTTACCACATATGTCATTTATTACACAGTGGAAAACCGTTAAATGCACAGTAGTTGTGCCAAGTGGCATTATGCTTTTAACAGCTTTATTCGTTTAACAGCTCCAGTTCTCATTATATTTTGCCATGTGGTACATGAGATTTTTATGCATTTAACAGTTTAAGAGGGTTCCATGGTATTTTCCTTTTATGTATTTCATACTGAGCCTGGGATTTAGTTTGGGGGGTAGAAGGACTGTAACCCCTTTATCCTGACAAGAGAAAGCAAAATGCAAAGAAAATAAACGATTATATTAAGAAGGAAAAATTAATCAGATCTCCATGAGTCAGGACACAAATACCTGTAAGAAGGACAAGGCTTTCCCATGTGCTTTGATAGCCTTTGATGCTTTCTTTATATGCCTTTCAACTGCTTATTTTACATCTGCTTTAATGACTATAATGTTGTTTCCCTGAACAGAGGGAAGTGTGTGTTTTTCAGAGTGCATGCACCTAGATACTTCTATCCCACTCTTTCATTGTCATGTGCACATTTGTGCATTTTTTGTGTGCATATTGATGGCCTCTCCTTGCTGAACTGAATCATTTCATCCAGGAATCAGAAGCAGCTCTTTTCACTGAGTAAACAATTCCTTCCAACAATCTCCAATCCACTTGCTGCCCTTCAAAAAAATCTGTCCTCCTTTCCACAAAATCCCTTCTGGTGCATTATATTTTTTTAAAGAGCTGGATGAAATTTTTAAATTAATGGATTCTCTTCAAGAATTTCACCCCGACCTAGGTTTGCTCACATGTATTTTTTACACCCAAGGTAGAAATGAATCCAGCAGAACTCACTGCAGTGCTTTCTCATGCCTTTTTGTAAAAATGATTGGATCCAATGTGAATTATACACATGGCAATACCAAATGCAGCACATACAACATGCTAAAAAGGAAACACCTGCCTAATATTGCCTTCCCTCAGTTAACCACTCGAGAAAGCAATTTCATTACCTGCTGAATGAGTAGGATACCACCATTTTGGAAGTTCCTTGTCCTGTTAGCAGAGGTGTAAGTTATATACCACACATGGGAAAAGACAGACATGTTTGTACAAAAAGGGAGAAAAAGCTTGGCTGTGAACTGACCCTTTCCTCAGCCACTTTTAAAAGGGAAAAGGAAACCACTTAAGCAGGCAAAAGCCAAACATGACAGGTTCCCCAGAGATGAAAATTATTATTATGGTAGGAACAGATGCAATTTTATTGGTAGGAGGAAGAGATGGATCTAGTCCCAAACCCAGAGCTTGCTTTAAAAACAAAACCCCACAAAGACCCACAACAATGAAATCCCCTATACCACTCACCTGACTTTTATTGGCAGCCACTTTGGCAAACAGAGCTTGAGATACCTTGGCCCTTTTCATCTCCTGTTGGATCTCATCATAAATGGCAGCTGTGATGTTGACGTTGGCGCTGTCCGCCTTAATGGGGAGGTCTGTTGTTGGTGTCGAGGTTTTGGCCTACCAAGAGACCATGAAAATAATAATTTAAAAAGTGCTGCTTTCAGCCCAGCCATCTGTGCAGAAATTATCAAAGGATTTCAGTCAGCTGATGCCAAACTGCATTAGCTACAGAGGGACACTTCCTGTCCATTATTCTAATCAGGTTAATTGTGATTGGAAATAATTGCAGTGCATTCCTATAG
This sequence comes from Melospiza melodia melodia, assembly GCF_035770615.1. Classification (NCBI taxonomy): domain Eukaryota; kingdom Metazoa; phylum Chordata; class Aves; order Passeriformes; family Passerellidae; genus Melospiza; species Melospiza melodia. The sequence goes on along the minus strand of NC_086201.1, from coordinate 27,222,424 downwards.
GACATGCAAGGCCCTGTCAAGCCTCCCCCTCTCCCTCTCCCAGCATGTTTATTGAGCAGCTCAACAACAGGATAGGTAGCTGGGGCACTGGGCTGCAGGCACACACTGACATTGGCTTTGCCAGCCAGCTACTGCAGCACAGCCACCAGGCTCTACCTTCTCCCCCTCTCTCTAGAACGGGCCTACACCTTGGAGGAAGAGCCAATTCTCCCAGAAAAAATGAGTAAATGGGTAGAGGTCTCTAAATAATAAATTATTACTCAATTTAATGCACTCCCTCAAGTCTCCCTCATCCTTTATTAAAACTATACGTATGTCATTTGAGTATGTATGGTTTCCCAGCCTTATCATCATTATGCTAGCCAGACTGTCACCTAATTTCACCTAGGAAATCAGTGGAAATGAAAAAAAAAAATCATTTCATAAAGCTGGGCTTTGGCATGCCTTTGATGTGCTGCCCTCATTCTCCTAAACTCATATTGAGATTTTGTGTATTCCACTGCACTCCTTTTAATTGAATGATTTCCCATCAGCTTCTGTGACAAATGAAGGACAATAACGGACGCTGCCAGTGCTCTCCGTGGGCTGGACTACCCCTGCAAGGCTTCTGTCAATACAGCTCAGAAGACTGCTACAGGATGTCCATTTGCAAGCCCCCTGGACTGGTGGTCCCCAGAATGCACTGGCAGGAGAGGGAGCGGCGGCAGCGTGCTGCTCACTGAGTGCGTCTCCCTTGGAGACAGATCTCATTTACTTTCCTGGGCTCAAAGAAGAGAGATACCAGGGCTGATCACTGCACCCCTTAACCTTTTAAGGGAAATGTGGGTTACTGATACAAAATCTCTGTTCTGTCTTGAAACATAGAGGTCTTAGGAAAGCACACAACCTAAATGGCAAAGCTCACAGCTCCCAACAGACCCAAACCACCCATACACCCCAGTGACCCTCATATTTGGCCCAATTTTGAACCTTTTCAGATGGATCCCATTTTTGTGTCAGAGTGGAAGTCTGCTAGAATACATCTAATGTTAATTTATAACTAGGCAGACATGCTCAAACGTTTATTTGTTAATAGGAAGGTTAACTAGGCAAAACCAAACCTTCTGAATTTCTTCTGCTTTGTTGTCCTCCAAATCTTCTTCTTCCTGACATCTCTTCTGTATGGAGGCCACATTAATAACTGAGCCAAAGTCAGTCACGATAACACACTAGACTAATCACTCTTCCTTACGACTTTGAGATAAAGCCTTAACCAACCTGCATCTTCTCCCCCTCCAGGCTCAGCAGGTGCTGCTCTGGGCTTGCTCCCTGCCTGTCACAGGCAGGATGCACACAGAAAGGGTGTAAGATTTCCCTGTTCCCTGAGGCCAGCCCCGTGTGCAGGCAGAGACAGCTGGACAGCAGCTGGGGCAGAGCAGGGCCACCATGGCCCAGGAGGCCAGGGCCAAACCACTGCCATCCACAGGCCATGAGCTGGGTACAGTGCAACACAGGGACCCACAGGGACACCCTGCTCTGAAATTCAATGCTTACAGATAGGTGAGAGTTAGGGCAATTGTGGGAAATGTAAGAAAACAACAAAGAGTTCATGGAAAGGAAAAGGACTGTCCAAGTCTGTCAGGACTGATTTAATGGAGATTTGTCAGGTATAAAAAAGTCTTCCCAGGCACTGGAGCCTTTGGCTAGCACAGCAGCTGAGGCCACCATGGCCTCAAAGGCCGTTACGGATGTCTGAGATCCTGAGAAGAACGAATTAGCATGTAAAAGAAAGATTTAAAATATAACTCCATCCTGCATGGGTCTACTACACTTCTAGGTCCACAGCCACATGTCAGGAAAAAGCCTGCCCTGCACACCCTGAAAGCTGCTTTTTTATTTAATCACCAAAATAGGAAGGGCAAATACCAACCAAAAGTCAGTAAAATAACGTATTTAATGTCAGAAGTCTAGATTCAAAGCTGGTCTTGATATTTAGAATGAGTTTCACACTATTGAAACGTCTTATTGCCAACAGTGGGGAAAAAAAGAAAAAGTGTTTGCAACCACAGTGCTAGAGCACTGCAACCCAGCCCCTTACTGCTGGGGTTCTGTGTGCATACAACTCCCAACAGCTCAGCGCATCTTCCCCACTGGAAGATGCAACTGGACCCCATTTTCTGGATTAATCTGTCATTCTCACCTGGTCCTGAGCCAGGGATATCACAAAAGGGAGTCTTGGGGCTGGCTCAGAGTCAGGGAGAGCTGAGCTGGGTACACCTGCCTGCATGGCAGCCCCAGCACGAGCACTTCCACAGGTATCTGCCATTCCTCTCCCACCCAGCACACTCAATCCCAAAAGCCTTGCTGCAGGGTATCGGTATCTATGGAAACCATGCCTCCAATTGCCATTCCATCACCTCTGGCACACTGACACAGCTCCTGCAAGGCTGCTACAGCTCCTACCCCTGCTGCCCCAGAGCACCCCAGAGCTGCAGGGCAGGCTAGGGAGCTGCTGCTGCCTGCGAGGACGGCGTTTGTCTCCCAGAACTCAGAGCAGGCATATGGGGAAGCGCAGTAACCGTGCTGCCTGCCCGGGAGCTGGGAAGAGCCTCATTTGCAGAGGTGTCCAAGTTGTCAAAACAGCACCTGTGCTGACTGGTGCTGGCCCTCTGAGGGCTGGGGAAACGTTACACAGCGGGCACAAGGCAAGCACTGGGTACACAAACCTTTGTGTGCTGCTTTTGCTGATCAAAAACCTCACAAAATTCTGTTGGATTCTTTGAGCTGAAATAAGGCAAATATGTGCTGGTTTATACTTCTAGACTATGGTTTTCTAGCAACATTTAGCTCTTACAAAGGCAGGCAAAAAAATCCATTACTTTAAATCATGCCCTAGCTGCGGCTAGAGCATGGGAAAATGGCATATTTCAACACAGGAACAAAATGGGGCAAGAGATCCCATTTTTTTTCTCACCAGATTGCATCTAATCTCAATTTTCTTTCGGTGCTTGATTCTAGTACAAAACCTATTGCAATAAATGTATGCAGGAGTAAGCTATTTCTTTAATGAATCGACACCAATGCAGAAAGTGGCTACACTATTTAAATAGTAAAATAGTGTACCCACTATTAAAATCTCTATATATATTTATTTTCACCTAAAGGTAACTAATAAAGATAAGGAGCATACAATGAGTTTCCCATGTAATGAAAATTCAGTGCCAAATTTGGGTTGGCAGGATAAGCTTGCTTTCAGTGAAAACAATTCTTTATATCACATATTCGGTGAAGTGCACCTACATGTCTGGGTTAAACTGAACAACCTCAACAGTTTCTACAAAATCAACACACCTTCTGTAAGGATGGTCTGTTTAAGCGTAACATTTCACTCTCCCAACAGTGGCTGTTTGCTTACATTTAGCAGCTGTGACTAGAGAATTCAATGAGAAGTGATCATTGATATTATTAGAAGGGTTAAACGGGCCTATTTACTAAAGATCAGTTAAGTGCTAGAGCTGACACATCATGTCTGTACTGTTAGAAACTTCAGACTCAAGTTAATCAAATGTCATGACAGGAATTCATCAGCAGTCCTGTGCAAGCACCCTCACTTTGCAGAGTACACGTGTGGGACTGCATCAGCCTGGTACAAGGGGGGGTGACTATTACAGTGTAGTTTGTGGATGCTCCCTCTCAGTGCAACCTAACCAGGGAAGAGTGGGCAGCAACAGCACATTAATAAACACATGCAGTTAAGTGAATGAGATAACAGCTGCTTGGGAGCTGTAAGCATCATCTTCCTTCCCAGCACACCATCCATCTCCACTTTCTGTACCTCAAACATTTATTTGTAAAAACCTCTAACACAGGGACCATGATTTCCTATGCAGAATATGAAGCACAGTATTTTCTAACATCTATCTAATGCACTATCGACCTCTCTTCACTAGACACTTTTATTGTAACATATATGAACCAGAAGCCCAGAAATTCCCTGTGCTCTAAAGAAGGTAATCAACACAGGTAAAAAGCTACATGCACCGTCTTTCCATAATATATTCTATAATAGCCATTTAATGGACATGTATCAATAGCCTGTATGTAATGCCCACATGCACTAACGTTACATACTATTTTGCCTTATGGCATTGATTAAAGATAGAATGATCATCACAGTCTCTTGCTGACATCCCCTAAATGTCTCCTAACAGCCACTCCAAAACCTTACAAAAGATTTTCCACAACTCATCTGGGCAAGAGGAGCAACAGACAGAGCAAGGGTGGAAAGAAACTCCTGGAATTACCTGGACAACAAACAGGCAGTAAGGGATTGCATCTTACCTGGGGTGTTCTGGAGGAGCTTGGGCTGCTGGCAGCTGAAGACACCATGCTCACGTTTGGGTTCATACTCCTCTCTCTCTCATCCTGATAGATACGATCCCGCTCTGCATCAGGCAAGTTGAGGAAATTCTGCATCGCCCGTAAGTTTACCAGGAGGGACTGGGAAGCTGTCCTAGGGTCTTCTTCTTTACGCAGGATCTCTGACAACAAACCCTGGTTAAAAAAAAAAAAGCCAGTCATGCGTTGATGAGTTTCTTTGGTTTTTAAAAATTTGTTTAGTGTAACCAGCTGGGTTGCAATACTGAGAATCTACATCAGAATCTCATGGGCTCTCCCTGAGGGGATATTTTGTAGGAAAGTGTTTGTCTTCTGGGGGCTGGGGTTTATTTTGGGACTGTCCTATTCTGGCACAGTAATAAGCTTCTGAGTACGGAGATACTGGATAGGAAGGTAGGTGCACTGGTTAGAAGAAATTGCAGTTATCACCAGGTGCTTGCTGCGAATATTTTAGGAGCTGTTAGATCTCTCTCTCTTTTTCTCTTTTTACTTGAAGCTGGGAACGCTTGGCAATCCTGTTCATTTTTGACAAATCTGCCAAGGTTGGTAAATTTAGTTTCGACATTTAAACAGTGCAGGAGGTTTATAAAGAAAAATGTTTGGCTGGGTTTTGATGTTACAGTCCGCTCATTTCAGTTTGGACAGTCATTTCTGAAAGGAGAAAAATGAAGCAATAATAAAACCTTTGAATCTAGTTTCAGGGATTTAACCCATTCTTTCATGCCTCATTTTAAAATACCACAGGCTTCACATTGCAACTGTGAATGAACACCATATTAATCTAGGTTTTACAAAAGCGATTACACAGTATTTCTAAAAATTAAAGAGTAAAAAAATAAAAGAATTGGAGAGATGAAAATGCCATTAAAAGAGGCTTACATCTAATGATAGGATTAAATTTATGTGTAAGAGCATGCACTCACACTCAATGGTTCCATGGATTATCTAAAAGTTAAAGGCACAGCACACAAGTCTGGATCAGGGCCCACAGAAACTACCAAGGACACAGCGTGTGCCACCAGCTTCCCCCAGGCACCCCCTCATATCCCCACTTCACAATTAGGACTTCATTCCAAACAGCAAGAACAGCAAATTTCTGAACTATTCCTGTTTTAATGTACTGGGGTGCAAGGAAGGAGAGAGGGAGCATTTCTGTCCATCAAGGCTACTTACATCTTAAGGTAACATATCAAAATGATATCTTACTGTTAACATGCAATTGGCTCATTATTCCAAAAGGCTATTCTGCCAATCTGCTTCCCTGAGCCATGTGACACTGCTCCTGCTCCCCTGTCACCCGCAGGCTGCACCGCTGCTCCCAGGAAGGCTGGCCACAGAAGCCCTGTGAAATCCCAGTGGGAGCTGGGGGCTCCCCTTGGAGGGCTCCCCTGGGAGAGGGGCACTTCAGCAGCACAGGGACCTGCAGGCCCCAACACGGCCCCACTGTGGCTGCTGACATGAGTGTTTGCAGTTACTTCACAGCCAGGACCCAGGCAAGGGTCCAAGGACAGGCAAGGCTTACTCCTTTCTTGTCAGAAAAATGTTACTAGAAAGCAGTCACATACCCCAAGCCCTGTAGTATTTAGTTTTCATTTATTTTCTTCCATATCAGACAGCCTCCTTCAAAAAGCCTGGCTAAAAGCACTGTCACTACAGCTGGCCAATTAACCAAACAACAACATTTTTAGTGTAAACTGACCTTATTTACCAGTCTTCCTGACAAAACCAACTGACAAATATATATCATTCCTGTACCTGCATTTATCTGCTATTCAACACCTATACTAAAATACACATGTGAAACCTCTACTTCAGCAGAGTTTATACCACAAGTGCTCTAAGCAAGTTCCACACACAACCTGAAGGTAGGCTCCATCTTTTCAGCTTCTCATCTACATAATCAAGCTCAGACACTCCCAATTACGTTTTTCTGCAATGATCAGTGTGGGCACCAGAAGGACTGGAGCTGGGAATGGAAGCATGGTTAGCACCACTCAGAAGTGGGATGTGAGAGAGAAGCTGGCTGGTGAAAAAGGTCTGCTCCCTGGGAACCAGCAGTGCTGGGCTGTCCTTTGCTATTTTGTGTGACCTCAACACCACTGCATGCTCACACCTGGCTTCTTCTTCAGGGTTTACCACCTCTGAGAGAAGCCAAGGACATTTTGAAAAGCTTTCTAAAGTTTAAAGGCTCATAGGGTGGGGGAGGTTAACAAAAAAAGTACACCCAGGAGCTTGAAGCAACAACCTGCGTGATTCCAAGACCAATGCAAGCCCTTATTAAAATTTCCCCTAAAGTCAGTGAAAAATTCTTTAAATGAAGTAAATAAAGGGAGTATTGGTTCCATTAAGTCTTTAAATTTCTAATTCCCTATGTCTTTGAAAGGAAATGTATATAAAACTTATATTTAGAAGAAAACCTCAACTTCAAAAATTGATGAGTTTAGTATGAAAGAAAGGGACCTGAAAGCTACTGGAGCTGACTCTGAAACAGTTTTTTTCTCCCTCCCGTTTTAGCCTCACTAAATTTATGGTCCAATTTCAAAAATGGAGAGCAGAAACATACGTGAAAGCATGCCAGCAATTACTTTTCCATGCAGTCATTGACTCTGTATGTAAATCAGAGGCTCACAGGTACAAGCGGCTTGCTCATGGCACTAAGATGTATCTCAGTGAGACACCAACCCTTGTGCTTGCAGGCTCTGATTTATCACCACAAACACCTTTTCACGCTGTAGATTGGGTGCCTGCGCTGCTGCTCCCACGAGGATCTCAGCCTGAGCTGCTAGAGGGACACAGCAGCATTTTGCAGCACGCCTGTTCCATCAGCAGGCTGGGAGCCTCTCCTCCTAAGGCAGGCACCTGCTCCAGGGGGGACTCGCTGCTTCCCCAGCATACGCTGGCAGGGGCGAGCCCTGCTCCCTGTGCCCTGCTCCAGCCCCACAGGTAGGAAATCGGGCTGCCAAGAGGGTTTTTCTGCAGCTCCTCTAAGTGCTTTGGCAGCTTAGGAACCATGTACACAGCAGGAGAGCTAATAAGAAAACTGACTCATGAGGGACAAATCTCGTGTCCTCCTGCAAGTGAAGATAAACAACAACAGCGGTAAACAGCAGCAGCAGATAGCTGAGTGATAGGGGAGGATAATAAAATAAAGTGTCTTGAGAGCAATAGCGTTGACAATAATATAATTCTGAGCTACTGAAGTATACGCAAACTAACCAGCGAGCAACATTATAAAAAATAAAGTGATATTAAATAATCTGTTCAGCCTTTTTGTCACCTGCAACAAATTAGGCTTTCAATATGCAAAACATCTTCCTTCAAGAAAAACAAATGATCATGATTTCATTTAATTGTAATTTAATGAGGCATAATGTATTTTTTAAAGTGATATACACCAGGTGTGTGGTGAGGAAACTGGCCCAGCCAGACAAACCCTACTGTTTCTATTTTTGAGAAAGCCCTAAAGCCAGCCAGAGACTGTTTTCATTTCTCCAAATTATGTTTCTACTGGAGGGGGTGAGGGAGGGAAACCCACAGCATTCACAGATTTCTTATAAAATTCCATTGGCTAAATTAGCTCATTCCGACTTACTTACATCTCACGTATTAAAAAATAAAAAAATTGGCAGTTTGCAGAGTAACCAATTCTGCAAACCTAAAAGATCATCTTCAGGGACTAGAAAGTTTCAGTATAACTTTAAATAGCTAAACAGATCTTCTACATAGAACATAGCTCCCAGGATACATTTTAGGACATGTAGCTCGATAATATCTTTGCTTTTCCACTCCTCTGCATCATTTTTAAACCGGCTGCTGAAGAGGCAACTGATGAAGTTTAATGTTCACACAGGCTGTGCTTGCAAACGAGGGGTGTGATCGCCCTAAGACAAGGGCTCTGCGCAGCCTGGTTTACCCTTGGAACTTAGACTATTTTTAAAATTACACACTGGATCCATAATTGACTTTAAGAAAATAATACCTGTGGTGGAGAAAAAAGCACATATCCAATCAAAACAAAAAGTCACTGAATCTATTTAAGGCAGGAGTAATTTTGACCATGTTTTTTCAAACTAGCTGAAACGCAGTCCCCTCAGGCAAGCAAAGTCACTGTCACAGGACTGCTTTGCATTTTTCTATGAAACCCCATTTGTGAATTTCTTTTATTTTTATTAACTACAGCATTTCCAGGACAAACAACCCAAACCTCACTGGCACCTAATCTTTTTTTAAGCAATTTCTGAGAGACCATGCAGTGCAATGTAGAGCAAATGTTATTCCATGTGACTCCAACACCCAGAGGACCAAACTGACCAGCCTCTGAGGCAAACACAGACTTGACCAAAGCACACAGAAGGTGAGCAAAGCCTCTGTGCCCTCCTCCCAAAGGGCTCCTGCTCAGGCCTGGAAAGGGTGGCAGTGAGAGCTCAGTGGGACAGCAGACTGCACTACCAGTGACCAAAGGCATGACAATTTTGCAATGGAACTCTTGAAAAGCAATCTGGCTGGGGGCGAGGCCGTGCTGCTGGAGTGCAGCCCAGGCACTCGTGTCCTCGATGTCCAGGGCCATGGGGCAGCAGGAGACTCCCAAGCACTGGACAGGGCCTCACACACATCACGTTCCATGACAGGGATGGAAGTCATGCTCTCCCTCTTACTGACCTAAGCCATCTGACTACAAAACCAGGCACTAATGTTAAAGAGGTTCAGAACAGGCTTTGGACAATCAAAACACTGGCCAAGGCAAAAATTTAAATAAACCCAACTAATGTGCTAAACCTCAGTTTATATGTTCTGTATAAGGAAATTATATATATGAAAGACTGAAAAAGCATAAACACTTTTTCAGACTTTCAGTCTATTTGTGCCTCTCCATACTTCAGCTATGGCCAAGAGCAACAGAAAAAATGCTGAAATACCAGAAAAATATTGCTTCTGCAGTGCTTAAAGTTCCAAGTATTTTTAAGCCCTGCACTTATACTGACAAGTCTCAATAGAAAAACTATTCTGCTTTCCATCAGGGATAGATGTGACCCTCAGCAGGATCAGAAAACATAGAGATTTATTATATTTCAATCTTAGAGGTCAGTGATGTCAACCTGTCCCCTCTCAGCACACAAGGCCTGTTTCCAGCATGGAAGGCAGCACCCAGGGAAACACTGGTTAGCTACACGTTTCTACCAAACTACATCATAATTGTACCAACAAACTTGATTTTGCCAGGTAAAAATGACCATTTATATTTACAGCTGTCTGCTACTTGCAGTTGCAATCTGGAGGCAGCAGGCCAGTCCAGGAGCTCTGCAGCAGAAGCACTGACTTCTCACAACCCTTCAAGGAATAAAGCATTTCCATCTGTTGTGTTTTTCTCATTTCAAGGCAGGATTTTACCATGACATCTCTCTGCCTCTCTGCATTTACTCCAGGTCTCACCTTCAGTATTGTATTCTGGGCTGAACAAGATACATTCAACAATTCTGAAATACTTCTCTTTGCCTCTAAGTATACAGCACTCACCAAGAGCCTCTATATGAAGTACCTGCAGGCTTCTTAGGACTCATGCTCCTTTTCAAACGCTCACTGCTTTGTTTCCATTCCCTTGCATCTCTTTCTAATTCCAACTAGGATATGAAGCAGAAATGCTGGAAGTCTATCAGAAATGCTTATCCTGGCAATGTGTCCAGTCCAATTTTGCTGAACAAAATTGCTTTAGATAATCAGTGGAAAAATTTGAGTGGTTAGCCAAACCAAGCACCTTCGTATCCACTCTGTCATCATTTCCATCAGGAAAAAAGTGTTTTTGTATCCTGTTCCCTGACCAGCTCTTCTTCAGAACTTGAAGGACTCTGACTGAGACTAACTCTACATGAATGGCAGACCAATAGTCAATCACACAGTACACTTCATCAATCCTTCATTTAGAAGAAATCTTCTGATCTCCAGATTCAGTGCCTACAGCCAGAGTATGAGCCTTGCTCTTAAACTCATTTAACTAATGCTAAAATGCATACATCTCAGGAGAGAGCTGCTTAGGCACAAAGCATTTAGAGGCTGATTTGAATAAAACTTATACAGGGTGCAACAATGACAATTTGATTTTTATTATTAAAAATGAAGTGTTTAAATCCTCAAAGAAAACGTCTTTATTGCATTAGTTTAATAAAGCCTCTTTTTTATTATGGTATCTGTTTTTATGAGGGAAGACAGGATATGCATGCGGATCTCAATGTGGATGCATGAGGAAAAGGAGGCAGAGAAAGACCAACCACCTGCAGTCACAAAGTGTCACCATTTATATGACATGCATGTCAGACCTTTATCCTGAAATGAGCTGGGAAATGAGCAAAGACACACAGCTTGTGCACACTGTAGATCTGTGCCTTTGCTTCCAAGGCTCAGGACTCCTGTGCATCAGCTGAGCAGGCAGCAGCCACCTCCTACAAGCACTCATTCTGAAAGCCTGACTCACATGCTACTTAAGATCTTTTCATTCAGCCTATTGAATACAATTAAGTTAATTGAAACTGAAATTTTGGGCAGTGCAAAACCCACTGTTGGAACAAATATCCCATGTACCAAAAATCTGCAATTTATTAAAGTAAGCATTTCCCTTACAGACTGCCCTCCTTCCTACAAGTACAACAGAACACTGCTTGTGCCACATCACACCCAAGAATAAAACAAGCAGGCAGCATGAAAGGGTTTCATGCTATAAGAGAGAGTTTTCTATGAGGGTAAAAACCAACAAAAACTCCCCCCAAAAACCCAAACCAGAAGCCTGGCTAATTGAAAGTCTGTGCACAATAGGGCAGACACCACAGCAATGAATGCAGCATGACTGTCTCACTAGATACCAGGCAGAGAATTAAAGCTCCTTGTATTCCTCTCATTTGAGTTAAAGGGAAAATTATTTGCAAAAGGAATTCTGCCCAGGATTTGGCTCACAAGCAAATAGAGGTGGAAGAGTCAGTTATTTCAACAAACCATATTTCTGGTCTTAATGCCCTGTAAAGGACTCTTTTCTGAACCCATTCCTGTTTGGGGGAATTTTGCCAAAGAAAGCAGAATTAAAACAAGGAGTCACAACCCACAGCCTTACTTCCTTAGCAACCACACTCCTGCTGTCAGAGCCCCCAAACCCTCTTAGAGGTGACCAGTGACACCTTTGTATGCCAACAAAGGTGTCACTGCTCACCTACAAGAGGGTTTGGAGCACCTATAAGAAGGTTTATAGCACCTATAAGAACTATTTCCCTCTTCCTCATTGTGGAACCCTGGACTTGCCTGCAGTTCCACCAGAAGTTGGGGCAACACCCAGCATCAATCCTGTGTTCCCCTATGCCTCAAACCACACCTGCAGCCAAGGTGTGACCAAATCCCTTGACCATGGAGGATCAGTGCTGCTTATTTCATCATAAACTTCACGACATCTGAAGCTGGTGGAGTTTCCTCCTCCTCAGGCTGTTACTTCCTTTCATCCAAAGAAAGTGGTTGGCACCAGCTACCCAGGCAGGAGCTGAGCTGGGTGTGTGCTGCTTTCCCATCTGCAGGCTGGGAAGCTAACACTCCCACATGGAGCTACTCAGGGCAGCAAGGAGGGAGCAGTGCTCTTTGGGAAGAAAGTTACAAGCAGCCTGGACACGATGGTGTTTTTATCCAGCTCTCTTTGTATCTGGCCCCACAACTTGATTTAAAAAGCTCAGATTCAAGAATATTTCTGTTTCAGAGGCTGTTCAGTTAAACAAGCACTGGCCACTTGCCCAAACATTTTACTAGTTTTGGCTATTGTATCACAACATTGGCAAAAAAAAGATGCTTGAAAAAAGAGAAAGATACAAACTGAAACACTCCTCCAGTCTGTAGGCTTTGCAGTCCACTGGGCACTCCCAAGGAGAGCAGCAATTCACTGATCAAGTGATTTAAAATTGTCTGGATTCTTTACAAAGAGCCCAACAAACTGTCCTGACTACAGCTCCAAGAGCCTGCAGCAAAGAGGAACGCCGAGCAAACGAGGACAAGAATAGTATGTTCATTTTCTTTATGCAGAATAGGATTCAAATTACCTATCTTCCAGTTTGTATTTTCAAGAGTGGGATCACTTCAGCTGCTCCAGATATGCTGAAAAGCTTTCCAGCAAAGGACAAGGTGCATTTTCATGCATTTCCTTTAAAACAGTCCTCTCAGTCCTACTTTTCCCTGTAACCAACATCACCTACCCATTTATCAAAACATTACAACCCGCAATTAGCAACTTCTGGTTATTACAACCTTTTAGTTGCAATCTGAATGCTATATTAGGAGACAATAAACTGCATGATGGTACAAGGACTCTGCCCCGAAGATGGGCCAAACTCCATGTGTGTATTCTCCTCCAGGAAGAAGTTCATAGCCTTGGCCATCAGGCCCCCTTGTCCTGCCTCCCATTTCAGAGTATCTCCACTGGCCAACGCATGCTTTCAGGGGCCACCCATCACCTAGAAGTTATCCTCATGTAAAGACAATGCAGGCTTCAGCCAGGCAGGCCTTTTTGAGAACTCCAGCCTGCACTGGACCAGAACTGCACTGTACTGACAGCCTTTGACTTCACTGCACTGTTTGAGACCAAGGAGAGACATCAGTTCCCTCTGTGCACTAAAACCTCCTCACCCTCTATAGTCTGTGTATGTAGGAAATGTACAGAACTTGTCACACAGCCTGAAGCGCTTGTTTTCATGTGTGCAGACAACATGGCCACAGGTATAAGCAAATATTGCTCTCTTCAGGTATGTATTTCCAGCTTCAAGTGAAGATCTGGATGTATCACAAACCATACAATTTCACCTCTCCATCTTCTGACTCTCCTCACGTTCTCCCTCCCACACACACACAAGTGTCAGCCACTTGTTCCGATGGATTTAGCCTAGTTTGGATCAAAGCTTCCTCTACTTCATTTAACAGATTTGCTCAGATGGAAGGTCTCAGGGGAGAAATAATGTTAGTAAGAAGGGGCTTTTCAGCATTGAGTATGTAGGTCATTGGACTTTAAAATAAATTAGAGAATAGTTTATCTATTAAACAAGCCTCACAGTACATATTTCATGAAGCTATACTTAATTACAGGCTAATGTGCACCACAGAGCTACCATGAAGAAAGATTAAGCAGCGGTCCATAATGCAGTGATTAATGCCATTATTAGCTGGCTGGCACACAGCATCTATTATTTGGTACCATCAGGAGAAACAACAGACCTCCAGTTTCCAACGCTGGCACTTCGGTAAAATACAACAAACCCAAACCTTTCCAGAGAGAAACACACACCTCTCTGTACCTCAGAGGCAGCACGGGGGATGCAAGGAGGTGAGAGTAGACTTAAATTTCCACTCTAAGTGCCTTTTACAGAGTTTGCATCTCCACCAGAGATGTGTGGGAATATCCCACACCTTATATTATGCAGTGCAATACTGACTGCCTGAGCCCCTCTTCTTAATACCCTGAACAGTTCTTCATGTGAGGGGAGCTTGATTTGAGTTGGAATTAACAGCTGAGAACATGGAAACTTGAGTGTGTATCTACACTCTTCTGCTGCAGGAATGGCTCCTGGGGACATGATGCACTGTATGTAAGACCACTGGTCTTCTGTATTAGGGCACTGTTGACTAACAAAACACTTGTGAGATGTGCAAATCTTCTATGGATGCTGTAAGACTTGCCTGTTCTGGAATCAGGATGTACACTGATTTACTTATCATGGAGGGCTAAGAAGCAGGTAGTATCTTACTTGTTGGGGAATAAGCCTCTGATTTAACAGCACACTTGGGCATTACCAGCCCAGGTCTCCCAGTGTGGCTGAAGGAGAGCTTCATGTTCCTTGACAGTGACAAAACCCTCACTGGCAATGTTATTGCCGACCTCTCGCTCCAGTTCAGAATGTGTCATTCTGTCAATACCATCCACCTTGATTATACCAGGCTTTATATACAACAGGCTATGGTCCCAGAGGGATGAAAAGCTTTTCCAAATTAAAAGCAGCATTTTAAAGAGGAAATACTCATGCATTCCTATGTAGTTTTCATTTGATATCCTCAAGGCTAATCCCAGAACTCAAGTGTTTTTTTCTGAGTGCAGCCATCTTATGAATTTAATGGAAGAAGGGAAGTAATAAAATGTGCTCCATACTTTAATTAGTTCCCTCATAACATGGCATTTCCAAAATGGCAGAGCCAAAGAAAATCATTAATCTAGGAGAACAGACGAAGGCACTGTATAGGGCATGGGACAGACCTCCTAGAGATATATACTCCCCCTTTTCTTCTCCTGCTGGTGAATCTCACCGCAAGTAACAATTCCAGCTGCACAAAAGGAATTTGTACCAATACTGAGTATTAAGCCACTTTCCATTTCTTAAGCCTTGCTAGAGTATCACAATTGAGAGATCACATGCTGTATCCTGTAGGATAAACATACATGGCCTGTCTTTCTGAACACACATTCACCTTGGGTACTCCATGTGCCAGGCTTAAGCTGATACTACCACGCAATCATTTCAACATCTGCATTTCACTAGGTGAGTGAGAAAACCTGTGTCAGATGTACAAAAGGCAGACACTTTTCCCAGCACACTTGCATTACACATTTCTTGTGGGAGCAGCCTCTGGCACTAGTTGTGGCATCAGTTGTACCACAGGAAGGAACTGAGGAAGCATCAGAAGGAATCCCAAAATGACCTCTGACTCTCAGTCTCTCATTACCTCCTCCTGGCAACCAGGCAGGGGCAAATGTGGAAGTTTATAACCACAGGGAAGAACTCCCATGAGCAGAATGACTGCTAGAGAACAAAGCTCAAGTAATGGCACAGGAGTGGCCAAACGCAAACAAACAGCTATTTCAGGAAGAAAAAGCCTTGTTCAAAACTGACAGAGAGACTGCAGAAAAGACTGAGAGTGGTTTGACCTGTTTCTATGGCATGCCCCGTGCCCTGACTTGCAGCAACCACACAGCCCCACAAGAGCTACAGCTTTGCCCCTTCTTGGTTATAGAATAGAAATTGGTACCTGTGTGCGGTTGAATGCTACTCTTGCAAAGACAGCTTGAGACACACTGGCTCTCTTCAGCTCATCTCTGACTTGCTGGTAAATATCTGGAGAGACTTCCACCGATGAATTTGATGGCTCTGGTTTGACAGCTCTAGGGATGGGTGGATGATTCAAGAACTGCTGGTTGATAGCCTGTGGGTGCTGGTGAGCCAAGAGTCGGCTGACAGCAATCTGCTGGTTTATCAGATGGGCCATGGCTATCTGCTGCCTCACCAGCTGTGGACTGAGCTGAGGAGACAGGAGCCCAGGGTTGATCATGGTCTGCATCGTTGGCACTTGGTTTCGGATTGGAGTACTGTGGTGAATTTGGCCATGAGGAGACTGTTCATTAGATTTTCCCAAAGTTGCCAGCTGGTTGATATTTGGTAAGTGCATGGGACGTTGACCAAGAACACAATAGTCTGAAAGGTTTTCTCTTTCCACTCTTTCCACTGTTAAAAGAGAAAAATTAGCTTGCTGTCATTTCAGTTTGCATTTAGGGCAAAGGATTATATTGAAGGTGACTGCACACAACAGCACCTGCTTTACTTTTTAAGTCTACAATTGCATAGAAGTATCATAGAAACATAAGCAAAAGAAACACAAAGTAAAAGCAACAAGAATAATTAACACTCTTTTGGACTTCCCAGGCTTCATTCTGCCCCATGAAGACTCCCTATAAACCAACAGCAGGTATCCTCCCCAGCCTCCTTTCCTAAAAGAAAAAAGCTTGGACACTTCCATTTATACCATTACTAACATTTGAATCTGTCACAGCAAATGGATTAACCTTTAAAACTGGTCAGCATTTCAGAATCCCTGGAATCTAGGTAAAGGAAAGAAACTCAAACTGGTATCTACTCACACAAACTGAATGGAAACAAGGCCATTCCCTGTGCAGCTCATGGCACTGCTTCTCATTACAAACTTGGTAACTATTATCTTTTCCACATAAACTCTACCTTGCACTGTGTGTGGATAAAACTTTCTGGTACCATCAGCTCACCCAGATGCACCACAGCAGACTCACGTTGGTTGTGTGAAAGCATAGTACAAAACAGTGAAATTTACACATGAGAAAAGTTTGAAGCTATGGTTCCTATAGCCAAAGCCTCATTGCCATGAGTTTGTCCAGAAACTTTTAAAGCACTGTGCACAAATGCCCACTTGAAATAAAGTGGTTCACTCTATTAAAAAAAACAAAAAACTATGTGTAACACAACAGTGATCTCTAAGTGATATCACATTACAAAAAAATAAAAACAGTACACACTAAATGCATATACTCAAGTTTTATATACTGATGTGCATTGTCCCTGCTAAATATCTTATGTCAGCAATACCACAGTACCTTTTCAGGTAACTGCAAAACTAAAGACACACATCACAAAATAAAATTTTCTCTAAAAGTACCATTTGAAATAGGAAATGGAGTTTAGCAAGTGCATAAATATTATTCCTACCTAGGTAATTTTAAACAATCAGAAGTCCTTCTACAGTAGGTTGCAGATTCCATAAGCCTCCCTATGTGCAATTGAATAGGCATTATTATATTGATCTGATATATGAGTGTTAAAACATGTCATCATAGAAAACCACTATCTCATCCCTGTATTGGTCTCAGCAAGTAACAAGATAGGATTTATTTCAGAAAGGTCGTAATACTGTTATAACTTGTGTAATGATTAACAACTGTACGAGGTTTTGAACTCTTTTTAAAAACCTAATCTATATAAAGCTTTACACAGTTAATACTCAGAATGATAGCTTACTGATGACTTGCTCTCTTCTAAATAGAAAGAGAGCTCTTTTCTCCTCCCAGAGTTAATCTAAGGCAGAGAGGGTCATGTCCTGAACACATACATACACAGTTACTATTTTTAGAACTGTCACTCTGGAACATCACAAGTACTGAATTTTACAACTAGGTGAATTAATACCCAGAATTTCCTTGTAAGAAATTTTAACTCATTCTTCCCATTCTTTAAAAGGAAAATACTGTAACATCTTTAGTGCTCTATTAAATAATTGCTTTTAAAAATTAAAGAAAAATTAATTACTAAGAAGGCTATGAATTCCACTTTCTCACAAAACCTAATATTTAACCCAATTGAATTTCTAAGTAAGTGTTTACTTGTATTTCAACTATGAAAGGCAATGCAGAATGTGTGATACACAAATATTATTGTCAGCAAACGACCACTTTGCTGTGTTACTCACACGCTCTCAGATACATAATGCAATATTTCATCTTTCTGAAAATACTGAAAATCCCTATTCAGAAGTTGCTCTTCATGATGTCAGAAGGCCTCCCTGAAATGAGGCACAGAAAGCTCTACACCAGGAGTTCTGTACCAGTTCTATATTCAGAAACAGACACGAAATCAATGTGAAATATGCAATAGGAGTAGTGCTAATTCCAGGGATGGACCCATCATCAATACAGAGGTGTGGGCAGGGCAGTGAGGAGGGGCTGCTTTGTCACAGCCTCAGACCACGTTCTGCAACACAGACGATTCAGAGCCAACATGGCCATACCATCGCCTCCTCAGCCGCTCTGCACTAAGCCTGCACCTGAGTAATGCCATTAAATACACACTACTGTTGCTAGCCAAGTGCAATTAGTCCAAAGGTACAATAGCTACTTGGCAGGTGTAAGTAGCATAAAGCTGTTGCTCAGTGTAATGAAATAATTGGAGCATCCTACTACATCACTGACAACCCTAAAAATAAAAGAGTCCTTCCGCTAGAAGTTTCAGAAGAGCTGAAAAAGTTCTGAACTATTTGTAGTTTAAGGAGCACACAGAGAATAAGTCACTGAAACCAGCAAATTATTACTTGTTAGAACACAAAAACAGTAACCAAGTGTTTTTGAAAACTTGGTGAGAAATAAATATAAATAACATTCACTTTCTGGGCTGAACCACATTTGCCAAGTTTCCACCCACTCTTGACTTCAATGCCAAGTTATAAACCCCTATAAAAATAAAGTTTAAGATGAAAAGGCTGCCAGGCTGTTAATCTCTGCAGTGCTACTTGGAATTACACAGAAACATCACCTGACTTGCTTCCATAGGTATATTTTTCCCTTATTATCAGTTTCCTTTTTTGATCACATTAGACTACACAGCCATGCATGTACTGCCTATAAACAAACCAGATTCTAGTCACTTCAACCACTTCAGTAATAAAAGGCTACCATTAGCAGTTACGCTGGATGGAAAAAATGTGCATTACTCAACTGCTCAAGACTCTTTCCTTCTTTAACATACGGCCTGTATCTGACTCCCTGTTGTTCTTTGGTAACTATGGATTGGTTACCAAATCTGCAGGGCTGAACAGGAGTAAGACTGAGACACCCTGGAGATGGAGAGTGGCACTGTCCTGAGACACAGGCCAGCTTCCCAGCAATGCTCTAAGAAGGAAGGGATACAGAAGCCACAAAGCTTCTTTGCCACCAGCATTCAGCCTCAGATCTTCCTGAGACAGGGCTTTCACATCTGCATCCTCCATTTTCCATGCTCATACCCAATTACAGGGGATACGTTCAGAGCTCTTGTAGTCTTGTACTGATTGGAATACAAAGCTGTACTGATTGAATATAAACATGTGAGGACAGAACAGCAAGACCTCACTGGGAAGGAAGGGGTTCCATGGATATGTACTGGCTATATTCAAGTACTGCTCATAAACGACTTCTGCTAGCAATGCCTGTGGTAGTTAAATAAAAGCTGGTTCAGGAGGCTGTTACCTACCTCCATCTGTGGTGTGACCACAGCAAAAGGCATTGCAATGTTTTCATTTTCTCTCTGCATCGCTCACTTGGTATACAATTCTGCAGTTCTTTGCTTGAAGAGCTTATTTAAACCAAGTACAACAGCACTGTCATATTGCAGAGCCACCCACTCTTCTGAAGCCCATCACTAGGTAGGCAGAGACTTGTGTCTGGACAACAGGTACTGTGCTAAGTTCAGCAATTAGCCCTGAGAGCACTCTAGAATAGCATCTGCCCTTCTTTTTTCTATACCTCCCTACAACATGTCACTACCTCTACAAGACTCAGAAACCAATATAATTCCCAAATTGGGAGCAGCAAATTATTGTATTTGAATATTCTGTTCTCATCCTGTAACGATTACCATGTGTGTCAATGTATTTCAACTCCATATTGAGTTAAAACTTCCTGGATCCAGCACAAAAGGAATTCAGTGCACCCTTCCCCTGTGTGATGCTCTTAACCTCTAGCCCAGTCTTCCTTGCACAGTCAAGCAGCTGACGCAGACCACAGCACAATAGCTTGGGGTGGTCTGCATGCAACTTTCCATTTAAAATAAAACCAGCTCAAAAGATTTAAAATAAGATTTATTTCTCCACCTTCCCTTCCCCTCACACTTTATTTGCACTGAGTTGTTAATAGGAACATTCTGACAAACAGCCCATGGGGCGTTTAGGGCTTATGCGTGGCACTGAATTGACTGACAGCATTGGAAACCAAATTCCTGTGCACAATGAGGGATGCAGCAGGGAGAGCAAGAGGGTGACACGTCTCCCAGCACTGCACTGCAAGCAGGGACACAGAGGACCCGCCAGCGCCCATGACCCAGCATGTCCAGAACTTTTCAGTCCCACAGGCACACAGGCACTTTGCCCCAGAGTAAGAAGAAGCTGGTAAAGAAACGTTTTGTAATAAGTTACTAGCCGGCAGAATTGCCATGCTTCAATTGTGACAGTATGTCACCACCCAGGGCTGTTCTCCAGTGCTTCAGTTTGCTTCTTTGTTTTATTTATTATTTAAAACCTGGTGATCATAAAAGCCATTTCTAGCAGTGGTCACGGCCAAGACACGAGAGCTCTGTGAACTCTGGTACACCCTGCACTAAGCTTGAGACAGAAAGGTTCCCACAATTTCTCCTGGCTTGGCACCATCCTGCTCACTGGAGCAAGACCTGAACTTTGGAGCCATGCTTGGGGGACAAAGCACAGCACCAGCTTCACCTTGGAGAGACAGGGCTGCTGCACTACACCCAGAGAGTGCACTCTTGCTTCTGCTGCATAATTATGAACTACCACTTTGTAAATAACAGAACCACTCCAGAGCACAGAAGGTGCTTTTAAAGTGGTAATTCCATATCTTTTTATTTGTAATTGGGATAATTGCTCATTTCTTTTAATCACAGCCCACTTAACCACTTCAGTGCAAAGGGCTGATCTGAGGAGTCTCATTTCAGTCAGCATCTAATCTTTGTATTTACCCATAGTCATTCACTGGCTTCAGTGTCTGATCTCTGCCTAGGCCACTTGTTCCTGTATTCAGGACTGGAGGAAAAGCAGGCTGACCAGAGAGGAAGACATGATAAGAAGCTTTAAAAACCTTTTCCCCTACTCCTGCAGGACAGCACAGAACCTCAAAATAGCTATAGAGCACATACAGAAATTGTTTGGCCGCTGGCTGTGGGTAGCAAAGGCCTTTATCCAAGCCTAATGGAAAACAGACAGGAAAGGCCATTGTCTGCTCTTTGTTGAGTTGCAAACCATTCAGTTCCCACCAAAGCACAAATCACTGTTTTTAAAATTTAGAATCATCATTAAAAGTGAGCCTTTAACCACCAATCTGAGGTAAACTGAGCACAGTGCACTAACATTGCTAAGTCTCTTTGTGCAGCTAACCTGCTCACTCCTTATCCTCAAGACTAGCTCTAAGTCATCCCTTGGGACACAGGGATGCTAACATGTCTTCTGCCAGTGCTTAAGCATAAGAAGTCATATGCTTTACATGGGCTTTCCCTGGATTGCACTGCTTCCAAAGATGCCTGTCAGAAGACATGTATCATCATCTATTTTTAGGTTTTTGGGTTTTTGTAGAGGTTCAAGAGGCACACAGAAGTATGAAGTCAGTTCTTCATAATCATGTTAATATTTTGTCAAAAGGACAAGCCAGATCCATCTGGCAGAGAAAACCATGATACTGAAGGTATTCTAGTGACCACCTGCTCTAACCCATAAATACTGGTCAGGTGAAATGCAAAAGGAGAAGCAGCAGAATCATTAGTTAGAACACTGACAGAAACACAGGCAGCACTTGTTTAGATGGACTGATGTTACCATTTGATATAAAAGTACCTCCCTTCCTGTCAAACTATTGTAACAGTAGATTCAATCTTTTGTGAGAGGTACAAACCTCCTAGATGACCCAGGCAATTGTGCAATTCCTCTGGGAGATACATACATATGTATTCCTGATTCATACCATCAGAGATGGGGAAGGGAGGGAGACAGAACACAAACATCACTAAGTCAGAGATACAAACTCATCAGGTATTTCAAGTGAACAGAATGCCATTCTGCTCCTGGAGTTACATATTCTATGAAATCCACAGGATCAGAGAGACACTTTGCAGCTTTTCACATAGGAAAGCTTATGCCTGTACATAAACTTCAAGTTATCCTCCTGTTTGAAACTTACCTCCACTAATGCTTACTTTGGAAAAATAACTTTTCTTCTAAGCTAACATGTCATTGTTTGGAAGCACAAAATTTTAAAATACGAAATAAAATTAATTCTGAGATTCCAAAGGTTAAAACAAAAACATGTTTTCATTTTAGAAAATGGACGTGACCATTCTTTATTAAGAATTCAAAAGGGCAGATGTCCCAGCTGCAGCACAAAGGTCCTCACTGAGAAAAGCACAGTACTGGAACAGGAGACATTTAAAAAAAAAAAAAAAGTTCAGTGACATAATTTGAGCAAGACATGGGACAACTGGCAGGACAGCTTCTCCACAGAAGAGTTTCCAGTCTTTACTGTGGGGCCTGTGTTGCCTACAGCAGCACTGGCTGCAGCTCCAGCCACACACAGGCACTGTGAGCAGTGACAGCCACTGCCCCAAAACAGGCACAAGCCAAGGAAGACATTCTGCAAAGCTGAGATTCATATATGCATTTACCTTAGATAAAAATTACTCTTAATTAAAGAAATAAACCCAAAGGGTGTGTTTTATTCTCTTTACAGAGAGGAATAGCCAAGAGGGCCACAATTCATACACCCCTGCAACACACAGCAGCAGCTAAATTGGCTTTTAACAACACACATGCACAAACCCCCAAACTGGCACTGAACATCACAGACAACGCTGAAATGCAAAATGCTAATGTATGGGTGGGGAAAACAGCGGTCAAGGGGTCTCTAATTCTTGCTGAATCTTGACACTTTTAACTTATATTTAAAGAGAGAGGCCACTTTTTCCTCATCATTAGTGACGACTGATGAACTACTCTCCTCATAAAATAGCACAGCAGGCTACTGACTAAGACGATGTCCCCGAGTCAAGAGCTGATCTTCAGGTCATGTATGTTACCTAGATGCTGACAAGTTTACTGTGACTGATGTTACTTTTCTTCCTTTTTATTTAAGAAAGCGAGAAAAGTCCTGTTTTTAGGGAAATGAATATAAAGTAAAGTGTAAAAAAGTAAGCAAAGGAGAAGTTACAGTAATGTCAAGAGCCTCACAGCTGACCCTAAATGCTTTGGTTCCAGAGCCACAACTAATATCCAAACAAGATGTGAAATGTACTTCCTTAAAAAACTTAACATTTCTGCAAAAGGTCAAGATATACGCATATAAATACATACTATATGTAAACCCGTCTACTTACATAGAGAAAGGTAAATACCCATGCATGTATCAGTAAAAAAGGTATTTTTAGAAGTCAGAAACTCTGTTCAGGAAAGATCTGGTGTGCCTCTTCATGAGGCTTCCACAACATCTGCTTCAGAGGAACAATTAAAAACTCTTCCTCAAAGCACATAATGACAGTTTTCCCTAGGCTCACACTGGCATAATCACTGTGCTGCAATCCTCAGTTCCTTCAGCTTGGAAATAAGAAAGCAGGGAGCCTTTCTGAATCATGTTTCTAACCTCTCTGAACCTACACTGGCCTCTAGGAACACATTAAAAGAGGAACAGACTGCTCAGTCTATCCATTATTGGAAGTAAGCAAACAAACTTTCAATAATAAAAGAGCACATAAACAACAAATCAGTAATATCGGAAAAACCAAAGAGGAGCCAAAGCAGATTCTCAATTTAAGGAAGCTATGAAAGCTTTTTCTTACATTCTTGATCTGTTGAAACAGAAATAATTGAGGCCTCCTCCTTTAAACTGAAAAGCCTCATCATTCCACAAAAACTTTGAGACAGCCACAGTCTCAAAACTCACATCCACAGAAAGCTATATTTTGACAGACACTGATGGCAGGAGCAAAGATGACATGTTCTTCATACACACACAAAAAAGTATGTCTTTTTAATTTTAAGTCCACAATGTATTTATTTTTTCCTGCTGCCTTTCTAACTTCCTCCCACTGAGCTAAGTTGTGTCATCAGGCAAAAAGAAAATATTCACACCATTTAAGATTTTCAGTTGTGAAAGAATTGTGATACCGTGATAGTCCTTCTGATAAAAATAGAAAGCATGACACTTTGAAGTGAAATAACTATTGAGAAAGAGAGCTAAAAAATATTTTAAATGCTATGAACACAAAACACTGGGACACAAATACGTAACTGGTACAAGTTTGATCCCTTGAGAATTACCTGAATTGCATGATCAAGTTCTGAAATACCTCTCTCCATACATACACACACATATATATACTTACAAAGTGTTGTTTTTATTCCTGTATCTATTTGTAAATCAAATTTAAAACCAATGCAAACCTTTCAAGCAATTATTAAAACCCTGCATTTCAACAATGTTAAATGCCTTCTCCCAGCTTCAGCAAGTTCAACTTCTAGAGAAATGCTTCTGGATGAGCATTTCTCAGACTGACAGAAGCATCCCCGTGGGACTGGGCAGGAAAAAGGCAGCTTGAGAACCACTGGAATAAGCCATTGGTCTATAGAGGTCATTTATTAGTACGTATTCTTTAGTAAAAAAGGGGGACCTCTGATTCTTCACTGAGGCAGGTTTAAACATAATTAAGTCTTGTCCAGTATGCACAACTTTGTACTATAAGGTCTTGCATCCCTCAAAAAAAAAATAGTAAATAAAAAGGGGAAAAGAGGCTTCACATAGCAATCTCACATTAATTCATGGTGCATATATTGAACAAAATTAAACACATACTAAATAGCTTAATTACCACCTCAAGTGATTACAAACACCCTAAAGGCAAAAGGCCCACAGTAGAACTGTTAAGCCTAAGTTAAGTGGTTTGTTTCCCAACCACTGTACATATTCCATTATAACAGGTTTTAATATAAGCTCTTCTTCAAATATATTCGTGTGTGCCAGAGAGACTGGGAAGAGTGGACATCCCATTATAACCTCCCTCACATCTTCACACACAAGGGGCAGATCCAGGACCAAGAGGAGACAAAAAGCCTCCATCCTCCTACCTGCCAATTCCCAAATCTGGCTGTACACTAACTCTCATGCTGCTGAGTAAACTGTGAATGCTTTAAAACCTTGAGAGGATGGGACGGGGTGGGAGTAAAAACATTAAAGCAGAATTTTATTCTAGCATCATCTGACACAAGACAAAATTGACATGCTGAGCTGAACTAACTGAAAACTTTTTTAGAATTATGAGCATAAGTAGATTAGCTGTCTTTTCAGTGAGTTCAACAGAATGCACACTGAGAATGTTTACTTGAGATTTGATACAATTCCATTTGTATACAGCTTTTACATCTGTTGCTAATGATATCAAATTATTGATTGTTCACTTTCTTATATTATTTAAACATTAGCTATGCACTCAGCAACCTGATGCTTTTCTTTTTTTTCTTTTTTCCAGGGAACTTTTTATTTCTGTCTGTCTTTGGTTGTAGTTACTTTGATCTTCCAGAGAGTATAATTAATTTACTGTTTATTTATTTCTATAAGAAAGGAAAAAAGTTTGACCTAGTAGATCTATATGTGGCAATTTGTAATAGAATCACATAGCTTATGTTTAGGAAATCATGGTTTTGATTAAGAAGCAACCATTTAGTTCCCACTGTTTTATTAAAACAGACATTAGCAGATAATAGGAAACACATTTAACACTGTAGGCTGCATTTAGTTTGCAACGTCAATAAAGTTATTTTGAAGCCCCTTCCTATTTTGTATTTACCACAGCTCATGTGAATCGTTTTTTGCTTTTACTTTCTAGTAACCAGCTCTAGAGTTACACAAGGATATGGGTGCTGGTTTCAAGAACTCTAAATCATAGTTTTACCTAATCTATCCAGCTACAGCCCAAAAAACAAATCACTACATCATCCATTCACCTTCACAGAAGTCCTTTTTTAAAATATTATTAAAGGAGTATGCGATGACGGATGCATGTAACTCGAGTCACTGATTTTGCACACTAACTGAGCTGTCCTGCAGGACTATCTGGCTATAGAAAAGAAACAAAACAACCTTAAATGAGAGACGATGAGAAATTGAAACCATCTAAAGTGCAGAAGTCTTCCTGCTTGCAAGCAGTTAAGATTACTGCTCTGAAGTTGCTGTTTATTCTCCATGCACCACTGTACCTGCCACAGACTCTTTGTTTTCTCTCCCACTCATATGGTTGATGAATCAACACTACTTGAACTGCTTTATAGCAGCTTGTGTTTACTTCACACATACCTTAACCTTCCTTTTTCTCCTCCTACTAACACACACATAAACTTCCAAGCAGCAACGACTGGCTGTGTCTCTGAATAGCACAGATACAGAGTTATCTGGCAAACTCTTCGGGTTTGGATCCTTGACCTTTTGATTGAGGTTTCATTCTGCTTTTACTGCACTTAAAAATTTAACTGTGCACTTACTCAGTAAAGAAAAATTAAGAGCATAAGCTCCAAGAGTGGAAGAAAGTAGCAGACAACAGTGTACTAGAAATACTCAGAAGCTGTAGTAGTGTCTCTACAGTTAAGAACACTACAGTTAAGGGCTTCCAGTGCCTCTGCAACTGGCACCCTTGCCCAGTTTTGGGAAAAAAAAAAAAAAAAAAAAAAAAAAAAAAAAAAAAAAGAAAAATGAAAAAATAAAACCTATTTCTGTTTTCCCAGGACAGCAAGTAAAAGTGAATGGTGATGACCTTGAAGCTGTTTGATTCTTTTGACTGCTTTTTAATCAAGAGGATATGTTAAAGTACTTTGAATAAAATTCTGTTATTAAGAGACACCATTTAGAGAAAAGAAACACTTCTGAGTCACACAATGGCAATTTACAGAGAAAAGAAAATATCCAGTTTATTTGGCACGAGGGCAACCACATACTAAAATGTCCAATCAACATTTTTACTTCTAGCCTAAACCATTTTAGTAGGTGAAAAGCAACATCTCCATTTCCTTGCCTGCACTGTTACCCCAATCCTGCCTGGACAATTTTCCTTCTAGACACAAATAATTTCACCACAGAACATTCTTTCTTTTTTCCCCTACTGAAATTCTAATCATTGCAGAGGCCAGGCATGAGTGTCTTACAGGTATGTTCTGCACAAGCCAGATGTGCAGAGAAAAAACAGATGCCTCAGAACTTGCTCTGATGTTTCATGTAATTTTGTTTCATGTGTTCCTAGCTCAAGCAGCAGACTTTTTATGGTATTATTATGCAGATTTCTAGTCTGTCCTAAGGAAACAAAACAAACAACCCTTCATTGCTTATGCTTCCCAGCCTTTTAAGAGGAAAAGACAGCACACACTCTTTTTGAAAGGTGCTAATCTTCACACAACTGAAAATACAGCAGTTTCTCACAATGGACATGACATTACTCTATTTCTTCATGGTGTTTTTGTGAATTCTGTTATGATTTTCCTGGCTACTGAAAGAATCACAGACAGAAATGACAATAACAGTCCATGCCTTCTTTCAGACAATGAACCTTCAGTTCAGTGGTGTAAGAGAGAAAAACTATGGAAAAATCCTACTCCAGCATACAGCTAATCTCCAAGGGTGATGGAGATTTGGGGAGAGAGGTCCCAGGTCGAATTCTGAAAAAGCTTTTGACTAACCTCTAAGTCCTGAGCATTTAAAGCACATGAGTGTTAAAAAAAAACCCCAAAACCCAAAAACCTACTAAAACAAATAGTCTGGTGCACACTTGGCAAGTCCCTTGCCAAAGGAAAGGAACAATAAAAGAACAAACCACACTCGATAGATGCTTGTCACATAATTTTGGGCACCACTGACAGGTGATCAGACTGTTCAGTGGTGAGAATGAGATGAACTTAGAATAATTTTACTACCTCAGGCACAATGGATCTACTAATACCATTTCATTATAGAAAAAATACATACAATGGGCTATTTTTCTCATGACTTCAGCAGGTGCAGCACCTTGCTATTTTTAAGTGTCTCCCAACAAGCAGTACTAAATCCTCTGTATCCAGAGGAATAAAATACAGCAGGAATGCCAGTAGATCTTGCAGTATTGAGAACAGAGAACAAGGGCACATGTAAACTTAAAAAGTCAGGTTTTTAGCTTTCAGGAACAAAACAAAACTAGGGCAACTTACATAGTAATTTAACTTTTAAATCCTGAGATACTAGAATGTTTTCTTTCCAAAATGTTTTTGCTTAATTCAAAACACAGTTGATCTTTCAGCACAGTGAAATGGGATATTTTAAGCATGTTTTGTGTCCTGTGTTTTCATGCCAGCCTTGTTTGTAAAGTATCAGATTTAATTTCAAATGTGCTGTGACTGTGTCCTCTTTGTAGACAAATTCACAAATATTATTATTGCTTATTATTACTGTTATTTAAATCAAATAATCTCCAACTGTCAGCAGAATTTCAAGAACTTGGAAAGCAACAAAAAAAAAATCAATTTACCTTTAATCTTCTTGTACTTTTTGTACCATCTCCCAAACTCCTGGCACTTGGTTGCTGACACATTGGCATAGTATGTACTATTTACAATGGATGAAATCATACTCTGGAAGTATAGAAAGAAAAAAACAAGAAGGATTTAAAATATCTTCCATTATTAGAAATCTTTTCCAGGGAAAGCAAATGACGAGTGCATAATGATCATCCATGTGTGACTTTAAACCCAAAAGAACCATCTGATGAGTACAAAACATTGGTTTTATTCTCCAGTCTATATGCCCAACCATGAATAAAATCACAATAATACTTATTTTGCACAATTATGTAAAAAAAAAAATGTAGTACAAACCTACACTGAGACCTGCTGCTCAAGCTAGGGGGGAAGCTCTACTTTGCTTTGTGTTTGTGATACTGCAATAGCCAAACTTTGGTTGCATAACAACAGGCAGAGCCGGGCTGAGTAACACATGCTCTCTGCACCAAGCACAATTTAGGAACCAGATCCTAAAGGTAAGATTAGATGCTCCAGCATGCATAATCCCAATAATGCTTTTCAGATGTCTCTGTTCTGCTTCCAAATGCAGCAAGACTGCACAGCCAAGAACTGGAGAACATCCGTGCTTCTCGGTGCAGAACAACAGTTAGGCAAATAAGTTAAATTAATATAATTTATAGAAACGTGTGATTAGCCCTTGTGTGAAGAATCACCCAGAAGAGAAATTAGCAGTGCCATTCAGAGCACAGGGAACTATACATACTACAACACAGAGCAGTCAAAACCCACAAGAAAGCTCAACAAAACTGAAATACCACTTGCCTAACCAGCATCGGGCCCTACTCTGCAAATTCCCCCTAAGCAACTCCATACAAGCTGAATGAAGAGATAGCTGCAGACTGGTTTTCCAGCACCTGATACTAATAAAAAGGGTATTTTATATCTGGGGTGCTTCTGCCCATAGGGTGGCAAACAGCCTCGTTACCGGTAGTTCTTCCCTTCCTCCATGCTATAGAGGAGGCATCCCTTAAATTACATTTCACTGTCCTCTTTTCTCCTTTCTGAACCCTTCCAGGGTCAAACTGTTCCCAGCACATGTACACTGTCAGCAAGGAAATGCAATCTAACAGCGCCGAGACATAGGAGCCAATGCACCTTCTCCACAAACTGTATTTTATTTTCCTCATGCCCTCCTTCTGCACTTACGTCAAAGCTCAGAGAAAGCTGGGGCACCTTGGGCAACCTTTCTGCACCAAGAGGAGAGAGCAAGGATGATCTCACAGCTCAAACCATGGCTTCAAGCTCTGGCCTATGAGCTCCTGCAGGCTCTTGGCCATCTCTGGAAAGCTGTAAGGCTTATGCACTGGCTCACTGAATTTAACCGTGCTTTAAAAACAAAATCATCCCAGCCCTCTGTCAGATCTACCCAGTCTCCTGTCCTGTTCACTGCAGTATCACAGGACACTGTCCCTAACTCTTGAGTTTTAGAAACTTAAAAAACGTGAGCAAAACGGAACAACCTCAGATAACTGGGTGTTACAGATTACTTTCAGCCTTCAACAGGTAATTGCACTTTCACTGAAGAGCCCCTTCTGCCTTTTCCACTCAAAGAGTGCCATGGTGCAGTGCAGTAGAGTTTGCAGGCTATGAAGTAAGACCCTTAAGTAGCTGCTCCAATTTCTAAAACTGAGATTCAATTTTCTAATTAAAATCAATATTTTGAGACATAAACCTAGCATTGTGGCAGTCAGCAGCAATTCCCTGCCCATAAATCCTCCCTAGCTCTACAGCATTTTAACAAGCAATAGAATTCTGAAAGCCTGACATGGCGATAGCCTCTGCTGAAGAGGGTTTTTGAACAAAGTTGAGCAAACCCAGTGGTTTTTTGCATCACTTCAGGTAAATTTCCATTCACTAAAGAAGGGTGGGGAAATTGTTGAACTCCGTCTACATATCAATTTGGTTCTCTTAAGTTTGTTTTTCTGGGGGGGTGGGGTGGGAGGGAGGGGAAGATTCCTTCTCCAAATCACCTAGCTCTACAAGAAATCAACACTACTGAAATCATGACGCTATTAAATATCACAGAATATATTAACCCATTAACCTTTATTTGAGAAAGCAAAACTTAAAATAATTAAAGTAAAATCAAACAGTAAATCAACCATTGGTGAAAAAATCCCAGGACAGATTCTCTTCTGCAGGGGAAAGAACTATAACAATTTTCAGACCACATATCCTCACTACTATATGTAAAGTAAAACTAGGGGTAATTGCCTTACGAATCTTGGTAAGTCTGGAGAAAGGAAATATCCATTTAAAATAGAGTGGGAAAAATAATCACTCACTAGATGCAAACTTCTAAATAATGCATAATATTTCTGGAATAATTCTTAACAAAGGAATAAAGCAGCAGATAGGTTCGGTATGTGCGTGGCCATGACAGCCATGTGGAATGAATACTACTTAGACCAGGAGCTAAGAAACACCCACACTGGTGCAGTAAGTTCAAGGAGAAAAACATGGGACACACTCATGTCCTAATAAAGCTTACTCCAGCAAAGAGACAAAAATGCATGGTCAGTGCTGAAATGATTGATACAACACAGGAAAGACAGAAATCTCTATGGAAAGATGGACATATTGAAATAATTGGATTTCTTTCTGCCACACACACTCCCCCTACCTACCCTTCTTCCCCCCAACTTGGTTAACTGGGATTTATTTGTTTGAACAGGAGCCGTAGGCTAAGGGTAGCTAAGCTGCAGACATGTAATACACCTAGCAGAAAAAAAACAGAACAATTTTAAATCAAAGTGAATGATTACATTTCCCATTAGCAGCAATCAGAATCCCCATCTGGGCTGCTTGGAGAGCTGGGGCACTGAGAACCAGAGACAGAGCACCGTGGCTGGTGGGAGCAGGAGCTCCCCACGCTGCCCCTCTCTGCTTCTGTACTTGAGGCACTGCGAACACATTAATAAACAGCAGCATTTACTCTGCAGTCTCACTCCTAAGAGACCACTCTGCAATTTGCTGCTGTCAATAATATATTAACCACAAGGGGGTTGTAATGACATTTCACATTTGGCACGGTATTTTTTTAAAACTGATTTGGGAGAAGGAATTGTATTAGAGGCATATTCAGATGATGGTAATAGACAGCTTCTATACAACCTTCCATTGTATCTTCTGCATTTTGTGAGCTAAACCAAAAGAGACTGAAACTTTTTATGGCAATAATAATAATGATACAAGCTGCATTCTGCAGTCTTAATTCAAGAGTTAGTCACTACCCAAGGTTATTTATACCTATGTTTAAAAGTAAGGAAGCTCAATTTCCTACAAAAGGATCTCCTCTTAGTTTTTTTCCACTAAATAAATACTGGGGCAAGGATTTTGGCTGCTACACTTCTGCCATCAGTAATTTTGTAAATATATGTCAGACTAAGCCTATAGAAGGAGTAAACCAACTGCAGTGTTTCCACCTGGTAGGCTTTGAAACTGAAGTGGGAGGAAACAGACCTAGACAACAAATGAATTCTGCATATGAAATGATGCGTAGTTTAGTTATGCTGGATATTGAAGAAGACTGGGCAGAGACAACCATATGCTGCAATCATCATTAGCTGACCAGATTCCACAGATAATTCTATTTTAAAAAATGACACTTAAACTGTGTGAAAATGAAAACACTTTCGTATTCAACGCGTATTCCACACTGTACATATCTCCAGTGTCTGTTATTCCTTTACTAAATCAGCAAGTTCCGTGGCTTTTACTCACAAAACCCTTCCATTCCTGTTAGCTCTGCAGATCCCACACAGCTAAATAAAGTGAAGAATATGATTCCTACCAGCTCCATATTTTACCTCTGTGCTTTCCCTGGAGTTTTAATCATAACATAGCGAGGCAAATTTGTGGTGAACAGAGAGAATTATCGTGGTTCATGGAGGCTTGGGATCATGAATTGCAGGATGAACATAGATTGCAATGGAAGACACACAATCAAAGGAGAAAAAATGTTGGATATGAGCAAGCAAAGCACTGGATTTTTAGGAAGCTGGAATTACCCATGTTTTGACTTTTCAAAGATACAACGGACTAACCTGATTCTAGTACACATTTTAGAAGGCAATATATTTTTCATGCCTAGCAAAGTTACCTGGTCTGGTGTTAAAGTGTTATTCTGTTTTTTCTGAGAGGCAAGGAAAAGTCATAAAAATTTTATTAATGTCTCATTATGACAATCTGAAGTACAAATAGAGCTCATGACATCTGTAGGAACCTGTGTCTTAGACATGACATCAGTGGCGTTTAAAAAGCAGTCATGGAGAATGAGGCTGAGTTTTTGTTCTTTTTTTAACATAATTACATATACATTTCTTTGTTGCTGTTTCCTAGAAATTGGGCCACAACTGTTAAAACTGCATACTTTTTATCATGGTTGCAGGCTGATGAGAGCTACCCATGGGTTGGGGGGGGAAGGGAAGCCTCTGCTAGTGGGAAGAAGCCACTCAAATCTTATATTTGAGGATCATGAGTCCTATTGCAATAGGTTCAGATAAAAATATAAATAATGCATTTACATCTCTATGAAATCAATTAATTCATAATTTTCACCTGGCGAAAACATGGTGTAAAGATACTACTATTTAACATATTAATTAGTATTTCTCCTTTCTAAAGAAAACAAGACATTTATTTGGTATTTATAGAATTGTTTAGTGTAGGCTCTTTACAGAAGAAATATGAGGTTTACTTCTTGCAAATCTTTCTTTCCCTAAGCCTGCTGAAAGCACTGACCTGTGAGAGAGGGCATTCTTTGGCTAATGTGCTCTGATTCATCTCTTTGAGCAGTTCCTTTAAGGCATTGCGAACTGTGGCATGGTTCCACTGCTCTGCTGGCAAATCTTCCAACTTTGAACAACTGTTAAAACAGAAAGCAAAAAGCAGATAGAAACATCACCTTCACAGATGCTTACTTTTTGCATGCAAGTGCTATAGACCTTTAAGCAACAAGCACAACCCTGGAGCTTCCTGCTTGGCCAGTCCATCAAGGTGTTTCTCCCCTCTATCCCTCTCCCACCAAGCACGATCACCAGAAGATGTGCAGCTCAACACGCAGCTGCTGATCCTCCTATGGCATATGTGTGCATAACCATTCCTGCTGGGGCCTGGTGGAGAGCAAAGAAACTGCATAAAGTGAGCCCCAGGAATGGCTGAGTAAAGCCCTCCTCTCCAGACAAAGATACTCCTGCTGGGGTAGAAAAATAAACATATATGCTGCATGCACTGCCACCAACAAACTCCCTGAACAGTGAGGGCCCTCATTGTGTGGAGGTGAGACTTCAAAAAATTAGTTTCATTTTATACAGGCTCTTATACTGCCCTTATCACTGAAGTATCTGAGAGCCTTTCAGAAACACATCAAGCCATATGCCCAACATCTGTCACGTGCAGTTCATTCTCACTTTCATTCCACAAGAACTGCATATGTAGTGAAGCTTTTGTCTTCATATGACTTGTGCCTCTTTTAATTTAACAAGCTTATGGTTTGTGTCTACATGCATGGGGACAGACCCAAGAAGCACATCAAAAAGGTGGGAGAAGCTTGTCACTGCCATTTCTGCTACAGAGCCTTAATACATGCTCTCCAATGGCCCAGAAGGTGGTTCTGCCTTCTGCCCTTAGAGCCTGCCTCAGAGCTGAACCTTGAGTTGTGCTTGAGGAGTTCAAGTAGTCAGTGATCTTTATGCCAAAGTCATGGATTGTCTTTTATTTATGTGGCATCCAGGCATTCAGGCACTTTGAAGATAAAGAATGAAACCTTCATGTCAGGTTCATACCCTTTGCTAACACAGATGTGACAACAGACTACACGGACTCCTGGTAGCTCTATAGCAGCTATAGGGTCCAGACACTCTTTTACAACTACATAGCAGAGATGCAGCCCAGCTGAAAAAATTTCACAGTATATAAAACCAAGGAAAGACCTGTTCATGGAAATCCGAAAACCCAAGCACCATCAGAGATTCAACAAGAAAGACATGTTGCTGTTTGGAAGTTTAATGTCAGTGAGGCATCAACTATTTCCAAATTCTAAACAGAACAGAACAGTTGGAGGGTATGTACCTGTCACCAAAGGACATGCACAGATCCCTGTGGGCCCCTCTTGTGTTCAAGCCAAAGCTTCAAAGAATTGTCAGTAAGTTATTCCAAACTGTCTGTTACTTTTCACTCTTTCCACTGTCATGTTCTGGCCATATAGCTACAGGAGGCTGTGCAATGCAGGCTTATCTGCAGCTCTGGCATATGCCTTGCACTGCCAGGGACCTTGCATTTGAGGACTCTTTAGTGGGCCAAGAGAGAAAGGAGAAGAAAAAAGGAGGGAAGAGTGGGAGGAAAGGAGGGTAAATAAGTGTAAAAACGTTGGGAGCTCTTGCTTTGCTAATCAGAACTAGCCCTCAGGGAAGGAAAATATTTTCCAAACACCAAATGGAGCTGCAGTGACACTCTCCTTCCTTGTCTTCCATTTGCTGGAAAGACCACTGGAGAAAAAAAGGAAAGTAAAAAAGATCCCCTCTTCCACATCTCAGCAACTGGCTGCAGAAGACCTGGATTTTCACAATGCAGCCTCTAGAAAAAGGCAAGGAGATTATTATTTGATAAAATTAGAACTTAAGAATCCATTAAATCATGGACTGTAGAAAGGTCTGCCTCTAAAAGCCCCATATCTTTACTTGATTGAGTTTCTGCCCTTCCCCGCTCTGTTACCATATTGCTACTTCAGAAAACATACAGTGTCAGTTGGAATATGCACCAAAAAGCTGCCAGGTGATCCACCCTTCTCTCCATTTTCTTTTCATTTCATCAAAAGCCCAGAAATTAATGAAGACAGGATGTGCTAATCTCTGTAGTAATGCTGTAACCAACAGAGCAGCTCAGAGAATAGGGAAGGACAGATGTTCAGAAACACCCACCTTTGTAATTGGATTTTCAATGTCACAACATGATAGACATCTTGTAGCATGTCGGCTACTGTCGCATCTGGTGCATCAGTCACATAACTGAGAGGGAGGGGATTCCACCTCCCAAGCTTGATTATTCCTGAAAAGAAAACAAAAAATATATACTTTATATTTTATCAGCCATTTATTAAACCCTTCAGCAAGGCGGACTGCTCCTGCAATCCAAGATCTGCCTTGAGGTTTATTGTAGTCTTGCCCAGAAAGACATGTTGTGCTCACTCCTGAGGAAACAGTGGAGAAGAGCAGGAATAGATTCAAAATCTTAAGCAGGCATGTTCCTGACTCTTAAATTACTGCAAGGAAACACAGGAGACTTCCTTCACATCCTTCATCATAGCTCTAAAGCCTAGTTCTTTAAGTTAGAATAAGCTTTAAGTACTTCCTAGTCCTGATTTTGCAGTCTACAAAAACTCTTCAGTAAATAAATGCATTACTTTTGACTTGAATAGGAAAATTCCTTTGCGTGGGCCTCCAGCACTGTTACAATCTAAGCATGGTATGATTCCCAGTGTGGATGGAAACCCACCAAGCAGGAAGAGTTCACTCCCAGATACAAGTTGCACTATGCAGACAGTTGATTTTCTTTGTGGGGAAAAAAAATCCAACCAAACAACTGCAAGCTGCTGACCACAGATCCAAAATAGCTTTTTGGAGGCGGGGGAGAATGCTGTATGTTCTATTTCTACTTCTGTTCATTCTTTAATAGGATCATCACCTCTTCTGGATGAGCTTGTCACAAAGACTGTAAACTTGCATGGTAAACCATTTGGTGCAGAGGTATTATTTCTGTTTAGACAATTACAGAGGGCCCACCCACACCAAAAACAATGACTAATCCCGGGAATGACTTCCAGGAAGGCACCAAACAAAGAAAGCCACAGTGCCATCTTACATGACAGCAAAGCAGTTCAGTCTTGTTCTGCACTATTGCCACTACTGCTTTTATTCCCTCCTTCACTGTGCTTCTATTGCCCCACTGTTCAGCTCACTTAACTCTCCTCAGCTCAGCCCTACAAGACACCATTCTCCCATTCAAACTGATGCCTTCTGAGGTTTCTTTATATACTGTGTGATCTTTGAAAAGACATCCAGGAACTCCACTGTCAGAAAAAAATTAATACACTAAGACATGAGAAGACTACTTCTTCTGAGATAACAGGCACGCCAAGAACTCCTCCTGGGTATCTGGAAGGATGCTGTGGTGCCAAGAAACTTCAACTGTCTCCTCATCACTTTCTACTCCCAGTTCTTCACCAGCTCTGGAACTAATTGAACTGCAGTAAATGACAACAACCTTTTATCCTGATCTCCCAGAAATGATCCTAAGATAACACCACACTGAAACAGTGAAACAAAGCTGCTCACAGAGACAATAACAGAATACAAGGAGCCCATGAAGTACCTAATATAGAGTATTTTTCCCCATTCCCACACAGATTGAAGAGGAAATAATTTTAGTACTCCTTCTCTGTAGCACTTAAATCTTTGCATTTACCACTGACATGCTTTGCAAGGCATTCTGTCACCACACACTGAAAGAAGCTGGAAGTGACCTAGTTCATCCTCAGTGGCACAAAGTTTCACTGTAACATACTGGTACAGACAGGCTAATACTTCAAGAGCAGATTAAGAAGCTTTTGGCAAAGAGATATAGTGTCCAAATGAAACAAAAAGTTACTAAGTGTTGCTTGATATCCAATGCTTGAAAATGGGACATAAACAGAACAAAAACATTTCAATGATGCACTGTTTCAGTATTAAGATTTAACAATCTGGTGCTGAATATGCTGCAGTATAAATAGTGCCTGGACTCAGATCCAGTAGAGTAACACACAGCACTCATTCACAGCGCCGTATGTCTCCAGTGCTGGCTCCTTGAGTCATATTCCACTTGCCAAGAAAAGCTGTTTTTCTTAAGGGGATAGTTTACTTAATGTTATCTCTGGTGACAACAAGAAATGCATATAGTACAGCATATATTAGTCATTAAATGAGCATCAAGGGTCCACTGCGTAAAATATACGCTGGAAAAACACCGTTTAGCTGCTGACTTCCTTTACCTCCTCCTGCTATATAATAATTTAAAGCAAAATCACCTAAAAATCCAGAAATCTATACCAGCTTCACAGAACACTTGGCTTCCTACGTTTAACCCCGCCAAGTTTTCATGTAATTGAAAAAATAAGCATCATATGTGCCCCATAAGTCACATCTAAATTGGTAATATTTTACAAGAGGCTTTATTTTTCATTCAATTAAGGAAAGCACTCAGAGAGCACACCATCTGCAACTGCTTGGGCCTGGCAATGCTGGCAAAGGACAAAGAGATGGTCGGGAAGCACTGAAGTCACCAAAGGTGTACCCAGACTAAAAGGGTTTAAAGAAAAAAAAAAAACCAGTGCAGCTAGAGTGCACCATGGGAAATACTATGCAAATTGTTTTACAGGAATGTCTGCTACTACTGGAAGTTAGGGAGATTTTTTTATTTTTTTTTAATCCTCCTCTACAACTGGAGAGGAAATTGTTTTGGCTGGATTTAAACAAACACAGGTGTTACCATAATGCTCAGTGCCTCTGCACATTAACACCTGCTGAGAGTCCTTTACTCTGTGTTACAGCACTGCTGATGCACGCTATTTTTTCAGCCGGTGTGATATGACGTGTGAAATATTTTTTTCCAGAGCACATTAAGCTGGTCCAAACCATAGCCAGAAGCCATGGTTTCCATTCAGCTCCTCAGTAGACTTCACAGGTGCTTATTTCATGGCACCAACACTGTACTTAAGGCAACTCTTGGGCTATGTTTGGGAAGATAATGCCAGCTTGTTGGGCAAATGTGTTCTCGGCATACTAAGACATCGCTGAATGATTACTCAGTAAAAACTGAGCAGGCCAAAATTTTCCCCCTAAAAAGGTCCCTTCTTATCCAGACTGGATGTTTCTAGCCTAACAGCAATCCCAAGATGAAAACAGCCTGGCAGCAAGGGGTCACTTCCACATACACATTTTTTTATTGTTCCTCTCATTGACTTTAAATGGTACAGCTCAGGCCTTTAAAGAAATCACTTTAACTGGCCTGGCTAAGCTTTTATCCTACCACAACTGACACTTGGGACAGGAGACAGGAATGAGGAAAGGTCACTGTGTTATTAATGAACATACTACTTCTCTGGGAGTATCACTTCTCTGTCAGCTCCAGACCTTCTCAAAATTATGTGTGAATAACGCACAGCAGATCAGAAAGCTCAGGAAATACAAAAATACATCTTCCTTGAGTCCCAAAACTCTTCTGTTAACAAATCTGGCTCTCTTTCCCGTATCTGTTGGGTCTTTTCTCCTGTGAAAGTTTTTTGAAGGGAGAGCTAATAGATTTCAATGTTTGCACAGACTGAAGAAATGGCCATACACTAGAACAGCTCTCACCTCACCAAGAAATGACTGAATGCAGCCCAGGCCAGTTAGGCAATTAAAGACAATAAAGGCATCAGTTTTCTCAAAAGATTTTTTTTCAAAACTTATGTTAGAAGAGATTCTCTATCCACACTGGTTGTTGGTTCTTGAATTCCATGTACTTCTACAGTCATTTCTTTTATTAACTTTAAGCCTCAGCTTCATCAAAATGCAGACAGGGGAAAAAGACAGAGTAGCTTTGTGTAAAATGGGTGTAACTCCCTTTACCCACAAGAATGGCAGAACACACCAGTGGCAAACTTCTGTGAGCTCAAGTGTGAAGTTTGTACATAACAACCACTGAATTCACTGCTGTCCCTCCCCTCAGGCCAATGATGTGCCACCCTGCCAGCATGTTTCCAATTGAGTTTCACCCAAAAAGCAGCTCCTTTGGAGAAGAAAGTGATAACTACACAAGTGAGAGCAGAACTCTACACTGAACAGAAGCCTTGCCCTGCTACGTCACAGCTGACCCATTCTATATCCAGCAGAATCCGTCACAGGATCATCATGAGCTTTATTTTATCACCTGAAAAGATGATGCACCTAAAGCACTGGGAGTATTCCGAGGACATCACCCTACTGAAATTTGAAATGAATGGATGCAAGGCTGGGGCTAAAGCAGACTTCCAGAATAACCACTTTGATCAGGACTACAAAATGACTAAAAGCAGAAAGCTGCTTTCTAGACAAACATAGCTAAGCGGGCAAACCCTTTCCATTATTATGTAGTTCACGTGAAAATTTCAAGTGCCATGAAAATTATTTATCTATATAGGCTAGAAACCTCATTTGTCATTGCAAATGGAATGGTAGCCACACAGCACACTCATTCTAAGAATGCCACATCTGGGCTTTCAAACATACCTATCACAGTCTAGCTATGACTATGGAATAGGTCTAAATGGAAGGAAGACCAGGTCCTGCATCTCCCACTCACAGGCACAGGTAACTTTTAATCTGGATAACCCCATAACAATTACTGGAGCACCTCAGGTACCTTCCAATACATCACTGCTGTAAAATAAAACTCTTCAAATGGGGCATTTTCCAAATTCCTTTTTGTGGCTAAACAGAGCAAACAGTACCAGAGCATACCCGGTCACTGGCTCCCTTCAAGCCATCCCCTGCTCCCACCATGGCTATACTCTTGATTTCAAATTATGAGCACACCTGAATTAGAACTTAAATGGATACTTGTAGTATTAATGCAAATGCATGTGCAGCATTAATGTAATTTTTTAAAAAATGCTAATCTGCCATGGTTAAAAGTTAGTCAAGTATCCTAGAATTTGTTTCCTTGCATCTCAGGGATCCCAGGACCACAACCCAGAGTTGTGGACTGCAAACACAAGGCTGGTAAAAGAACACAACCACCATTTGCAGTTGGCTTGTGAATTCAGTCAAGTAGTTTTGATCAAACATCGTGCTTTTTAACAGCAGCTCTTATCAAAACAACAGACACTCAGGAGAAATTGCAGGTTAGCATTAACACCCAAGCACTTCTGATTTCTTTTACAGCTCCAAATGAAAGACCTCAAAGAGATACCCAATAAAAGCCTCACTTCTGGGACCACCAAGCCATTTCTTTATCAGCCACTATTGCAGAACTTCCTTCCAAAATGGGTAGCCTCCTGTGATAGTGACTGCATCTGTTTATGCCCTTCAAAGGAATCTTATCCCTACGCTTTAGAATGAAACTTTTTGTTGAACTGTGTTTACTTACAGAAATTGAAAACTGCCTGTCCCATGTAATAACTACAAAGAATTATTTATTCATAAACCAGTTGCAGAAAATCACTACCCTGCAGTACATAACAATTCAACCTGTGTTTCTTACCTCTACACTGGCTGTAGTATATCATCACACTGTAACAACATAACGCCATAATTTGTAGTTATTACTGTTAATCCAGCAAAGTGAACAACTTTTCAAGCAGAAAGGATGAAAAAGCAACAGGAAAAATTACCAGAAGATAAAGTGATTATATTAATTTTTGTATTATATTATTGAGCCGTCTTTTCTAGCTTTTTGGAAAAATCTAAGAAAATGCAATACTTTGCCCATTGTTATAAGGGTACCAATATAATTCTATTGAATTTCAATCAATGACACATTGGAGTAATAGATGGAAAACAGTCAGCAGAATAGTCTCCCATACTTCTAAAGAGGGTCCCAACGCACTTTAAAAATATTAATTAATTGAACTTTGCAACATCCCAACATGTGAGGTAGACTGTATTCTGCCAATTGACATATCGGCGATGTAGTGATTGAAAGCACATAATGAACATAATCCCATGCTTATGCCAATACAAAAGAATCCCCCTCCTTCCTCATTTCAGCCCTTAATAAATAATTCAGTGAGAGAACAGGAATAAACCATGTGATTACACTGTGATGTACACATGCACAAATCAACAGGAACACCCACAACCCCCGAATGACGGATGCTCCACCCCAGCTCATGAGACTTGTGCAACTTCAGGGCTCTGCACAAAAGGGTGACCTTCCCCCAAGGGGAAAACACAGCCAAGCCACACAAAGCTCTGCAAGCACAAAGCCCCCTGAACTGCTGCTGCTGCTGCAAGTCTTTGCTCTCGCTGTTAAAAAATGCTCTCATAAACTCTGCCTACCAGTGATGGTTTAGAGCACAAAACAACACATCTATGAGCCTTTCAATTTAAACACTTTCTGGCTTTCACATCTCTATCAGTACACAGACTTTAATATAGACTATGCAATTACATTATTACATATGATATTTATATGATTATATATTAAAAGTTTTATGGAATTATGGGTATAACCATCAATAGAAAGACTGTTAGTGTTACAAGATTTCATGCCAAACTTCAGAGTACATTCATAGATGAAAATAATTTTGATACATGAAGCTTGGTTTTGCGTTTTTAATTTTCTGAATGCTAGCACTGCCCCTTCCTTTCCTCCAGCATGACTGTATTGAAGTATTTGACTTAAATAACGTACACTAAACAGTTTAATGGCTTGTAATGCCACATATCAGGTTTACATTTTACAGTAAAAAGATTGTGCCTCATGTAATAGATGCTGCTTCACATTTGGGAAACGTTATGTGAAGACCCTGACTTTTATTAGATTAATTTAATATAGGCACTAAGTTACTAGACTAAATTAATAAAGATCTTCTTAAAAAAAGAAAAAATGAGGTGGGGGGAGAGAGAGTGAACAGAATGAACCCACAAATTAAATAAAATTTTCTGGAGCTTGTTATTTTGGAAGTCTTTATTTAATTTTCCAACCTCTATTCAGTATGAAAAAACAGTCAATAATTGGTAAGGAAACAGGAAAAAAAAATTGATGTTATTTACTTCAGGGGATTATTTTTAAAACTGTTATATGATAGAACAGAAATACCACAAATAAATAGAAGGGCAAGGAAGCACAGGAAGAACTATTAAAAAAAACCAAGACAACGGGGCATTCACTTAAGTTTCCAGAGTGGATTCAATGATCCTTGTGAGTCTCTTCCAACTCAGAATGTTCTGTGATTCTGAAGTATTTTTTACATTTCCCGTATTACTTATAAAACTACCACCTCCACTGAGGAAAACCACATTCAGTCCTGCATAATATCTGTCTTTTGTCATTTCTGGGCTAAGTGTGCACTTGCCTTGGACAGCAAGAAAATGCATAAAGAGAGAGAAGCCCACTTCTCTCACCTGAGACTGAGAACCACTCCTCTAAGTATCACTTCCAGGGCAGAATACAAAGTCTTTCAAATCATGACAACTCATGACAGAAAGGCTACTGCATCCAGGTGTCTTTCATAACCCTGCCAGCCTGGAGTTCAGTTTCACCCTCCACCAGGCTGCCCTTCCTGAGAGGCACCTTCACACCAGGGCAGTCTCAGAGGTAATACTCAGTAGACCCAATGCCCACAGGATTGTGGCACCCGCTGCACGTCACTAACATGATCCCCACATAATGCCCAGAGCAGGGCACCCCACCCAGTTCTGCATCAAATTACTGCCTTTTGGGCAATCTGTGTATGGTAAAATCGTTCCCAGCTTAGACCTGGGACACCAGGAGCACAGGCTGTGCCTCCTCCCAGGGAGCGGTGCCTGCTGAACACTCTGGAAATCCAAAGTGTCACAACTCAGCTTATTC
The DNA here is from genome assembly GCF_035770615.1 of Melospiza melodia melodia. NCBI lineage: Eukaryota > Metazoa > Chordata > Aves > Passeriformes > Passerellidae > Melospiza > Melospiza melodia. Next base: position 27,179,563 of record NC_086201.1, on the reverse strand, counting down.
CTTGATCAAAGAGCCTCTTTAGCTGCTGCCATGAGTAGAGGTTTGCTTTGCCATCTTAAATCATAGCTGTTCCTCTTGCTTTGGACATCAGCTGTCTCTCCTTGAGTCTCAGGCAAAATGTGCTGCTAATCTGCCATCCCAGCATAGCACTAGGACTTGTCTCTAATTCAGGGCCTCTCGGAGAGCCAACATAAGCAGATACAGCTAGTGGGGACCTGCAGTGGGCTTCCAGCTCAGCCTTACAGACTGAGAACTGGGGCTTTAGTGCAGTTGCCTCAGTTGCTAAGAAACATGAATGCAAGTGTACTCAACAGGTGGTGCTTTTCTCCACGGCACATGCTCCTGAACGGCCATAAACACTGCTGGGATCATCTCACCACAAATTTGGACCAGGTGACCATACTGCCAGCCACCTCACCACCTATAAAGGGCTGCACATGAGTGAAAGGACCAGAGCTTTACACAAACATTTGCTGTCCAGCCTTTTTTGTCAGCTTTCTGCCAGCCCATTGCCACCAAGACAATCTGCCTCGCGACACGTTCAGCAAAAACAGGGTATCTGGGCAGACAGCCTTTGGTCCCTACCTCTCTGAAGCCTCTCTTGAATTTTATATATTTCCCAATGGAGAAGAGGAGAGGTAGAAGACATTCTCCCTCTTTGGGGAAAACCCTGCATCTGTTTTCTTAAAAGATGCCAATGCCCCAAACCTCCTCAAATTCGCCCAGCTTCAATGCTTGCCTATAGGCTTCACAAGGAAAATCAGTCTACTGAGCAGAGGAAACAGCACAATAACATGGCATTGCAGCTGAATACATAAAACACCTTTTAAAGGTTATAAAAGAGCATTGCTAATAGGACATTGTAGAGGATAATAAGCTTAGAATTAAGCCTACAGACATTATCTGGCCTTGTATGAATCTGAATATCCTGCCCACTCACAGCAACAGCTACAGAGAGCACAGAAAGTCTGGCTCAGACTGCAAACCTACAGTAGCCAGCTATCTTTGTGTCGAGTCAACTACAAGTAGATTTGAAAATTCATGGGTCTCAAGTCCAAAGAAAAATAAGGGCATACAGCATGCTGTGCTGCACAAACAAACCCCTAAACTAATGCAGTTTCATATTCTGGCCTATGTAGTTTAACAGCTTAATCTCTTTAGTCTAAGATTTGTGTCTTGGTGTTTTCCTTACTCTGTATAAAGACTAGCAGAATGTTTTTTCACTAAATTACTACTCTTGGTTTGCCTTCTGTCTTTTCTTTTCTCCCACCAGACATTCAGTTCTTGACTTCCATGAGAAAAAAACAACATGAACAACTGAAAAACTAGTAGGGCAGCATCTAACTATTAGGACAGAAAAGCAACTATTGCTGAGGAAATAGAGGGATTGAGGACTTTACTGATAATCTCAAATGACTGCTTCCACTAATTCAACATGAATGCAGTAAGTGAAGGCACAGTTGCTGTAATTTTTGCCATTCAACTCTGAAGCCCTCTGCTCTTTGTAGCTGCCTTACTGTAAGAGTATAGTCAGATCCATACAGGATCAAAAAATATCCACAAGCTTAATCCCAGTGTCTCTAATGACATTCAGTTAGGAACTAATTCCACCACGAAGCAGTTAACAAGGGAGGTAGTAACACTTCTATTTTACCATTTATATAAGAAAAATTTTTATGGAAGCAGAAGTATCCATGAAAATCTGCATGCACATGTATATTTAAGAACAGGCACTGTTTGTTGATACTCAGGCTCAGGTCTCACTCATTGCACAAACACGTTAGAAGGTAAGGGACTAAAACTCTCCCTTGCCTTACAAACTGATCAGCTAGAGAGAGACAGAAAATAGTATCTTTAAGGTTATAATATTTCTTTTCAAAATACATTTTAATAACCCTAGTTCTTAGTTTGCACAGCATTGCAAATTTAGATGAATTTGATTAAATTAAAGAAGAAATTTTCCTTTACTGATACTTATTTCAGTTGATAATCTGATCTCAAGTTCCCCATCTCTTTCTTTTATTCCCAGGAAGACCAAAAAATTCTGCATTTCTGACAAGTCTAAATAAAGCTCTGCTGGTTACTGAACTATGTTATATTTCCTATCAACAGAAAACAAAAGTGGAAAAAAAAGACTAGTTCACCACTAGAGGAGATGACTCAGAGCAAGCAGGAACTGTTACCAGACTCAGAAAAAACAGTTTTCCCTTGTACCACTGATGAGCCCACATTAATGCTGAAATGAACCTAGATCTGTTTTCTTAGCCCACATCTTCCTAGAACTGAACTTATTTTCTTACAAAGCCACTAGAACCTTTTTGGATCCTGTTAGCATTTTAACTTCACGTTAGTCATTTTGTGAAGAAGAGACCAAAAAATAGAAAGACAAAAATAGCTATTTTTAAATTTAAATTATAAATTTCTGTGCACATGGTAAAGACTGGAAAGAGTTATTAACATTTTGGAACTGGAAGTTTGCTGCACATACAATCATGCTCAGAAGCATTTCCAGTTCCCCACTTCTTTAGTAGCAGCTAAGATTGTCACATAATCACCACATATAGAAATTGTGGACCTGCTATGTAGAAAAGTATCTCTATCCCAGCCGAAACCAGCGTGAGGATTTCATGGACAGACTCTCCAAGCCTCAATCACTGGTGGCACTGTGAACACCCTTGTGAGATGGTGTAGAGTTCTAGTACCTCCTCTCACCAGTTCTTTCTCTTTCCTAAACTCTATCTCATGTTCAAATAAAAGACATAAAAAATGCTGCAGGGTGATATTTCAAGAGAAAAGGGAGGAAAGACTGTCATTTCTAATCATCTCCCAAAGGCCCAGGTGTCTCGGGCCCACGTATGCACAGCTTCTATGTGCAAAAGCAGAAAAGGAATCTAGAAGCCCATTCCCACTTTGGGGGAATATAATTAAAGAAAGATACAGTGGGATGATGCCTTATTCAGAACATGGCATCAGCACCGGAAAATCCCTGGAATCTACCAGAGATACCATTTCACCATAAGGCACAGCCTATACTGCTGCCAGCAATCTTTTCTGTACCACAAATACAGAGTATCTGACTACGGATTTCAACTAATAGTATCGTGCCATAGGAGAAAACAAGATATAAATACCTACTTGACAAAGTCTTATGTAGGAAGATGAAGACTCTGCATATATCTTCTCAAAGAACAGGCTGAATAGCCCTCATATAATCCAGATATATTCTCTTTTCCTTACTGGCACAGGGAACCAGAGCAGATCTCAGCACTGAGGGAGCATTACTGGCCCAACACACCAAGGCAGCTTTGGGAAGTCTATCATTTTCACAATCTGATTGATTTCAAAGGTCACCCTGGAGGAAAAGCCTCAATCTGGTTCCTGCCGACACAGCCGTTTCCCACAGCCAGGATCTATTCTCTGCTCTTGGCACTCACTCAGGTGGTGGGACGTGGGTTGCACTGTGGGTATCTGCATCTTAATGAAAGTCTATTTCACTCCCCCAAAGCCTATTGTTCATTTGGAGCCATGGAGTGTTACTGGTTGTTTCATATTGGAGGTCTTAAGACAGGTATGCACACCAAAGAAATAAAGACTTTCTGAGTAAGAAAAAACTTTGGAACTATAGAATTATCCTAAAAATCTGAGCTGCCTAAAATACTATAGTAATTGACACTTAAGACTATTTGTATGTCTTTCTAATCAGCAAAAAAACCCCCTCTTTTCTTCATTTGACATCTGAGTTCATGATGGATGAAAATCTAATCGGGGGCCTATCAGCACTAAAACAGCTCTCATTTTCTCATGATGACCCTGGTTTGCAGTTTATCACAGATTAACTCATTTGAAAAGCTCATGCAGTAAAGGTCCCAATCAGTGTGACCAGTCATCACTGTAGTGTGAATGGAAAAGATCACAGTCTGACCATTAAAACTGCAATCTAGAGAGTAAAATTAAATATTAAACAAAATTGATAAATTAGAGATGAATCTATAGGATTTTGTGAGAAATGGCTTAGTCTAGGTAAACTGCTCTAGACTAAACATGTTGGACTGATGAAATTCAAGAGGTTGTCCAGTCAAGCCATACTGAAAATTAAGGTCCACCCAATCTTCATAATCAGGAATAATTTTATTGCTGGAGGCTCAAATTGTTACCTCCTTTACCTCCTTTTCAAGTGAAATGTTTTTTGTCACATGTTCAAAGAAGTGAACTCAAGAAGCCCCTCATCTGGAGATGTCTAAAGAACACTCTTCATTTAGAAAAAGTAAGTAAGAGTTTGAAATCTAAATACAGTGTGTTAAGACTAAGCTTAAAAGCTCTTTACAAATGAAATGGGGGCATTTAGGGACTTAAGCCAGCATCTATCCAGGTATGCAGTGTACAAAAACTTCATATTCCATTAACTGTGGTGAGTACCTCCATACGCCCTACATAAACAAAAGGAATGTCATACCCAAAGTGTCTTTTGAGTAATTTTTATCTTGAAAGAAAATATTAGCCAATGTAACTAAGTATCACAACTAAAAGTTTTGAGCAATCTTAGTAGAACCACAATATCATACTATTACTATGACTGAGGGGTTTTCTGCCAGTAGAGGAAAAGGAATTTGCTGTGTCTCACAAAAGACAGGAAGGCTTGACAGGTTGATGGGCAAGAACAATACACACTCTCCCTCAGCCTTAGTGAGACAGCAGAACTCCCCACCAGCAACTGTCCCATGCCAGAAAATGGTATCAACCTTGTTAACAGCCTTTTAGGCCCTTCTTGGGTACAAAGAAAACAATTTAAATTTTGAGCTTGAAAATCAATGAATAGGTTTTCTTTCTTGCTAAAGCAGACCTCAGATTTGTCATAGTGAATAAGATGAAACAACCCTGTCTGAGAATCCCTCATGGCAAGCAGCTCTGCTGGTCAGTGCCTGCTCACCCATCCACCCAGGGCCACATCACTGTCACCTTCCTCTTCCCACCCACGCCTCGCTGCTCCCGTCTCTGAACGACGGCCAGCACCTCCCACCTCTACAGGAATAAATCTCTAGACCACAAACCCCAATATCCCTTCCTCCTACCCCCAAGGACACAAGTTACACTGTTTGGCTTGAGTCATGACTTTTCTTCCCATCTTCTTCCCATGCCTTTTACTCAAATTTATAAACAGAGGAAGAGAGCACTAGAGGTGCCATAAGAAGATCAGCCAGGAATGCCTGCTCCACAAGAGCCATGTCCAAGGGTGCCTGCTCAGCCCATCCAGAGTGGGGCAGCCCAGAAAACACCAAGGTGCAGTTCCCAGGGCAGGGAAAGCTGCAGTGGCAGATGAGGAGGGAGCAGGGCAGGCAGGCATGGTGATGGCTGCCAGTCAATTCACACCTCGGCATTAGCCCTCTTCACTGCGCACATATGGGCTGCACAGCCAACGGGCCAGCTGCACACACCCTCCCTCACTGCAGCCAAGGACAGGAAAACATTCCATTTTTCCACTAAAATGACCCACCTTACTGCCACAACAACTCATTTTTGATATATTCTCTTTGGATCTGCTGTCATGTACGCATTATTATCAGATATTCAATGGAATAAGTATTTCCAAATAGCAGGTGTGATATATTTTAAGTGAATGCAAATATCATGTGCATAGCCACAGTAAAGGGAGAGAACACAGCAGCCACTTCAAATCCTGCTTCCTTTACTGATTTTCACAGTAGAAGTATTTGTAGGGAGATGATACAATATAACACAAAGTGAATCAACGTTAAAAGGAAAAAAAACAACAACTTACTTCAGGAACTAACACTTTTCCCCCTTCCTGCACATAAAGATATGTGTTGTTGTGTTAACTCTGGACACTACAAATTTGATATGTGTGTTGTAAAATTAGACACAAGTACACAGCCTGTTGTTATAACTCAGAAATAAAGCACATAAGAAGTAAAAAAAAAAAAAAATAAATTGAAAAGCAAACAAGTTTTTTCAGCTGTTTCTCCAAGAAATGCCAGAAAATTCTTTGTATTTCATCTTGGGGTATGGACATTCTCTGACAATATTTATATGAGAAGCTTTCAAACTATACAGAGTTGGTTAAGTCATTATTCCTATTGCACAAAATTATGTTCAATCCTTTTTTTTGCCAAGCCACCACCAAAAGATGACATTATTTCAGAATATTCCCTGTATAATGCAGAGCAGCAGATTGTGAAAAGTAACAGATATCTTGCTTTGGTGGATAAAAATCAGGGGAGAAAAAGAGAGAGAATCAGTTCATAAAACCACAACTTGCGTAACTGGTTTGCTTAAATGAAAAACAAATCAACTGATCATTTCCTGGCAGATGAAGCATTACATTCAAACAGAATTTAAGAATTTTAATCTTTAATTATTTAGCCATATTCTTACTCTCTCTCACGCTATTCCCTTTTTATTTAAAAACTTGTTTATAAGCAGATAAATTTTGAAGGTGGAACTCTGCCTCAAACTACAAAAAGTTTGAAAAGGAAAACACCAAAACCAAATCATCTCAAAACAACATATTTTTTAAACTTATGTCCGTGCCTCCTCTGCTGTTTAACTTTCTCTCTTGGCAAAAATATTCTAAGAATTTTAAAAGACTACTAATATATTTGTTTAATCCCCCAGTCCCAGCCCTCCAGAGACAGCTTTGAGGTGGATTTGTTAATAAATTGTTAATGCTTTGTTAATAAGCAGTGGCACAGCCTTGGCGGGGGAGTTTCCCAGGTGAGAGCTGAGCCCTCATGGATCCAAGTTCATCACTCGCCACGTTGCTAATGAGACAAGTGCAGCCCAACACGAGGTTAATTGTCAGAAGCAATAATCTAAATTAAACTGGCCAACGTTCAAGTAAAAGGTACCATTTAAAATATCCTTTTCCAATGAAAGCAATCTCAAGAGTTTATTTGCCTACTCAATATAGAATTCCAGGTTTTAAAAAAACCCTTCTTCTTCCCCTCTAAGGAACCAAAGTAATTATTTTTAATACAGTGACATATGTTAGACAAAAGTATTAAGGAGGGGGCTTCATTCCACTCCAAGTCTCAATGGAATTTTCCCTTATGTGATCACACATCTGAGCTCAGATTTTACCCTAACCAATGAAGATTTTTTGTTAAACAATTGCTATTAGCTGATGAGAAAGCTTCTCACAAATAATCCTGAAACATGGAAGATCTAGTGTGATGTTCCCAGCACTGAGAAATATAATTAAAACAACATGGGGAATTAAAAAAAAAAAAGTGAGAGTTAACAAAAACATTTGAGAAACAGCTCAAGTCAAGTCCAAGCTCACTTGGTTTTGGCTGGGACTGCAGGCTCACAACAGCTTCAACCTGCCAAAACAAATACAGCCACCCGTTTGTTGCCGGTGCTTTCACCCAGGGAGGGACCTGCTCCTTTGCTTTCCCCTGCTACAATAATGACATGTCTGCTAGGATTTAACTGGAGTCCATATCCCTGCCCACCTCTGACACAAGTATTATTCTGTTAATTGTGAGAAGGAAAGGACTTAGTGCCACCTCAGACTGACATAATAGCCAATATCTTCCAGATAATTATTATGTGCTGTAATTAAAATAACGCACATCATTCAGGCAAAAAGTTTAAAAATACCTTGGGAGGAAGTAGCTGGGGATATAATTCCACACAGGGAATCTGTTTAATTGTGGTTGCAACCGTAGAGGAAATATACAGCATTTAAGATAACTATTATTCATTTACAATGCAGACACAGTATAAAAACACATCTAATAAACATGCATATTGTGGTTGTAGCCACAACATTTTATGCATATTTTTACCAGTAAGGAATGACTGAAACACATATTAAAAAGTAGTTCTCAATTAACCATTTTTGTATTTTTTTAATTATTTAGTTGTCATTTTTAAGAAAAGTTGTTAAGCGGATACAAAACTCCTTTTCAAAGCACACAGCCACCTACAACTAATCTCTGCACTAGTGACCATTAGAATATCCAGGTTTTCAGAACTCCTTAATTTTATCCTTGAAAATGAGATCATTTTAAGGTAGGTAACACAGTGAAAAATCTCTCCATTGAATAACAACAAATGCAACAAGGAAGAAAAATGCCTCATAAAATACTAGGAAAGACAGTGGATTCAAGGAAGTAATATTAAAAAAAAACCTGGCTCAGCTTTTAATGATATTGCACAAGTGCCTTTCTTTTTCTAACACAAAGTTGAACTCTTGAATCACTACAGATGCCTTAGTCTAAGAGGTAGCTGGCAAACACAATGGCATGAAAAGCATCTTGCATTAGACACGGCCAGTTCCAGATTAAGATGCTGACATGAACTAGTTAGAAACATTTTTACATTCCTCTTTTTTTAAATTCCCGTTTGGGAACCTGCTGGTCCCTCTTCCAAACTTATAAAATTCAATCCACAACACAGAAGCTTTTTTCACATTCCATTCTTTGGATTCATTGGCCAGTCTACTGCCTACTCAGGAACCAAAGGGACCAAGGGGACCAGGCATTCCAAGGGGAATGTACAAAATGACACTCTCAGGGTAATAAAATGAACTCTGGAAGTTTGTCAGCAGCAGGTATTTACCTCTGTTAACCAGCAGAACCACCTACAGCAAGCTGTGCTAGTAGTACATCTGAAGATGACGTTTTGAAGACAAATAGGCAGTGGCAAAACTTAGAAGATTCTAGAGTTCCTGAACTTTGATGTAGGTACTAATCCTAGGCTACTGCCAGTGCTCTTCCTGCCTGATTCTTAAGTGCACACAAAAGCAAACAGCAGATGGTCAATTCATAAGGCTGGCAATACTGGCATCATCAACGCAGAGCCACTGGCCTGTGCCCACATTCAGCCAAGCAGAGGCTGATTGACCAACTGAGATAACAGAGCAAAGACCAGAGATGCTTGGAGAACACCTACAGAAAGGATTTCACTCACCAGGGCACCCTGAGTGAGGTTCCTCATGGTCAAAGGTAAGGCATCTACAAAAAACATTGTTCATTTCTTTTTCTATATAGTGGTTTGTTTCTTTCTCCTTTTCAATCTGAATCTCCTATGTCAGATGTGGGAAACAAGCATTTTCATCTTCATTTCTCCCCAAATACTATCAAGGGACAGTAACACAGACCCACTTAAAAATGTAAGGAAACACTTTAGTGAGTAACTCTTATAGATATAAGGAGACAAAACTGTTTTGTTTTCAGTATTTAAAGTGAAAAAAAAAAAAAAAGTCCAAGCAGCTTTTCTAATTGCACTAAAAAGACACTAGGCAGCATCCATTTTATCAGTTCTGTTTCTGACATTTATTCTTCATCATTTCCTTGCTGATTTGAAGAAGGGCACAACTGCAGTAAGGTCAGACCTGTTAAGTACTCAGGACATGGGGGGCTGAATAAGACAAGCAACAAAAAAAGCCCTGTTTTTTTCCTTTTTCTCTCAAATGAAGTAAATGTACCATAGAAGTCTCCTTCTTGCCTGACACTTTGCACCTCCAGCAGCCAAAGAGCAAAAGGCACATTAGACACTGTAGGACTTCTATCTGGAAGAAACACAACATTTCCTGTCCAAATCCAAACACAATGATCTCAAACCAGCAAACTATCCAGCAGCTGTGTAGGCCAGATTGGTGAGGTTATAGTAAGCTATTTCTGTCAGTTTAAAGCCCAAACTGCAAATACTTAGTCTTCTTACAGATTTAACAACTCAATCACACTGGATGATGACCACCTTTGCAAGGCTAAGCTACTATTTATCATTAGTTAGAATTAAATAAAAGCACAAAGACAGATTTTGAAAACCTAGAGCACATTCAAAAAATTACACTCTGCTCCAAGACCTAACACAGTAATAGACTCTCACAGGAATAGCTATTTCACTGGCAAGATAGTGCAATAGTGCAATTACTGCCATTTAATTAATTTATATTCTCAAAATCTGTCTTCTTAAAATTTCTGAGTATTTCACTTTAACATCAAGACAGGATTTTCTGCCCTGGTTTGCCATAGCAACCCTTGCAACAAATGGCAGTTGTCTATAAAAAGGGGGGACTCTTTGAATATGCATGCATGGTTTAGTATGGTTTGTTTTAAAGCAGGTCAGAGCACAATGGACCTTTTCTACCATGTGGGATTGAACACCAACAAATCTCACTTCAAGGGCTGCCACGTTCCCTTGCAAAATGAAATGACGCTGCTGCTAAGTCTGGATGTAATTACAGATATGAAAGGATGGCTATGAAAGTTGCTTGTATCTTCCTCTCCCTTCTCTACTCTAGATGTATTTGCCATACAGCTGTTAACATCCTGAACAAGTAACATGCAGCAGACTTAACATTTCCTTTCATTTTAAGTATTAGTATACAGTGGTGGCTATTAAAGCACATTTACCACTAAAGAATGAGACCTTTGTTTGTCTATTGCAAGCAGAGCTCTGCCCTGCCTGTCTGTGCAGCCCAGGGCAAAAGCTATACCAGGAAGCCTTGACCTCCAGCCCAACAAGGACACTCAGTAGGGCTAAGGGTAATCCCAACTCCTCTTTGCTCATTCAGCTTCTCAAGCTGTTTGAAGTAATCATTACCAACACAGCTACATTTTGCGGTCATATTATAAAATGAATCATTGTTCAACAGTCCAAGATTGCTAAACTTGTTTTATGTGTGGTTTAGAGTAGAGTCACTGGTAGCTCAGGCCCCTCAGAGCTGTACTCCCCCAGCCCAGTCACAGCAGGGAAAGCACTCGTCTTTGGCGCTACCCCAAACATAGGATGGTGTAAGCGAGCAGCATTTGGCCTCCAGTGCTCCTTCTCACCAGTTCCTCACAAGATAGCCAAGATTTTTTCCAGCTGCTTCCATATGAAGAGCCTTCACCTCGAAGAATCTCTTTTCTACAGTTTTAACACAACAACTTCTGGGAATTAAAATATCTACCACTCTTTTTGAGGTACTCTGATTATACCCTCCGAAACATTATTTCTCAGTACATGTTCCTACAGGCACAACTTCTGTTTTAGGAGAGCCTGTGGAATATTTGATGTTGGGATTTAGTAGGAGTGAATGAATGCTCCATTATTCACCCTGGTGGTACAGCAGTGGTTGCTCTGAAGTTTTACAATGCAGCGTATTGCTGTAATGACATCATATGACATCATAAATCTCCCACAATTTCTAAAGCTTCTGATGACTGTTTATCCATAAGCACCTTGTTAATAATTTTTTTTTTAGAAAAGAGTTAATCAAATAAAAATCTCTTGCATTTTTATGTTATTTAGAAGTCTAAAGACAAGTACTAACCACCTTGGGCTTTAAAACTCTTTTACCTTAAGCTTCATAGAAAAGAAGGCACCATCTTGTTTTATAGATGCAGTCAGACAAGGTACCCTGCTTTCCACCCTACGTAAAAACCTCACAAAATATATGAATCTGAATTTGAATTAATATTTCTAAAAAGTTTTCTGGAAACAAAAAGTTACTGTATTTCTCCTTGTTTCAACCAAAAATAGCCCAAATTAACAACTATTTTCCCCTTCTTTTAAAACCTTCCTACATATACATACATATTAGTCAAGTTAAAGACCAACTTCTTAGTCCTTGCCAGAACAGTGGATATCTACCTTCAGTCAAACACAGACATACACACACAACTAAAGCAACACTTTACCCTACTTTAAGGCTCTTAACCCCAAGTTTCATGTGTCTCCCTACCCTCTGCAGCTTTCCTCTTCCTCCAATCTTAAAGAAAGTACTTGAAACTAAGTAAAATCTTACATATATTAAGACACACATGGCTCCTTACTTTCAGTCTTGGAGTTCCCACACTTCTGGCCTCTGAGGACATAGGTTGTCTTCCTCCATGACTCTGAAGTGGTAAGAGCATTCCTACAGGCAATCCCTATTTTGTTATCCCAGTCTTAGTCGCTGTGTCTCAGATATTCACATAAGTAAGCAAAAACCCAAACTTTGATGATAGATTAGAAATAACAATCAAATTACTCCGAACATAATTAAACAGAAAGTATCCTGCAAAAGGATGGCTTTCATGGAAGGAAAAACATTCTGTAGTAAAATGGCTTTGGCCTATATCTCCTGTAGCTAAATAACTCATTCAAGAATAGCTGTATTGTGTTTGGCTTTCCATATTAGGATACAGATGAAAACTTACATGGATGGAACACCTCAAATAAGCTCTTCGTAAACAATCGAGTATAGGATCAGTAACCACTTACTTTATATATATAAAATTATGTCAACCTGGGCTGCCTATGATCCCAATCCACCTCACAACACATTATTTACTTCTTCATATAAAACAAGTTTGAAATACAACTGGAAACATAAATCACGTTTCAACTTCTGCCCTCCACTGCATCAGTGGAAACCAAAAACTCCACTGACTTCAGAAGCATTTGACTTTATTTACAGTTCTGTAACTCAAAACATGGCTTAATTTTCTGGTAAAGGATCCCTTATTGAAGCTACAGCATTAACAACTATGAACTACCAGCAATGTGTGAGCTGATTTCGGACCCTACATCACAGTATTGGATGCCTATTTAAGTTTTCTGTTTCACTTAGTCTTCACGCCAAGTCAAAACTTTCTAGTTTAATTTTTGGTCTTATTACAATAGTAGCAGAACCCTGATTTCAGTTTCCACCATTTTGAGGAGTATTTTCTTCTGACATAGGCACTTCATGCTTATGTTTTAAGAGGCCAGGACATTATGTTTTTAAGAGGTCAGGACATTATCTCTACTACTAACAGCTTTTTCACTCCTGTTCTTAACTCTTCCTACTAAGGATGCAAGGCTCCAAATGACATTGTCAGCCTGGACTCCTCTTGGCTGAAAAAGTCATGTTTCTGATGAGCAGTTCCTGCTTTGGCATTGCTGGTCCTTTCCCATCTGCCCTCACAGTACATCTGTTGGAAAGCACTGCTTTTCCATAACTTTCCCTAAACTCTGTTAGCTCCCTAAGTCACCTCCAGTTTCTGTCAATCCCTGTGCTGTTTTCCCAGAACATCTGTAAGATGCTAAATGGTATGTATAGTTTTAGGGAAATATCTAATCTGCTATTTTTGAAAGTTCAAATTGCTTTGCTGCCAATAGTTAGAAATACGATAACAAGGTATTACTTAGTACTGAAATCCTCTTTTTTTCTGGGAAGAACTAGAAAATGTATGAACTGTCCTACAATACTCAGTGGTTTGCTGAGCATAACTATGGTCCAGCCACATGCCATAGTGTATATATAGCCTTACAAGTTTATAACATACTGAGGTTTCTGCTTAATTTAAATCTGCTACTGAATTTTAATATCCATTTCTCTTGTTTCCCCATCTCCACACATCCCCCACCAGCACTCAGTGCCAAAGGCTGAGAAATAACAAAAGGGCCACAGGAGGCCCCAGGCATGCTTGAAACCAACCAAGCCCCATGTAGGATCACACTGTCACATGCCTGCACGCCCACAAAGAAATGTGCTTCAGAGAGCAAGACTGCATCCCAAAGTTACCAACCAGCTTCTTTTTGTTCCCAGCAAATTAAAATGCTTGGATTCTTTTCTCTTCCATGTTCTCATGCCAAAGACAGGATCATGCTAACAAGCTTCTGATGGAATCCTCTAAGAATTTTTTTTTATCTTTACAAATTAAAATTTTACAGAGAAGATGAAGCTCCCCTCATCAAGAGCCCCAGAAGTATGGGAAACAAAATGTCAAGAATTAACAATGCCAAAGATTACACCCACACGGGGTTAATTTTTTTTTCCAAACAGAAATCTGTCCCACCCATCAGATGAGCTACTATAGTTCTATTAGCGTTCTGGCACCTCCTTCTGTACAAACATAGCCCTTTTGCTATAAAACATGCTATATAAAAGACTTAATCTATCAAGCACAGAAGTAAGGGGTGTTTTTTTTTGCTTCCAGACGTGAACTGATCAGTTCTCCTATAAAACAGTGTCTTCTTCCCCCCAAATACTACGTCATACAACTAGCTGGATGTAAAAAGACATTCAGTAGGTGTTTGAGATAGGGGAAACCAGGACCTCCAGGGAAACCAGCCTCCCTTTATACAGAGAAATTCCTACGACACAAGGCCTGACTCAATGGGCCCATGCTCCACGACAAAATTAGAACATATTCCATCTTTCTCCCTGTTAAGTGACAAACTGCACCTCCCAACTGTTCTGGGAAAATAACTGCAGGTTTTGTAAAAGATAAATGCTATGCCAATATAAGAAGTTATTTTGTCATAAACCAATTAAGTTTTGTATCTAAAAATATGTGGACAAGGGGCTGCCTATCTACTACAGGATACACCATGCCACGGTGACATTGCTGCAATTGCACATTGAGATACACATCCTGCCATACTGCACATACAAGGGCTTTAATAGTCCTGAATACAGTTCAATTAACAGCAGCTTGCATCCATATCCAGTTCCTGGATACGTGACCAGATAAAATCTAGAGAAAATGCTAAGCACTCAAAGGAAAACAAAGTACACGCTGTCTATTAATTGCACTGGAGTTAACACTGCCATCATGTAATCCTTGGTGAAAACATGACTTTTTTAATGTATTTTTTTAATTTCTTGTGAGCTATTAAAAGACATTCTATTTAAACAGCATTGCACAATTTCCAGACAACTGAATCTGTGAAAAAAGCCTTATGGCTTTGTGTCAGGTCTTGCCATATTATTATGGTGCAAAGGTTACATAAATTTATCTCCTTCTAATTCTGGATTTTTTTAAAATATGAAGACACTGGAGGCTTTTTTTTTTCCCCCATCTGCAGCTCAGATTTCTCCATCTCCTTCACATTTACATGCAAAATGTGAGTTTGTGCACAAGAGACCCAGATAAAAAAAGATAAGGATTCAGGAGAAGCCTTGAAGATGTATGATGGCAATTTTGTTCTGTAGCAGCCCCTCCTTCCACAATGTATTGTGGAAGGGCACAATACATTGTGCCCTGGGGCATCACAGAGCCATGCCAGTGCTACAGCTGTACCTGCAACTGCACCCCAACTTTGGACAGCAAGGAGAAGAGTGGGACAGAGATTTGCTCAGTGACCTGGCGCTGGTGCTTACTACACCACCAAAAATCACACTGCTGTCCCTCACAAAGTCATGACATTGCTATTACACAGAGTGTAGAAAAACCTCTCTGTCTCTCTTCTTTTTTGCTTTCTCTCTCCCTACTTTGCTGTACCGATACACACTCGAAACTGTGTGGATACGAGCATACGAAGTTCTTGCAAAATAAAGTTTTAATACAGAGCTACAGAAAGCTAAGGGGAAAAAAAAAATCTCATGTTTGTATGATTACAGAAGTGTTCCTTAACCTTGTTATTGAAACCACTTTGGATTATCAGGCGTAATTTTTTTTTTAAAGGGCAATCCACATTTCACCATAAATGCTGAATTTTTTGTCTCATACCACTCAAAAGAGACTACAGAAGCTCTCTAGCTAAATTTATTACATTTCTTTCCTACTCACCTTTATGAAGTGACATACTACTCTTTTGTCCCCCTTCTAGAAAACTCACAAATCCATCAATATATTGGGATTTAGACAATTTGGCATTGATCTTTTAGCGTCTAGGAATAACAGCTTGACAGAAGCAGCTCTGTATTAGTAAACTTCATAACAAAAGTACTTCTGGATAAATAAATAAAAGAACATCTCATTATGCAATTTCAAACTAATCCTTGTGATAAATTTATTAATTCAACCCTCCAAAGATCAGTGTAATATTAATTTGTTCCTTGCACTAAATAATTATTAGGGTTTAATCTAAGCTAGTTAAACAGATGTTCAGTAACATTCAAACAGCCTTGGCACCAACACTGACACAAGGCAGTACAAAATAGTAAATGTACTATAAAATATTTTAAACTTTCAATGCCAGAACACAATTCTATAAGAAGCTACCAAAGACAAATCTTTAATAAATACCAGTTTCTACTGAATTCTGCCACAATGTTAATATTCAGTTCTCAGATTACGATGTCACTTGGTATTGTTTGACACCCTGTTGTTTCCAAAGGACAACCTCCTGTGTTTTCAAGGCAGGAGGGCAGAGTTGCTCAGGATTCCACAAGTCCCCAGGAGGGAGGGACATCCTAACTGTGCAGCAGAATGGCAACCAATGGAGCCGGGACAGGACCTACATTTCCTTTTGCATCAGAAAAATGCCCCACATCCAGTAAACTGTTCTATACATCACGCCCAAGAGAAACCAGTCATGAAATCCTTCACCTGTGTGCTCCAGTCTACACTGCAGTATCTCTGGAAATCATTTTACATGCAGCAAGTCACTTTCTTGCTGAGCTAAAGCACACTTTTGGAATCAACAGGTCTTTCCTCTGGGAACAAAAGAAAAGTTGTATGTTTGATCCAAGAAGCAGATCCCACTTTTATAAATGCACATAAAATGTATTTCCCTTGGAACAGATTTATCTCATTCTGCATAGGATTTTATTTTATGGGTGGGCCTGGGTTTTGTTGATTTGGGTTTCTTCATGGCAATTAGTTGAAAAACACCATAAGATGCATTGCTAGAATGACTGCTCAACAAATAGCACTTTGCATCTTATTGTAAAATATTCATACACTCAGCCCAAACAAATGTTGTCTGTAATAAAAATACTGCCATATATCTTCATTTGTACTAGAACAAATCCATTTTATTTGTTCATTCTGTGTTTTAGTGTCATAGGTCTCTTAGAAAAGATAATTTATAATTCCTTATGCAATTAGATATGAAATTAAGTTGTCTTACTCTGCAGAAGAATTTGTAATGAAGAGACCAGGTTCAACCAGTTCCACAGAAAATATTTTGATAGCATCAAAAAAGAAAGCATTAAGATCTTTAGTGTTTTAACAAATTAACACATGCCTTTTGGGTAAATTACTGTACATGCTGTTAATCTTTTAATTAGGTTCTCAACTTCACATACACATTTATGGCAGGGAGGATTTTTAGAGATCAGAAATTGCAAATATATGGTGCTGCTCTGCTCTTTTAATAGATATATCAAAAAAAAAAAAACAACCTCACCCCCTAAAAGAACCCTAGTAGGTGTAGTCTTTTATTTGAAAGCATCACAATAAAATATTAATAATACTCTATTAATAATCACTAACAAAATACCACTCTTCATTTCATTATTCAAACAAATACAGCTTTCACATTGAGAAAAGCAAGACTCATTCTCCATAGTTATGCCACAGAAAAGGAAACTTTTATGTTTGTAATGCATGTAGCTTTTAGACACATCATCAACGCTTAAAACTATGTAATTGATCTTATCTATATACATGGATATATAAATTCATGTATATAATCCATAAATAGTGATGTTTGAAGCACATTCTGTGGTAGCATTTCACGAAATGCCAATTTTCTCATGCTGACTGCCACATAATACTGCCTAAGCATCTCCTTCCAGGATCTTGAAAAAATAGAGTATTCTCTATAGCTCATTATTTGATAGAATTTTTTCTTCAAGCATTTGGTCCATCTCAGTTTCAACACAAGATAAACACATTTTTCCCCCACAGATTATTTCATAGATTCTATAGCTGGTACCGAAGAAAAACATACTCAGAAAGGCAGACAAATTGCCATCAGTTAACAATCCCTATGCCAAGGGACATTTTTAGCATGGTGTTGTCTCTGTAAAAGTAGGAATTATCTACTAGCTATACCACATAATGATTTTTGTTAGAAAAAAGAAAAAGGCCAAAATGTGGCTAAGCAGTAAATATATTATAAAAATAAAGTATGAAAGCAATTTAGCTGCGAATCCTGACTGGCACATGCATCCTCCTCCTAGCTTGTTTGAATTTAACTCTTTGTTGGTAACTTGGAAACAGCCAGGTGAAGACAAAGGTGCTATACATACAAAACAGTATGGGAAGTAAAAACAGAATAAAATACAGACCCCAGATCCCAGGGCTATTCTAGCTTTCTTGACAGTTACTTCATTCTAGAAGAATTATTTTTCATTTGGAATAAGGTCGAAAGTAAAATTGCCCATAAATATACAGTGAAAAATGCCCCAACCTCATCTCATCCAACCTCATGCAATGCCTTTTTTTTTAATCACACCTGTATAAACATATATTATTTTAAACTGTCTGGATAAATCAAAGGTATTTACTGGCCAAAAGATAGAGTATGAGCAATCCTCCATAAGCCCTCCACCAGTAAAGGAAGAGACATGTAGCCTGAACAATCAGGTAGCTCAGTGGATGGGAGGAGGGTACACACACCCACTTCTCCCAGACACAGCTTGAATTTGAACCTTCACCAGTACTCTCTGAGTGGGTTTCCAGTGAGCAGGATAGTAGGTAAAAGGAGGTCACTAATAGCATTGTCTTCTGCTCATCCTTTCCCATTCCATTCCATTAAATGCAGCCATTTAATCTGCTGCAGACCCCTGATGACAAACAATGCAGGAGGGCAGATTGCCCTTGTAAAATTCAACCGGTATGAAAGGACCCAAATGTCAAACACAGCAGCTGATTGACAGCTTCATTTATATTCCAGCAAGGACCAGGAGGATTAAAGCCAGGTCCTCTCCATAATGCTCATGTACAGCAGTGAGAAATTGTCTGAACTGACCCTTTGCTGTCACTGCCAGGAGGATCTCTCCTGAAGAGACAGAAGACACTGAGCAGGGGATCAGGGTGCTGGCCTCTCTTTTGCCATTTGAAACCATCTGTTTAGCCTCCTCAGATTTTCTACACCTACTTTGTTAGGTTTTCAGTTTAAAACCAAAATGGCTTTCATACTTAGTTTGCCTACATGTTTAAAGGGGACTGAGAAGTATTGCTTTACACCACAAGCTTCCCTGGAGCCAAGCAGCTTTGCTCTCCACATGCCCAAACCAATTCCCCCAAACACGAGCAGCAAGATTCAGAATGGGGCACTGATGATAAATGTGTCAGACCAGACACCAGCCAGCAGAAAGAGCTCTGCTTTCTCTCCAGCAGTACAGCCATCACAAATGCTGCACAGGGAACATGCACCCAAGGCAAACCAGGAACTCTGAAAGGTGGGATTTACTTCTAAATAAGCAGAAGCTGATCTGGGGGATGTGCCCTACCTCTGTTAGGTTAAAGAAAGAAGCAGCTGGGGGTGGGCTCGGTTTTGTGTGCCTGTGGGGAAGGCAGATGGGGCAGGGCAGTCTGCATCTGGAACAAAAAATCAAGCTCTTCATGCTGCTGGGTTAAACGGCTGCTTTCCTTATCTAGAGGAGGGAATGGAAAAAAAATTCAGCAGATAAGAATATTCTTAAAAATCTAAAAAAGAAAAGAGAAAAAACAAGGAAGGAAGGAAAAAAAAGAGCTATTCTAACATGTTAACCAGCACCAAGCTTTGCTCATCCTACTGAATGTTTAAATATTTAGCTTGTTAGCTAGCAGACTGTTAACTGCACCTCATTTTCCTTTTCGGGACAGGGGAAGACCTAGCCTAACCTAATTTATTCCCACTTTTAAACAGAGCACTGCTTCATTTTCAGCTTCATGAAGAAGAAAAAAAAAAGAGACAATAAAATTTTTATTTTTAATTAAAACTAATCAAGACCATTTCTCAGTTTTAGTCAAAACCAGTAGTATTTCTCAGACTAGAAGAGGATGGGTTTAGCTGAGAGGCTGGGAAGGGAAACAGGACAAATCTAAATTTATTATATACTGGTCTAAGTTTTAAATCAAGTACACACAGACCTTTCAGAGTGAACTTGATTTTCTTTTCACCTCAAACTACTGTAATGGTTGCTGTTACACAAAAAAGCCTGTGGCTCCACTTCCCCAGCACTTCTTCACTGGTTTATAAAACTGACAAGAGTACAGGCAAATCTTTCCCTGAAGAGTACAAAGTTTCAATAAACCTCTGTCCTGCAGTGTTACCTTTTTGCACGCAGCCTGCAACATAAAGTGAATGGAAAGCATTAAAGAACGTGGCCCTCACCGAACTAAAGCACTGATGCAGCCCGAGCAATATGGCTCAGAAACAAAGGAGACAAGAACAAAAGGTTTAATGATTTCTTCCCAGAGCATAGCCCAAGTTTGATCCATTGTCACCACAGAACAAACAAATGACACACACACCACTGCAACAGGTTCACTGGAACCGGCAGAGCTGCCACCAAAACGTGATGTGCTCCAAAGCACTCAATGCCGAAGTCCCTTTGCAGGTATGTGGGATCTCACAGAGAGAGGGATGAAAGAGTCTCACTGGAACACCCAAAGCCCATTGTGTCCCCTCTGCTCCCTCCTTTCCCCCTGCCCCCTCTCCTGCTTACGAGCCTGCTGTGCTCAGTCACAGACCGCAAATGAGACGGAAAGCAGCGTCACAAGTGCTGAGCTGTTCAGGGCTACCTTTACTTACCCTCCTTTAAGCTGTTCAAACACTAATAAATTACCCATTTACTTATACTACCCAGATGTTTGCCATCTAGAAAAATAGATTATTATTTGTAGAAGGTTTTGTTCCATCACAAGAATCCTGTAAATAATATATTGGGATCAGAATGCCTGATCAACATGCTAACTTTTGTATGCCAGTTTGGGGAGGGGTGGCAGGAAGAAAAGGAAAGACAGACACTTCCCGACCACCAGTCAGAAGTTAAGAATTTCCACATAGAGCTTATCAAAAACTCAGATATTCACTGGAAATCATGCTGCTGGGATAATGATGTTGTTTTAAATAACAGCAGAAATGGAGACTAAGGATGACAAGTAATCTGATATTAATTCATTAATTTAATTCTGAGCTTTTGCTTCCACATATATTACACTTTTATATAAATATATATTTGTATGCATGTATATGTATAAAATGTGTGTGTACTAAATTATAAATATACCATATAAGCATTTTTATATATAAACCAAAGTAAAACTTAAAATACATTCCATTTATGTATCTATAAATATGACATTCTAACATTTCTTTATATGTCACATTTTCCATAAAAAATGCAACACTAATTTTAGCAAAGCCTACAAATACAAGGAGCCTCAATCTTTGTTGCTTCTTTTATTTTTTACATAAGATTTCTTAAGAGTTCTGAAGAACTCTCAAAGAGAATTCGAGGGCTTTAATTGAAATGGCATGAGATGCTGAATCATTAACAACAGTGTCTTTCAACCCCTGTGTCCATTATGCACAGAAATGCCTATCAAAACCCACAAAGAACGAAGACATTTTCAATATTCTCATTAAAATGCGACTTTGTCTCATAGTTCCAGCTAATTGAATTTCACTTACAGTTGTCATGAAGTTTTGTAGGGTAGACAAAACAGTGATTTGCTGGTAAATGATGTATATAGGGAGAGAAATAAATATTTGAGAAGTTCTTAGCCCTCTTTTTCAAACATCAGGGAGAAAGACAAAGAATACAACTCAAGCAATGAACAGTTCAAGAAGGAGCAGCTTTTACAAAGAAAACTTTGATCTGGATGGCTGAGTATCACTGCAAGAAATCCAGTCTGCTTAGCAATCTCAGACAAGTTGTCATGGAATTGCACAGCAGTTTACTGCAAGATGTCAGTACGAGCTGCATCCCTCACACATACTACTGCTAAATTATTTGATTTGGGCCTTTTATAATGCCACTCCAAAACTGGAGAGGAGAAAGAAGAGTTTACCCATTATAAATATCCGCAGTAGAGGCAAGGGGGACAAAGGGGATTACTAAAGATAAGAAGCTGTTAATTAGAGATGGTGTAAAACGGAACTGATTAAAAGAGGTGTGAAGAGGGTCGGGTGGGTTTCTTTCATTTCTTTTGGGGTGGTTTGTTTTAAATCTTGGTTTAGCAGGGTGAGAATAGTCCGTGCCAAAAGAGCTTAGAGAAATACAGCAGCTTTCGACAGACTGACAACTCAGTTACATGAGACCAACATGCTGTCTCTATTAAAATGAAAAAGTAAAAAAGTGGCACTAAGGAGTGACAGTCAGGAAGCTACCCAATGTTATCTGTCTGATCACTGTATCATCTTGTTATTTAAGGTATTATATCACCAATGTCACTCCAATTTGTTAAACTCTTCTCATTAGAAAATCTTTGATCACATGAATAGGGAACCATGACTCAGACATGAGTGACAGTGGGCTGAGGGGTCAGAAGATCCCAGATTATAGCAGCCTTGTAATTTATTGCACATTACTCACACAAGAAACCTGAACTCAGGTTTCCTCTCATTTTTTCCTGTACTGCTACCTTGCACTTGTGTAGAATATAGCTTATCTGGTCTTCCCAGCTACAGCAAACTTGGCTGTATTCATCAAGCACAGTTCAGCAGGGTTTTACCACACTTTTACCGTACCTTTCTTGATACAGAAATATAAAACCAGCTTGTGCGTGTGTGTTCAATACAGTCCCCAGCTGGTATGTTCTCCCTTTACCTGACATTCAGTTGGAAGCTATTGTGGTTCTGGAGACAGCACAGATGGGAATATTTCACAGGATCTTTCCCTACTAATCATCTGCTCAGGTCCTTCCAATTGCCTCAGAGCCCTACCCTCTTGTACCAGCTTAGGCAAATCCATTCTCTCATCGGTATTTACACCCTTCAAATATTTGTACACATGGTTATAATCCCATAAGGGGCAAGATGGTCATGCTGCTCTCACAAAGGCTAATCTGAGAGAAGGAGCACAGCACTCTGGCTGCCACATTCTTACACACAGCAGCCTGGGGCTTGGAATGATTGGCTGAACACCGTGTCACACAGATCTGGTCTGTGCTTTGAAGTAATACTGAAAAGCAGGCCCCAAGTGCAAGGGGCCTCCAATTAACAGCAGCGAGCAGGGCTGAGCACACACATTTAAACCCTTGAAGGAAACGAACACACTTGCAGCCTGGGTTATTTCCTGCCCCAGCTATGTGCACTAACAATCCAGAAGAGAGTTCTCAATGTGTCTGTGCCTTGGTTTCCTTCCTACACAGTCAGGAGAGCCACCTTTCTCTCCTACTGCAGCTGACTGTAAAGATAGCTCCCTCAGTGCTCCAGAACACAGTTCTCTGTAGAAGCACCAAAGCCAAGCTGACCTTGTGGCTGCAAGCAATATCAGAGCTTCACAGCCAGGCAGCTGGAGTAGGTCCTCAGGTACCTCTGGATGTCAGCTACTCTGGTCAGGCACTGATTGGCCCAAAAGAATTCTCCTCCTTTGCACTCCAGTGATGCAAGGCTGACAGGGCTGAAATGTCTGACCTCTGCTCACTAAGCCACAACCCCCAGAGAGCATCACTCACCTCTGAGTCCAGCTATTGCAATTCCACATGGCACAACAAGATACTTAAAACCTTCTTCCTGCCTTGTTCTTGTGCTACACCTTCCCCACCAACCACTGTTAGCCTCTCCTTCCAGCCTTTCACTCCAACCACCCACACACAGCTCTATACAAGCACAAATCTTCCTCCCTCTCCAGTCTACAGACAGCACTAGAAGAAACTGGGCACAAGAGAGGTCTCTGAGGCATAAATGCAAGGCACTGCCTCTTGCAATGGCCCTGCTCAAGGTAATGCATTGCTTAAGAACCAGAGCTTGACAATCTCTATAGTGACAGGGATGGGAAGGATCTCTTGCCCTGTGATAACTTCCCTCCGTTGTTTTCTCACTCCTCTTCCTCTTCAACTTGACATCTGAGCATGATTTCACTCTTCTTCACCCCTTTCCTTGCCATGGCCACACACAGCAGGTAACCCAGTCAACCATCCTGCCAGTGCCTGGCTAAAGCTGCCCCCCAGAGAGCAGCCAGGGCAGGCACTCCACACTGCCCTGCCAACACACCCAGCTCCGGTACCTGAGAAGAGAAGGCAAACTCCGTTTCAATGGCCCAGTCAGCTCTGCTAACTTCTGCCAACAATGCACATCAGTTCCCTGTACACACTCACAACAGCTAACAGGGAACTGGTCAAAAGAAAAAATGTGCATCCACAGGAAATCACACTATTTTCTTTTTCACACGGATTCTAAGAAAGTAAATGCTAAAAGCATCAAACTAACACTGTTCTTCTTCCACCTCACAGAGGAGGAAATCAGCTTTCACAGCAGGTCCCAAAGCCACAGGAGAGCATGCAGGGTACACCAGATTGCAGCTACTTTCATACTTTGGCCTCAGCACTCAGCGCTGTATATTCTATGTACCTCCTACCAGCTCCCTTCTCTTGCACAGCCCCGTTAGAATACCTCACCCACAAGAAAAAAATTTCATCAGGGCACGTAAACTTTATTAAACTACACTTAGAACAGGTGTCCCTTTAAAAAAGCACGACTCTTTTCCTCTCTAAAAGGCACATGTAGCAGGTTCCCTACTGTCAGGTGTAGACTCAAGTGATGAAAGAAAAATACATAAATGTTTATTAAACCTTTGTTGCCATTTACACCACCAACTTTCACACCCCAGTGCCAAGCTGTTAACGAATTCCCATGCTGTTCCAGAAGACATTTCACAGCTCCTGTCAGAAAAGGGAAGTTTCACAAGGGCAGCAAAGTCTCTGCTCCCACCACCATCAACAAAAAATCACAACACAACCAGGTGTTTGTGGAATAAATGTGTTCTGCCCAAACTGTGTGGGGATAAAGAGCTTCTTCCAGGGAGGCATGGGACCACCTTCATGTATACCTCCTGATGTATTTTTGTTCCAACACTGTTTGTGCTAAGACTTACCAATTTACTGAGCAGCCAGGAATAAAACTGATCCATAATAAGCCAAGTGACCACAAGCCAGTACAGGAGGCTCAGGCCAGGTGACCGCTGTGTGCGTGTTACAGCTCAAATGTTTGGACACAGCATCACTCCTGGGGGAGCTCTGCAGCTCCAGGCTGCAGCCCAACAGCAGGGCCCCTCAGGGAGGCACATACCACCTACCACTCTGTGCCATGTTTCCTTTCTGCCAGCCAGGCTCTGCTGTGCTGCTGTACAGCTGGGAAGAGCGAGGCCGGGCCCTGCACACAAGGCACGCACCAACTCCAGCCTCAGCAGCTCTGCAGGGCTGCCATGGGGAACTGCAGCAAAGGCAGAGTAAAATCCTACAGCAATTCTCTGCCACAGTTCTACTTTCCCCTCCAAC
This sequence comes from Melospiza melodia melodia, assembly GCF_035770615.1. Lineage (NCBI taxonomy): Eukaryota > Metazoa > Chordata > Aves > Passeriformes > Passerellidae > Melospiza > Melospiza melodia. The sequence continues at coordinate 27,154,481 of NC_086201.1, read as the reverse complement.
CAGCTCTTCAATCTGCCACAGAAGACCCTGTTCTAAAAGAACAGGCAAAGGCAAGATGCTTCTTGCAGGATGAAGTGAAATTGCTATTCCCCTCAGTGTCATGGGACCGAAATAAAGCACTTTCCCCACTCAAAAGGTGACAATTGTTACATGCCAAGTTACAGCTTAGACAGCTTTCACAATACCAAAGCTTGGACAAACTCATTTACTTTGTCCCTGGAGGACATGGGGACACCTACTCATGTCACTGTTTTGCAGAGCATGATGCCCAGAGCATTTTGAAAAATGCACCTGAGGACCTTCAACCTCTCATGCAGATCCTGTAATTCAGTTGATCATAAAAAAGAACTAAGTGACCGTTTATGAATGTTTTGCTAATGGAAATCAATTCCAAGCACTAGAACAGAAGCAGACTTGTCCTACAACCATAATGAATGAAGTAAATAGCTTTATTTTTCCCACCTTTTTAATATCAGAAAGTTGTGTTCCCAAACAGATTGTTATAATAGCAATTTACTAGCACGCTTCTGTCAACTCTAGGTAACGAATTAGGGCCCTACATTCTATAAATTTTCACATTAAACAAAACAAGCTCAGAAATCTATCGGCTGTCCCCACCTGTACCTCACCCCTCAGCTTATAGACAGCTAGCACAGAGCCAAGACACTGCAGGACATGCTGCATACTTCAGCTTCATACCTTAAGATCAGCATGGCCTGCAGTATTTGTCGAAGATGTCTAAAAGATATTGATGGACTGGCCCTTCAGTGTGAAGGTAAATAACCTGACCAAGAGATTTGTTAGCTGATGGATGTTTAAGGTATTTTCTATTATTCTCAATATTACACCATGAGATGTTAGAGGAATGTAATAGCTGCCTTAAAGATGAAAATACCTTAGTCTTTTCTTTTAGACTAATTGCAAAAATTAGAGATTCAACTTCTATTTTCTAGTGGAGTTACTGGAGCAGCACATCAAGCGACAGATCAGTATCTGAACCTGCTCACTGTTAAAGCTCAAAAACGCAGTGGCCATTTCCTCCCTGCACAGTGACTAATTTCCTTCATGAGTCAATCTGTCTCCTTCCCTCTATTCCCACAACAGAGCAGTGCCACAAAAGCAAGGTTCCCCCAAGTGAGATGCTCAGCCTCTGTGGGTCACTGCACTGGATGACATGCCCCCTTGGAGCAGGTTTTCTGCAAAGCCCATTCCCCTTTGCAAGTGCCAAGAATCAAATCTTGGCCACCTAATGCAGCATGTTCCACATGTTAGCTCGCAACATGATGAGCAACTGTGTTAACTGAGATGGATAGCGCTGTCAAACAGAAAGCTGGCTCACCAGGATGGAAACAGTGGGATATGCTGACCTTCTACATTCAGGAAAAAAGAGTCCCTAAGATGACACAAAGCATTTTGTATTGAAAACCAAAACAACTACCTTCTTGCAGGGCTTTTACTACCATATTGTGTAAATAAACACATGTACATAAACTCTGCCTATATGAAGAATCTGAGCCTCTCTCACAGAGCAGTCTGACAGAGGAAATGAATCATTATCACCCTGCTTGGACAGAAGTTTGCACAAGGAGCCCATGCGATTAACCACTGCCTGGAACTCCTGGATTCAACACCACCATTGCTCCTTCTGTTCCCACGTTCAAATGCCTAACTATAGAAAGCAACTCAAATCAACAGACAAAATTCAAATCCTCAGGCAAACTGCTTTTAAACTACTCTAAATGTGCACAGGTTTTATTTGTGATATGGAGAGAAAACAAACTTACAGGCTTCTCATCCAAAAGAATAAGCACTGAAATAACTTGTTTTAGTATTAAAAATCCTCTTCAAATTTCAAGTTCATTCTGGAAAGATTTTTCCCAACCTACCACCTCCTGCCCATCTCCCTCAACATTATGATTTTAGGTTTGGGTTTTTTTAGGCTTATATTTTGGGTAGAGAGAGGGAAGCTTTGTTTATTTTAAGATTTTGCTGCTAACAGAGAATAATCTGAATGGAAGGGACTATAGTGCTTTAAAGGGTTTTGCAGCAATATAGTAGGTAAGTGAAAACAAAAATCAGCCTGCACACTTAGTCCTACAACTATTTGCCATAAAGACAGCATGCATATATATGAAACCATTATCTACAATGCATAATTTAAAAAATTAAAGACTACAATATGCTGTTCAAAACTGCCCAGATACAAAGAGGAATACTGGATACCATCTGGCTGTACACCTAAAGGTTGTATCTTCTGTGCTGACTTCCTCGAAGCAGCAACCTGCCTCGTGGTGCAGAACAAGCGTGCCATGAATATCCTGACTGATCATTATCAACAGATTTCACACTTCAGCAAGATCTAGCTAATGCTTTCTAGACAAGCTAAAAACGTAGGGCTTGTTATACACCTAGTTTAGGATTAAGCAATTAACACAACTGATATAAGCAAAACTTCCAAGTTTTGCTACCAATTTTCTTACTTTTTCCTTACATCAAACAACCCCAGGTGCTGTCTTCTGCAGTGCAGAGAAGTGGGAAAAAACTATTGAATACCTTGTGCCTGAGCTGCAGAACTGTGGGAATACCCCAGAGCCAGGAGCGCTGTCTCCACCAGCTGGCTAAAGAGCACATCTTTGCGAACCAGAACGAACTCAGCATGCTCTTCTCGATTATCGTATTCAAGAGAGGCGTCTGACTGCTCCACCACACAAAAGACTGGAATCATCAAACCTACATGGAAAAAAACACCAAAAAAAAACCAACAAAGCATCAATAAGAGGAACATGAACTGTGTCATACATGTCTAATTAAAGTCGTAAATTAACACACCTCCTAGAAGACTCATCGTAAATGGAAATCTGCCTTTCTTCCTTGTGGAATAACTTTTGTTTGCTTTCCAAGGAAAATACTAAAGTCTCATCACTTGACTCATTTAAAAACCACACTAAAAGCTCTAGAGAATACAGTTCAGGAACAGAATCATAGCCAGCACAAAGATGAACAAGACTTCCTAGTAAGACTTTTTCAACATTGCAGAAGTCTGCTACAGTTTCATAAATGTACCTATTTCTTTCAAGTCATTTCTCCATATTCAACCACATGAAAGCCTGACCCACAAATGCCATTTCTGCTTCTCTCTACACAGTGAATGTATGGAGAAATCAGCAGAGGGTGGTCCCCTTGAGGGACCCTGGGATAGCTGAGCATTTTCAGACCATGGTACATTCCCACTATACAAGGAAAATACTTTTGAATTGATTTTGTTGAAAATTATAATCTTGTGTTGGCAGCTGATGGTCACTCAGACCCAGAGAGACCCACAGCTGCCTTTCCGATGCATCCATGAGGAGTGTGAGAACAACTCTTTTGGAAAAAGAATCAAGGATGAGGAGGAACCACAGAAGTGAAAAACTCAGGGGGTGGTCTGGATTCAATTTTGTTGTGTTTTATTGCAAATCTACTTTTGTGGTTACAGGATCAAGTTATCTATGGCATTAGATAAATTGTGAGGCATGAACTTTAAGGGATTCAATACTGAAGGCAGTATAGAAACGTGCCAATTTGCAGGAAACAGCCCCACAGAGCATTCCCAGAAGGAAGAGGGAACAGACTGAAAACCTTCAGCACTGCACAGCCATTTCCACCACCTGCTACAGGCCAGTCTACCTCCAGTCACAGACATTTTTTTAACTGGTTACGTATTACTTGTTAGTCCCTAGATAAGCCAGAAAATATTGGTGCAGAGAAAAATCTCAGCCTGAAGCAGTTTTCCAAGTGCCATCTAAGGCTCATTGTCACCAGCAAGTTCACCTCTAAATCCTGTTCTTCAGAATGAAATATAATCATTTCCAGTAGACATTAAATACAAAAAATATCTGAGTATTTGTGAATTTTGGACACAAATCACTGTATTCCTGGACCAGACACTTCTTTAAGGGAAAAAGAAGAAAAAGCCACATTTCAGTTTTCCTTCACAAAGTCTATTAAATATTTTTGAGCTACGGTCACTAGCTTCAAAACCTAATATTTACAAACCAATAGCTATGTATCCCTTCAGAGGAGTCACTCTGCCCTGGAATAAATACATCATATTAGTATCTGCTAAGGAACTTAAATACTCCTTGTCTTGAATTTTGAGAAAGTAGATCTACTTTAAAATATATTTTAGATACACAATTCTCAGTTAGTGACTTATCTAGCACAGAGTGGCTCTCAATTTGACATCCTAACGGCAGAAGCTACACACTGCAATATCCACTTGACGTGTTTCAGCTCTTTGTTTTAAAACAAATCTCAAAGTAACATGAAAGAAGGTTACAGCATCACATTGATACTGCTCCCTCTTCACTGCTTGATTCTGGGTTAAATTGATGCATTTTGCAAGTTCAAGCAGCCAAATTCTAACACATAGTGCTAAAAAAAAATCTCAGTGAAAAAAAAAAACCCTCTAGGTGCTTTCCTGAAGAGACAGCACATGGGTGATCATGTTCCTCTGAAATAAGTGACAAAATTTCTTTTCCTATCAAAGGTTAAAATTTGAATTCTATTTGTCCATACACCATTTAACTAGTTAAAACAAAAATAAGTCTCTTTAAGTGACAAACTTCCAGTCCTGTCGAACATACAGGCTGTCACAGCACTTTTGATGGGGCTATTAATGTCTTAGCAAAAGATTAAGATAATTGGCCAAATGCTGAGGCTGTAATATCAGTTGTGTAAATTACATTTTGGCAAGACAGAAAAGGTGGTGAAGCAACTGTCTTTTATGCTCCTGCTGGAAGCTTTCCTTGTCATACAACAGTCTCTCCTCTTCAGCACAGGAGTAGCACCTATTCTCTGCACTCATTCCTTACTGTCTGAGTACACACAGGATCTCAAAGGCCAGAATGGATGCCATACATTATATATCACTTTATGGACAGCACTAAGGACCCCACACAACTCCTGCCCATGATGACTTTCCTGCCCCTTCCTGCTGCCCATGCTTGCAGGAACCCTGCTAAAGAAACAGCTTTTGGAAAAACATCTCTGAACTCAGTGACCCAGAGTAACTGATGATAAAATGCTATTAGGACCTTAAAAACAGAGAGCAAAGGGCAGCTTACCACATCTGTCTGATGTGATCTGACACTGACCTATTCTCATGCCTCTCACTATAGCACCTGGAATCTTAATACTGATTTTAAAAATAAAATAAAAAGCAACAGTAATCAAACTTATTTCCAAGCCAATCTCACTCCAAGGAAGTTTTAACTGCTTTGCTCTCTATTTCGCATGAGAGTTAAACTGTTGTATCTCCAACGAACTCACTACCTCAAACTTCTCTGTTTCTTAATGTTATCTGAAAATAAATATATTTCAGTACTTTGGGATCAAAAGGAAGAACTTCTGCAGATGCCAACATGCTCTTTACATGCAGATATACATCATGGCTTGCTCCTACAGGCATATATTACACCTCCAGCTCTCTACAGGGCCCTTAGAGAGCAATACAAGTTAGTCACTACTCACTGTCATTCCAGCTGAAGAACTTGGAGCAGTACTCTGAGAGCTGGAGACCAAGCATCCATAACAGTCTCAAATGCAGCGCTACTGCAGTGCAAGCCAGCCTTACTCATAAATGCTGGAGCTCCTGAGCTCTTTCCCTGAGGAGGGATCAGCCAGAATCGCTGTCACCCTCCCTCGCCCGTGCACACTCACACACAGGGAGCAGGCTGGGCCCGCACTGAAGTGGCACAGCCGCTCCCCCAGCTCCAGAGAGGCTGCAGGCAGCGATGCTGCACAGCCCGTGCTACACGACACACCGCACTGCTTCTCACACAGGGAGAAAGCTAGCGGTTTTCCGAGGGCTAAAAAGGAAAGAGTTTGTTTCCCTCAAGGACAAACACAAAGCTAGTATGCACACAAAACACCACCAGCAATCGCAAATCATACTACAGGCTTTTACTCCTGGATTTTGATTAACGTAACTGAATCATGAACAGCTCTTTCATGTTCCCACAGAGCTCCGACCCCATAGAGATGGCATCAGCTTAAAATGTCAGGGGAGCATAAACCAAGATCTACAGAAAGGCTTTTATAAGGACATCCATACACAGCAAGAATTCCATCTAACCAATGAAAGAGAGCAGCGAAAAACTGTTCCCAACATTACCCAGAAGAAGAGAATGGTTAGCAGCAACCAGTACCTCTGTATAACATACATATTTAAAGCACATCAGAGATGAGATTTAAGCTCTGCTATTGCTTTCACGGAAAAGTTGCAATGTACAGAGAATCTGTACACACACTTGCACTTTTCCCCAAGATTCTTCTAAAGGCCAGAGAAATTAAGAAGAAATTAAATATGTATCAAAGAGACCAAATGCACATTTTCTCCTCCTTGCCCATTTTAATCTATAGTTTTGTTTCACTGGAGAGTAATAAAATCTTTAAAAATTAAGGAAAGAGAAATAGATATTTCATTAGAGAAGTGAAAATCCGAGACAGTCTGCTGCATATAGTATTCATTTTTACAAAAGCAGACTTAGAGCCAGTTAAAAGTGTTATGAACCTGCAATCATATAGCTTCCTGGAAAACATTTTCAGCTCTAAGACTTCCAAGTAAAAGCTGCAGATTTGTAATGACAAACTAGAAGGAAGAGAAGAAAGCAGGTATTAAAAGCTACGGCACTGTTTCTTTTGTTTATTTACAAATAATACTTGGTCCAGCACATGCCTTTTTAAGTAATAGATATGATACTAGAGGCACTTAATTTCTATGCATGGTCTGCTTGCACAGCAGCATCACAGGCAGAGCAGAAAGCTGAGAGCTCTTACAGCCACCCACCTCTCCAGCCATTAAATAGGGAGCAGTGCTTGTGCATCCTAATAAGTATAAAATGAAGATCAACTAGAAAGGAAAAGCACCAATAAAATTCATGTCTTTTTAGATTAAAATCTCCTTCCATCAGGACAAGTTTTGAGTCCCATCTAGGTGTTATTTAATTTTATCTAATTTGAACAATTTCCAAACATCAAGTTGATTAATTTCAACAGCATGGTGTTATGGAAAGATTTACTGTACAGGGGTTATCTAGCAGGGAATTAATAAAAAAGCCAGTTCTTTGCCCTGAGTAACATGAGGTTTTAAGACTTCCCAGATTTCTAGTGGGAATACTTCACAGCACAAGCATGTTTTCTTCTGGGAGTAAAACCCACCAAAATTATTAAAAACGGAGATCAAATGGTGGTGTCAAACCCAAAGGAAATCATTCTACAGTGGAGAGATTTTTATCAAGTGAAGAAAGTGGAAAATAAAGTTTTTGTTGTTGCTGCTATGCTTTGGGTTTTTAGGCTTTGTTTGTTGGCTATTTTTTTGTTTTGTTTTAAACAGAACAGACACACATGCAGAGTAATCTTCCTCAAAGACAAAGCAAATTTCTATGGTTTGGAGTTCAGAAACCAGGACATCTACTTGAAAATTCATAAACTACTGAAAATTGTTCATTACCTTATGTAGAAAACATTTTGCCTAGCAGAGACTGCAACATGGGCCGTTCTCTAAGCTGGCCTTTCCATCAGAGAAAAAAAAAAAATCCAGGTAATAGCAAGAGCAGAATCCACAAATGCTTATTTCCAAACACACCTAAAAAACACTGAAGTACAAGTAACTTTGGTTGGACTTCTAAGATGAGACCGTTACTCTACAAGAGAAATTAAGAAGCCCAATTAGCAAAGCATGGATTGTCTTAAGAAAATTACCTAGATGGAGATTCTGTACAGTTAACAATAAAGCATGCTTCCATAACTGGCAGTAACCACAGGAAGCAATCAAACTACAAACATTTCCTAAACCTAATCTGCTTCTGTTTTTTCTTTAGAGAGAGACCTCTATCCAGCAAAGGCAGTCATGGGGAAAGCAGTCCTTTTATTTATTTCTCTCTGCACTGCAGTAGAGCTGACCTTACATATAGAGATTTGGTATTTTAACTGTCTTTCCCTTTCTTCTAAACAAATTTGAAAAAGAAGCTAAACTGAGAAAAATGCTTTAAAAGGCAGAAATGGGCATAGGAGAGGTTTGCCAGTTCTCCTTTTCACATCCTGCAGCTCTAATTGCAAAGGCAGAAGCCAATTCAGTTTGACGGTTTTCATTACGCAGAAATACCTGAATTTCTGCAGCAAAGATGCCATCCTGCATCCTGAAGTGTAACACAAATCCGTAAATTCCTTTTTCAAAAACTTAAACCCACTACTAATTTCATTAAAAAAAAAAAAAAGAAAAAGGGAAGCTTTAAAGCCTCAGTGTGCCACTTCTTCAAAAAGGTGTAAACTGCAAATCCTGAAGTGACCAGAAATTAAAACCTAGTTAATATGTTAAAAATCAGGAGGTTTCTACTAAAGACTTTATTAGTTGAACAAACGTAAAATCAGAGAATCATTTTGGTTGGAAAAGACCTTTAAGATCACATGTAACAACAGAAGATAAATTCATAATTAGGAAAATTAACTGCACGCCAAAATGTGGGGTACTTTGTCCAGTTGGCTGGGGCTTTTTCAAGAGGAAAGACGCCAAACAGTATTTGGGAAAAAAAAAGGTGCTTTTTTTTTATCTCAACACCACTTCTGTTTAGATCACAGCACAGATCTGCAGCTGATGGTGGTGTGAGATCTTCTCCAGAAAATCCTGCAGAGTCCAGCTGAGGTCTGCAGATGCAGGAGATACAAGGACAGGCTAAACCAACACTATCACATCGTTTCCACAGGCCCACACATACACAACTGTTCATGCTCAAGAAGGATCTGGCTTGAAGCAGATCCCAGGTTCAGCCTATGGCAGTGCAAATCTGTGATAAGGTGGAAGAGACAGAGCTCCCTCATTTCAGCAAGCTTCAGGCATGTCCATTAAGGCTCACTCTCAAGTTACACCATAAATTATGAATACAATTAAATCAGACAGAATATAAGTTGTTGGCACTTAACTTATTTACAATAAATGCTTGGTTTGGGTAAATGGACTGTGTTTCAGCCTTTTACTTATCAAACACCAGCTTACAACAGTCTTATTATGAAGCTGAGAATTCTTCCACTGTAAATCTTTTTTAATAGGGACTGAAGGAATGACTCTGCAGTTGTTTGTCACTAACCACTCGGAACCACGTGAAGAAAGCTGTGTGCACACACTGACAGGCGGCCAGCGGGAAATCGCTGTGTCAAATACACGAGACTGTACCCAGACCTCTGCAACCGCACAATCCTGTGCAGCATCAAGCACCTCATTACAGCAAAAGGTTTTGTTTAAAACCAAGTACCCTACTTTCTGCTAATCCTCTGCTCTCCAGTGTGTTCTAGACAAAATGCAAGATATCTGATTTTGCATATAAGCAGTAATGTGATGCTGTTAAACTCCTACTCTTCATGGCTTTATAAGCCCGCTGCAAATAATTTGTTCCAGGATGCAATTTAGTAAAGAAGAGCTCAGTCCACAGCTGATTTTAATACAGCGTTTGCCAAAGGAACAAAATCATGTTAAATAATATTACATTGTAGAATTTTTCTTCTTAGGAGGGCCAGAGGAAGTAAAACTAAGGACAATATCTTTCTACTCCTCCTCGGCTATTTTTTCTGGCTTTACATATTCAATAAATCTGTAGGCAGGAAATGCATTTCTACATTTTATATTTTAGCCAATGGCAAATGCAAACCACAAGGTATTATTTACATCTTTCTTCAGCTTCCAGTCCTTTCTGTGGCTTCAGTCTCCCAGCCATCGCAGCTATCCCAGATCTCAGGAAGTCTTATAAATAAGTCACTACCGTCTCTGCAGATGTCCTCTGCTTCTGACAGCTTAACTACTCAAAGAATCCTTCTCCTAGCTGAAATAACAGCCTTACTGTTATTTATTTAACATAAAATATTTCATGCCACTATCCCACCACAGCAACATACTATGAAACTCTTAACTTGATTCGATAATTCTTGAATTTCTTAAAAAATTGTAAAAAATAAAAGCCACATTTAGAGCATGTTCTGTGACAAACAAGAAATGAGAAATACAAAAACACCAAGGGTTTACCTCTGGCACAGCCTATCCTGCGGCATCTGGGACAGAAGCGTTGCTCACAGGAGATGAGACCTTTTCTTAGTCAAAGAGAATCAGCTCTTTCTGGAAACAAATCCCCTTTGCTACACCAGCTGCACTAACTCAACCCTAACTTTGAATCTGTCACACCTGTTGAGTTCACTGAGTGGGAACAGGAGCAGCCCCACTGGGGCTTTGCGCCACCCTGTTAGCCCAGGGACAGCCACGCACGGGGCAGCCAGGAGGCAAGAGCAATTAAACAGGAGAATAAAGCACTCCCACCTCTCCAATTAAACAAGCAAAATTGAGAGCAATGATAACCCAGAGCTCAAAATACTGCTTTGAGGGAGCCTGAGTGAGAAGGCAGCACAAACAGCTGTCTAGGTTCCTCCAGCAGAAAGCTCAGACCCCTGCGCAAGCAGCACCCCTGGCATGCAGGAATCCTGGGGGGTACCAGCACCATGCTGCCCACCAGAATCACACACAAACCCTCCAAGCCATGGAACAGAACCATAGAATCAGTTAGGTTGGAAAAGAACACTTAAAATAATGAAGTCTAGCTATTCCAATTGAAAGGAAAAAGGTGAAGACACTACAGCTACATGTTTCCTAAATAAAACAGCTCAGTTGTTTCAACTTGTTTCCCAGTTACAAAAGAAGAAAAAATACTCCACAGCCATACTTCGTAATATTAATTAAATGGAAAATATACTCCTTTCACTCAAAATCAGTGGAATGAACACTTCTAAAATCAGATGACTTTTTGTTAAAAAATCATCTTAAGCCATAAATTTCCTGTTAGTTTCAGGTTTTGGTTTCTTTAACTTAAAAACAAGTATAGGGTTTGTGAGGGTTTTTTTGTTTGGGGAACTACTTTCTGTTTCCTTTCTCCTGAAAATGTAACAGAACTTGCCTAAGGGGTTAAGACTCTCTAAGCCAAGTTCCACCCAAAATTATTTTTAATGACCAACATTTTTAAACCCTGAAAACTGGAACCACTAATAAGCCCTTAAATTCAGTGGTGCTAGCAGATGCCACCATATTATGTAATTTTTGAAGCAAAAAAACATCTTCTAGCAAAAGCATTTTAATGAAGGTTCTATTAACTAGTCTCCTGGTACTGGGATAAGTCCCCTGGAATGCAACAGAAAAGCCTTCATAGCTGGCTTGAGGTTTTATTTCTGGAGAAGTGCTGCAGACCACACTCGGGCCTATTTTGGGGTCTCCACTGGGACCCACCAGCAAGTTCTTTTCTCCATCATGTCCATTCCTCTGTGAATCACTCCCTGGCAAGTAAAAGAAGAAATCTTAGCACCTCTTCACCATGTGACAAGATAAATGTCTGCCAACCTATATCTCTGCCTTCAAAACCACTTGCAGGCTCCAACATCGAGACAAACTGAACTATCTGCAACCACTGTAACCACTGCCTCTTTCCTCATATCTTATAGATAATGGCAGCAATAGAAAACCTTATTTCTATGTGACAATGCCAACAGATATGGCAGAAGTGGCTATGGGCAAAAGTTACAAGTACACACGCAAGAGGACAAGCCACATTAAACTCACTCTGAATAAATGCTGTCAAACTCAATGGTAACTGAAGAAGCTCTTCATCCTGCTTCACTTTCAGCAAGGGTAAGGCTATTGCTACAGCAATATCATTACTAGATGGTATTTTTCTGGTAGAAGGAGACCACAGAAATCTTCATCAAATCTTCAGCGCAAAAATAAGTGAAGGAAAGAATCACAAATGAGAAAATGTAGAAGCCATTCTGTCCTCCAGAAGGCAGCCAGCTTCCCCTTCTGCCTCCCTTTTCACTAGTCAATAGAGAGTCTTCAGACAGTCTGCACCTACAGCCCATTATGGGTCAGCAGCTGCCCTCTGGGGCTCAGCCTTTACTTCCAACTCCAATCTTTCCCACCCTTGTGGACCAAGGGCAACTTCTGAGCAGCCTTCTCTTGTATTGTCTTACTGCAGAGTTGTGGGGCAACCACTCTACAAACGTAAGATCACACATTTAACAGCTATCAGTTTGAATATTAGTCCTTTAGGAATATTTACATTTATCTGCCAGCAGGTCACATTAATCTAATGGGTTTAATAAGTACCAGATCTTGATCAAACAAGTCATGAGGTCAAGGAACAAAAGTCATATACATTCTCTTTCTCAGATGTGCACAGTACACTTCATCCAGTTAGGAATATTTTGGGGCAAGGATAGAAAAGACCTACCTATAGGCTGACCTTCAGTGTGTGGATTCACTTGTGATGAGTCAGCAATGCTTTTGGGGCTCAACAAGCTGAATTGCTACATTATTATGCACACAGAACTGCACCAAAGAATTAGATACTTCTGCTAGTGCAAATGCATGTGCTCACTGAGAGGTGTTAGCCAAAGAAAGCAGATTACATCTGTGCTCCAAAGGCCGAACTGGCTCCCACTTCACTTTCGGATGCCATTCCAAATGTTGATTTATAAAGCTGTATGATACAGCACCAGAGCCAAGGCTACTGTAGCAAGGCTCTCTCTTCCCATGTAGGGTACAGCAGAAAGGACACTTCTGCTTACAGCTCTAGAAGTCAGAGAAAATGGAGAGCCAGGATCCCTCAACCTCAGGCCTTCAACTACAGTCTGATCCCTTTGCAAGAGGCACAGAGATGCACAGCCCCTTGGCACAGGGCCCTTCTGCCTTTTGGGTTTTAATCTGAATCCTGAGATGCCAAGGTAGCTGAAGGGCCATAGGAGACTCTGTCCCAAGGAGCAATGGCTTAAGGGACCAAGTACTCTTATTTGCATTCAGGTCCACACATTTGAGGAAGGCACAAAAAACCAAAACACTCTCCCTACATGAAGTAGCACAGCTTTTCATTTTGGAAGAGAAGGAAGTAGTTTTTACTACTTTCTACCTGTCCATGGCATTCTCAAAGCTCATGTAGCTGGCAGGTCAATATGACACTGTGATCATATTAATTTCATCACAAAGGCTCAATACATTCATTATTATTCCAGACCCATACACTCAGATAATGCCTAACTTGAGCATTATTGTCAAGCAATACACCTACTTACTGCATACTTGCTCACAGGAGCTCATATGAAGTCTACTATCCAGATTTCTAGCTTGAGAAATAAACTACTTGAAAAAAAGAAAAAAGGAAATTAAAAAAAAAACCCTCACACTTCTGTTACTCTGCATTTTCTCTACATCTAAAAATTGGTAGCATGTATGACAGGTCCACCTCATTTTTCTTAATGATGTTTTTATTATTCTTTCACTCAATTAAAACAGAAATGGATATTGCATCTTCTGACTGTATAATTGTTATTGTAATCTGTTTTCGATCACTGCTTGGGAAATGGGTCCAAAACAACATAAACTATCCACAGCCTCAGAATACAAGTCATTTTCTTTTACTACGATACTTAAAGAAACATCTATCATGTTGCTCCGCTAACATGTTAGTATTATGGCAAAGAAGTTATTTGTAAGTTGGGAAAAGACATTATGAAAATCACCTTTTACTCCAAAGTATTGTATAACTCATAATTTATAACTACATTTCTTAATAACCATTCAAAATAATAAGGCTGGAAATTGTGCACATCTAATTTTAATATATAAATAATGGAAATGCACATAAACCAAAATATGCTCAAAATATGAATTTATATTACTCTCCAAAAAATAGGCTGGTAGTTTTGAAAATAACATGCTTCATTTCCAATATAAGCCTGTCAGTTAAATTTATGGCAAAACATTCTCCGTGAGTTTAGATTACCAAGATGGTAAATACTTCTTTGTGAGTTTCCTCACTTATCTGAAGCTTCCATCCAAATGCTGACAAAAGTCAGCAACTTCTCAACAGTGAAGTGCTGGTGATACCCAAGTAAAGACAGACTAATCCAGCCCCTTCTCAACTTTACAAATAGAATGGAACAGCTGAGAGAGGGACAGAGTAACCTTGTGGCTGTATGCAGCCACACAAATCATGCTTTTGATATAACAAACTCCGCTCCCGACATTTCGACATTTCGTGCCAGGTTTAGTACCTTTGAAAAGATCTGCTGTCAATAGTGCATCTTTTCATCTCAGTGTTTGTCTCTGGGGAAAACATGAGGGAGCATGTTTAAGTGGAAGACATTCCTACTGCATTCTGAAAATGCAGAGGGTATATGGTTATCTCAAGAGATGCTGCAGCTTCATATAAAATAGTGTCTGACAGGTATTAAGATTTTTCTGACCTTCTTTCCCTTGCTGACATAGCTACTAACAAGGTACAGTTGTGCTTAAATTGTTTAATATTGCATGTCCATCTGATACAAGGACAGCAGTTAGAGCACAATGACTAAACATTTCTAGCCAGATAATTAACAAGATAATTTTCTGTTTAGAAAACAGTCATATGCTTAGACTCTTATCTAGCGCTACCTGTCCTTTTTCTTCAAGTTCTTTCTGTTCCCTTCATACAATTTCTACAAATAATTACAATCTTCTTTTTCCAAACATCACTGCATGAAACACCAATGATCATTCAGCATTCAACAAGAAATTGAAAATATATCTTGAGTTCAGACACAGTATTCCTGCCCTAGTATCCAGTTTATTAGAACATCGATGCAGGGCTCACACATCATTTTTTAAACAATCTGTAAGTTATTTGCGTAGTTTTATTCTAAGTAGAAGTGCCTCCTGGAAGGAGGTTTTACGTAAGTCCTCAGACACTAGCAACGTCAACATTCACACCTTTAAAAATCAGAGTAAGAATTGCACTTAAAAAAGCCAAAGCAAAACGCAGCACTAATCAACCAATAAAACAAACAAACAAAACCTTTCGAACACCTTTTGTAAGAGTTTTTTAATATCAGTAGCTCTAAACTGCTAATAGACAAATGCCAAAATCTGGTATATTTGTAAATCTTCAGGGGACACTCACAGAGCGATCAAATATTTTTAAAAACGTTTAAAAAACCAAACAACTAAAAATACGGTTTCATGTTTTTTCTAAAGTTCCCTGAAATAGAAGAAATAACACTGGAAATATAAAATATTTTTTCCTTTACAAATATTCAGATCAATGCAAATGAAGACTGGGACAAAATATACTCAACAGATGCAGTACGTACTATCATACAATGTGCAGGGACTCTCGAAGAAAAAAAAATCCCTAACTATATAGAATAGTGACAATATGAACAACATGCCTTGCTGGCTGAGAACACATCACACATTAATAGCAGTCAACACTTGGGAATGGCCATGAGAACCTCAACTAGGTGGGCTAACAAGCGCCCCCAAATGAAATGGCACAGAGTATTTTGTGTCTTTAATAGCACTAATCAATGTAAACTCATTTGTCTGCAGCCCCGCAGCAGAGACACTGCTGATGAGCATTCTGCAACAAGTACAAAGCTTCTTGGAGGGCAATTTTTCTTAGTATCGCTAGAGGCTAGAAAACATTTCTCAAAAGCCATCAAATACTCAGCTGCCTTTTGTCTGCTGTGACTATTTCTTACATCTGCATTAGTGACACATGCCACCGTGGGGACTTGATGCAGCTGACCCCAGACATTTGGTACAGTAGGAACCAATTACCACAAGGAGATTTTTTCAGAGCTAGAAAGGGCTCTGATTCCTTGTTCAACACAGCAGGCTCGTTTCAAAGCCACTGCGAGCTTCAAACAGAGAGCACGCTCCTCTGGTAGTTACAGAGTATGAATCAGGCACAGGTTATCTCCAACAAAACCCCATCCTATCAATTCAAAGGGACTTGGTAATACTTTATACCTTGAAAAACTGAGCCTTTAATCTGAAAAACACAGCAGTAGTTACTAATTTAACTAAATTATGAGGGGCAGTAATTAAAGGCCTAACTTAGCTATGCCTTGCAATTTGGGATTCAAAAGAAAATCTTCCCAAGTTTTACAGATTTTCAGCTATTTTGAAAAGTTTAAAAATAAGATTTAAAAGCAGGTTGAGGACTGCTCAAGCACAAAAATAAGAATTTTCCTAAACAGGTCACACAGATGTTTGGTGAATATAAATACATAACTGCAATAAAACTCTTCATTTTACAGCACCATAGTTGTCATATTGTATTACCATGTTCTGTGTCAATGCAAGTGACAAAAATCTTACCGGTTCAAGTATTTTACTTAAGCTCCAGACCACCATTGTGGCCCTTTTCCTCCCCATTCCACATAGACAGCTCTAAAGAAAACATCAATAATAGAAAGTAACTGCAAAAATAAATATTCAGGCTAGCCTCTCCATGAAGAAAACTAAACTCAAATACTTTTAAAGGAATCCTAAAGTAAGTGATACCATCTGAAAGTCTGTGCTACAAACTAGAGCGTTTAGGTATGACATAGCTGTCTATTGAAATGATGACTTGATTACAGTTACATTATGCCAGGTTTTTTCTACTTTTAAATCAAGATAAAGTATCCAGCATCAGAAGAGTATTTAAATAGAATAAAAGGATTCCACAAAACTAGGTATTTGAGAAAGGAATCGCAAGCTTTACCTCTAAGTGTTTCTTCATAATACTAAAAGGTTAATACTGTTGGCCTTCCTTTGATATCCGAACTGTTCATCTAAATTCTAAGCGGCAGATAATTCACTATTTAATTTCTTGAAAATATGTTACCTCATTGGCTTCCTTTTAGTTTTTAATATGATTTTGCCATCTTCTTTAGGCACAAAAAACAGTTCTAGGGATTCACTGAAACCTCCTGTTAAAGTGAGTTTGCCAAAGAATTGCCCTATAAATAATTGACAGTAAATATACCATGTTCTATCCCAGTGAGATCAAGAAAAAGCAGGACCCAACTTAAAAAGGGAGGAGTAAACAGAGAATTAATATGGATAATTTCAATTATGTTGGTTGCTTTTTCTTTGCTTTGGTTTATGATAAGAATAACAGCATGCATTTAACTAACATGGCCATGGGTGTGGAAAAGAAGCACGGAGATGACTTGAAACACTTAGGAACTGTTGCAGAGGAAAGAAAAAAAATCTTACTACCACTAATCTTAAATCTTGAATTCAAAATTGTTGGTGTCTTTCTGCAGATGCAACTTAAGGATTCCAAAATTACCCTAAACATCAAATTATGTCTAGGTCATTGAATGGGTGGATACCCTATATTCTGTTTAATGTGTATGTTCAATTGCACACGCACTTCAACCAACTGTGTCTTTATTTTAATAACAGACCAAGTACTGAAAACACATAAAGAAAGACTATTTTTCTACTTTGGCAACAATACAGCTGATACACTGCATGACCCTTCAGGAATGACTACTCTGTTTGTTCTATTTACATGATATAGCCTGACTGGAAAAGGGAGTGAGGGATGAAGATCACCAAAAATACCAGAAACTCATTTTTAAAAATCAGTCACAAAAAAAAAAAAAAAAAAACAAAAAAACTGTCTTGCTTTTCTTACTGTTCCTGTTACAGGTTTCTTCCTCATTATATATCAGAAACATGTAAAATGCAAGATTTTACATTTCTTCCAAATCCCTACTGAATCATATAAAATTAAAAGCAACATTTTCCCACTATGCAGCCACAGATAAAACATAAAATATAAACGTAAAACATAAAACATACATCTATGCTGGTTCCTGAAACTAACAAGGGTTTGCGGCTTTCACGCTTCTGTATTTCAGCGCGCTTAATTCTTTCCAACAGCTACATATTTCTTTCAGGCAGCAGGAAGGTATTCTTCATCTAGGATCTGGGCAGGAATCAAAAACTTAAACCTTTCACTTTGCTCAATTCCTAAGGACAAGTGAAACACACTTCCTTACTGCGCTCAGGACGCCATGTTAGCTAACCATTTAGAACACAGGAGCAAATTTGATCAGGCTGTATTCTTCCGTCTGCACAGAAGTGAATTTTTGCTCCAATCAAGTGTCTTAAAATCCTTGTAAAGATATAAAAGGTAGTACAAACTCTACCATATTTTTACAGAATGGACTTTGACAAACAGCTCTATAACCATCAGCCTGTGTTTCTGTCACCCCAGAGATATATTAAAACTGATTTCTAACTACACTTAAGCAGATACAACCACGATACACTGAACTTCAGGGGGCTCACAGCAACCAGCAGCAGCGCTCCGAAGAGTCACTGCATCCACATTTCTGTTACATCTGACTTCATACAAGCTCCCTAACTGCAGCTACTGATTAACATCCTGATCATATACTTTGATTTGAATTGCCCAAAAGCTTTTCCCTCCATTAATATTTTGTAAATTGAATCACAGTTTTTAACAGTTAAATTAATATGAACATATTATCAGACTGCATCAAACGAATCTAAACAAAAAATGTTTTGCCATCATTTCCTGTTTCAAATTTGAACATGCTCCCTTGGCTATCATTTGGTTCTATGCCTCTTTGTCAGCAAAATCAAACTTCAGAACAGCTCACTCTGCATACTGGCATTTTAAGCTGCTTTCAGAAGCTTTTGATGCTTATTTTCTACACTCTTCAAATCAACACACACACATATATATGTACATCCACTCTTACACAAACAGGTTCACGAACTGCAATCAACAATTCTGTAAATATAAGTTTCCTAGTCATTAATCATCCCTCTTTTTTTTAATCCTTATGGAGTGAATTACTAACTGAGAGGAGACGCCAATTCTAGTAAGTGAATGTTACCCAACAGGGATATAAAGCTGTCAACACCACAGTGCTCTTGCTTGCTCTAAACTCTCTCCCAGGCTTCATATGTTTTTTAAAGCGATATTAGTCTTTTTTTCCAAGGAACCTTACTCTCCTTAAAATCTGAGCACTTGTGTTTTATTACATACAGGTTTTAAAACAGGCTGGTCAGACAACTGTTGAAATATTTCAGAAGCACTGGGTTAGTCAGGCAAACCAAAACTGGACTCTAATACATTGGACTTACGCTAACAACATTGTAAACAGTACCAAAACTTTTAAATACCCTATTAAACACAACCTTTAAGACCTCGTTTATCTTTTTAGTGACCTTCACTAGATGATTATAGCTGCTGTAATGGCCCTCTGAATTAAGGACATTCATGTTGGGAATAAAAAACTAGGAAAATCATAACGCAAAATTTCTCATGAGAACAATTGATTTTCTGTCTGCATTACATAAGCTTATTTTAAAACACTTTTTTACTCATAAAACTAGTGAGAAAGCTAGAAACACCTATAGCATTATATTTCTCTATTTCTCAGGGAAGTCACTAGAAAAATAATTGCAGCAAACAGTACGATTATAAAACTGGTTACCAAAGGTCATCACACTCATCATAGCTGCAGATAGTTTGAGAGCTTATTGCTCTGTTCTCACGATTAACTTCAGAAACTGATATTATTACAACAAAAAGCCACTTGACAAATAGGAAGGATTTTCAGCATTTACATATCTAAGGCCCAAAATAAGATAAGAAAAAGAATTGCTAGCATTTGGCGTTGCTTTCAAAATCTTTAGATACACATTATGGAATTTAAAATAAAAAAAACAAACTGAAATGGTCTCTAGTTTTCGGTAAAGTATTTCCATTTTTGTCCTAAATACAATTCACGTTCAGTAAGTATTATCACTTGTTAGAGCCTAAGAAATAAGAATAAACAGAAACACTGGCAACTGAAGCCCGGGATGTCACTTCACTATGATTTTCAATAGTTTCCTTTTTGTCAGACTCTAGGCATAATAGTAGGAGAGTCCCTATCAGTATTTACTTCAAATAATTTTTATACTAACTTGCCAGTAAATTTAAAGTAAGCCCATCCACAAATGTCTACAGATGCATTTCACAACTCCAGTGAAAAAATTACTAAGACCACAGGATTCACTGCAAAGACACAGACTTCCAAAAATACCTGAAACAGGTGTGATCTGCATTCAGGAAAAGATCACTTGATTGTAACAGGTTCTTAAAGTTCAAACTTGAAAAAGAGCAGAAGGAAAATATCTGGAAATTAGCTATGTTGATTTATTGTAAGAGCATTGCCAGGAGAAAAAAAAATCAATTTTAAATAGCACCATTATCTTATTAAAAAAAATCTGCCTTAACTAATTTAGTATTGAGTATTATAGAACCTAGGTAAGTACTCAGAAAGGAATAATTTTTTTCTTGCTTTCAGTATCAATAAGGAGTAATGAATAACCTTTATTATGAACAGCCTAAACTCAAAGAGACTGAGAGTGTTCAAAGAACGCCAGCTAAGGAACAAGAAAAAAAAATTACTCCTGCATTTCTTATTCCCCCACACTTATCCACTCCAGTCTTCAACACCTTTATAAATGAGCTGAAAAGTAATGAATGAAAACTCAGGCTCTTAAAAGTTTGCTTTCAGAAATGAAATTATTTTTCTTAAGTGGAAGAGATCTTCCACAGCTTAACAGGCCAGATTCAGGCTGAACCACCAATATAACTATAAAAGCTGCTGAATTTCTCTTGGATAATACAGCTGCAACTAGAAAGCAAACATATATTCCAAAACATTTAAAAGAGTTTTCTTAAAGTACATTTCTATAAATGTCCCAAGGAAAAATATTTCAGCTCTAATTCTAGCATTCCTTTAAAAATCAAGAAGCTTTAATGACCAAGTCTCCAAAAAGGCATGTAAAACTACATACACTACTTTTTATATGATTAACTAGTTCCTTTTTACAATTATTCAACTAGTTAACTAGTTCCTTTTTACAATTATTCAACACATTATTTCTTCACCAATTTCTAAGTGGAATAGTATTACAAGTCTTTCACTGCAAAGCTGCTGCTTCTTTTTCCATACATTGGAAGAACACAGAGAAGAGGATTAAAAACTAGATATAAAGAAACATAAAAACTAGTGAGCTCTCTTACCCTTCATTAGGTATCTAAATGAATCCTACGCTTTTAAAACAAAATCTGCAGCTCCTTAGCAAACTTCAGCAATTAGGATGCCTATTGAGCCAAAGAGGTCTAAAACAAGCATCTAATGGTAAAATCGCTAAATAAACCTCACGTAATAGAGAGTCATGTGACGACCATTTCAGTGTATCTCTCGAAATGCCAGCTACACAAACTCCTTGTGTATAAACAACTACAATTATGTGTTACCCCTCTGCTCATTTGAAACACAAATACCGAGGTTTTTTTAACGTAGTTATTGGTGGCCTTTCCTGCACTATTCTGCTCACAACACCTGGTTAATTTGAAGATTTTTAAATATACTTTTCCTAACACGAGGCTGCACTGTCTTAAACACGACAGCATCAGAGTTAAGAGGAAAAAAGAAGGCGTTTAAAAGAAGTGACTGGAAAGTTTACCTGCTTGGAACAAAAGGAGGGGAAAAAGCAACTACGCACTTAACATGCTCTTAACGTAAAACTGACCAGCAACTTGACAGCAAAGTAGGAAAGACTAAGTATTTTAGAGAAACGCAGGAAAACAGCAAAACTAATGCTCAATATATTTGCTGAAAGAGCTAAACCTTACACATGCCCTATTCTCTTACAACAACTTCTACAAAATGCTACTTACCGAAAGAAAAATAAAACCCCAAAATCCAACCATAAACGCCACCGTTTTTCCCACCCTGGTGACCCTTTTCTTAAAGCTGTGACGGTGGGTGTTAACGCACCTAACTGGTGTCACCTACATCCGCGAAGGCAGCCCGACCGCCCGCACCCGAGCCGGCGGCGCTGCCCTCCGCTGCAGGCGCTGCCCAGGCCCGCCGCCCGGCCGCTGCCGTGCCCTGCGGGAGGGCCGGGGGATGCCCGTGGGCTGCCCCAGCGCAATCCGCACCAAGAAAGCGCCGAGCGCAGGACACGCTTTCACCCCGTTACCCTCCGGCAGGATGAGCTCTCGCCTTTTGAGAGCTGCCCGGCCAGAGCTCGGCCCGGGGTGGCCTCTTGCGGCAGCCGGCCTTCTAACGCCGGAGGGCTGCGCGCCGCACGCCCGGTCCAAGTCTTCCCGTGGATCCCCATCACCGCAGCGGTGCCGAGCAGCCAAATGCTTGCCCAGGAAAGCGGGCAGCAGCCCTCCAGCCGCCACTGAGACCTGCCGGCCCCTCCGCGCACGGTGCCGACCCGCCCGCCACACGCTTCCCCCGGGCCCGCCGCCCTACGCGCCCCGGGCGGCGGAGCCGCCGCGAGCGCGGCCGCACGGTTACCTCCCACGGGCTTGGTGACGGCGCCGTTGGGCCTCCCGCGGGTGCCCATGGGGCTGCCGTTCTGCTCCAGCCTGGCCACCTTCCCGGGGGGGGGCCCTTTGACATCGGGGCTGCCGCTGCCTCTGTCGGGGCTGTCCCGCAGGCAGGGGCTCTCGCTCCTCCGCTCCATGCTCGGGGACGCTGCTCCCGCTGGCAGGTCGCAGTAGAAGGAGCACGGACCTAGGGCGAGAGAAACAAGGGGCGCTTCAGTGACCGCTGGCCAGTACCGGGCCCCGCTCACCCGGCCGGGCCCTCGATGCCCGTCTCCAGAGCGGTTCAGCTCCGTGAAACCAGGCGAGTAGCGGCCGGGTGCGATGCCGCCCCGCTCCCGCCGCCGGAGCCGGCCCCGCTGGAAGAGAGCGGTTCGCCTCACCCGCCCGGCGCCAACCTGCCGCGGGCGGGGGCAGGCAGTGCTGCGCCCCGGTTCCCATCGCGCTCGGCAGGCAAGCAGCCCAGCCGCCTGCCGCAGCCAGGTGCTGCGCCCCGGGTCCGGCCACAGTCCCGGCCCACCCCCGGGGACCGTGGGGAAAAGGCTGCCAGTCCAGACGGCCCCGCTGGCACGGCCCCCCCCGCGCCGGCCAGCTGTGCAGCCACGGAGTAGCCGGCTGCTGGCGAGGAAGCCTCTAGCGAGCGGCTCCCGCGAACTGCCGCTGTACTTACTGCTTATAGCCTGTCTGTAAGTTGGCTGAGTTGGGCTCTGTCCATGGATCAGAAGTAGAGAATCCAGGGTGGAAAGTTTTCCTGTTTCCTTCTCCCACGCCGCGTTCTTCGCTTCTACTCCTTCCCCCCACCCCCAGCCCCCTCCTCGCCCTCCTCCGGGGGTGCTGAGGCGGCGGGGCCGGGGCGGTTTCCCGCGGGGCGGCAAGGATTGAGCCCCGTCCCGGGGGGTCCCGGGTGGCGAGCGGAGCGGAGAGGTCGGGACGAGGGGGCGGGGAGGCGTGGGGCCGTCGGCTGCGGCGCAGAAGAGAAGGGAGAGGGAGCCGACTTCTCACACCTTCAGCGGAGAAAATCAATACCGGGGGAAACAGGGGGAGGAGAAGAGGAGGGAGCGCCGCTCTCCCGGGCTCCGCGGCGGCGGCGAGTGCCTGTCGGCGCGGAGAAGTGGCGGCGGCGGCCCCCCGTGTGTCACTTTCAATCGCTCCCTCCTCTGCCAACGACAGCAGCGGCAGGAGGGACTCGCCACAGAGAGCAGAGAAACGGTTATTAGTTGCGTTGAGTCATCGAGGCAAAGTGAGTCCTTTTTGGGGTTGTCCTTGCTTTCGGGTTTGGTGTATGTGCACGCCTGTGTGTGTGTGTCTGCCTGTCTGTCTGCGCGGCGTTCCCGTCCCAGGGCTGTGCATCCCAAACATCGCCACCCCTCCTCGCCTTGACACCCCTCCCCCTCCCCGCCCCCCCGCAAAAATCAAGTCTCGCTGCTACCTCGGAATCGGGCACAGACGGGCACGCAGCAGCCCACCTCCTCCCGGCCCGGCCCGCCCCGCGGAGCCCCGGCCCCGCTGCGCGCACGGGTGGGAGGCAGAAACCCACCTGGCAGGAAATTAAACACCAATAAATAAATAATACATCTCACACGCGAAAAAGGAGCGCAGTGCCGCAAGAAGGAAGGGCGTAGGGCAGGCTGGGTGGGGAAGGGGAAGCGTGGCAGGACGACGCGACGGTGACAGGAGAGACCCAGGGCAGAAAGGCGCAAGGGCAGGGGCAGTCGGGCTGGGGGAGGGCTGAGAGGGAAGGAGAGGAGGAGGAGCCGGGAGAAGGAGAAGGGCGGGGGGGCGGATGGTGGGGAAGTGGGAGTTGGGGACACCGGACCGACCGAGGAGGAGCAAAGCTGCCACCGGCATTCAGTCCAGACGCCCGGGTTGGTCCGAAGCAGCCCGTGCGGCCTCGCCGCGTCCTGCCACCCGCGCCCTACCCCCGTCCCCCTGGGAACCGACCAACGGCGGGGATCCCCCCGCAACCTCTCTCCGCCGGGGCGAGGCGACAGTAACTTTTCGCGGTGCGGTGGGGGTTGCCGCCCCGAGGGCCGGTCGCGCTTCCTCCAGGCCTCCAAGAGCCAGCGACCGGCCCCAGGTAGGGCCCCGCCGTCGCCCTGTTCTCCGCGCCCGGCTCCAGGCAGTTACCGGGATGGTCCTGAATAATTGATGGCGGGGGCCGGGAGAAGGTGACAAGCGGGCAGGAAAGCGCTGCTGCTGCCGCCGCTAAATTATTTAATAGCGGAGCTGCGGGTAGGGTATGACAGCGCTACCTAAGTGCAGCCAGTGGTGCGGGCAAAGCTCCGGCCGGGAAGTCGCAGCGCGGCGGGATCGAGCCCCTCACCAGTCCCGGGGCAGCGAGCGGTCACCCGGCAGGCAGGCAGTCCCCTCTCTCTCTAATGCAAGGTGCAGCGCGCCGCTCCCTGCGGCCGGCGGCGGTGTGGCCGCGTCTCCCGGCGGGGCCATGCCCCGCGGGCGCCCCGAGGACCCGCAGCGCCCCCTGCCCGGCCCGGGGGGCGCGGGGGAATGAGCCGGCGGCCCCGCGCCGCCGAGCCCTCGCCGCCCGCCCGGCGGCGGAACGAGACCCACGTTAAGGTGGACCGAGGGAATCCCTTCTGGCGGGGAGGGCGGGCGGCGGACGGGCGGCGAGGAATGAGCCGGCGGCGGCGGGCACCCAAAGTGCCCCGACACCCCCCTCCGCCGCCTCCCCCGCCACCCGTCCGCGGCTGGCTCCGTGCGCGGCGCCGCCCTCCCCACCGTGCTCCCTTAAGAGTTCTGTCTTTTACGGTGGCGCCGGAGGGTCAAAAAAAAGGGGGGTTAGTGGGGAGCGGAGCCCCCCGTCCCGGGCACGGCGACACTGGGAACCTGCGGGAGCATCACGGCCACCGGGCAGCCCTGGTGACAGATCTTCCCCGTAAGCACCCGGGAACAGTAGGGCGGGCAGCGGTGGTTGCCTCCCGCATGCAGCCGTCCGAGTGCTACCTCGGGGTTTGCGGGAGGGTCAGGTCCCCACAGGAGATCGGCTGCCGCCGGTCCCGCTGCTCCCCTCCTTCCCTCCGAGTGGCAGTGACGGCCCACCCGAGCGCTCGGGTGTCCCGGTGAGCTCCGGGCCGCCCCTGAAAATAGTACCGGGAGAAGCAGAGGATCCCCGGGCAGGGTAAGAGAAATCACCCCTTCGTTCCACATCCAACCTCCGGGCCGGCCCCAAAAAGCAGTGCCAAGTGCGGCTGTCCCCGCCTCGGCCGAAGCACTCGTGTCTCTCCCCGCCTCGGCACGGGCAGCGGGATCCGCCGCCGAAGTCTGGACGCGGTGCCAGCCTTGCCCCGGGACAGCAAGCCGTGAACGCGGGTGCGAGCCGCGTCCCATCGCCGGCTGAAGTCGGGGGGAGCCAGAGAAGACACGGGGAGCAGCGGAAGGCCGAGGGCGGGGGCCGGGATACCGCCAGGGCCGGGGCTCCGGGAGCGGTTGGAGAAACGAGCGGCGGTGCCGGGAACGCGCAGGCTGCGGAGGAGAGAGCGCGGCGGCTGCCGCCAGGCAGGTCCCTGCTTTCCCTCTCAGAAACGAGCCTCAAAGTTTGGAGAACTCTGTTTTCTTTTTAAATAACCCGATCTAACTTTTCTCCCTTCCCCCCCTCCCCATTTGATAAAGCTCAGCAGTATGGAAGTTAAAGTTCTTACATGGAAGTTAACGTTTTCCACCAGCTATTGAATAATGTTTTGTTCTTACCTTTGATGTTGAACTACGAATGCCCGAGGATCAATGGCCAGAAAGTTAGAAGAATTGGTGATTTAGGACTTCAGTACTTCTGGAAAAAAAAAATGCCAATGGTTTAGCCAGGATCTTCCCTGTCTGATTCGTTACTATTATTATATCTGATGATGTGGATGGATGGAGAGACTCAATCCAAGCCCATTAATGAGGTATTTTATAAACACCACCGTCTGAAGATCTTAATTTACATTTTGTCAGTGATCCTTTCCTTAACAGCGGAGACGTGTGGCGACAGCGCGATTACAGGACTTTTACTAAAGCTCCTATAAGAGTACAACTGGCTTGTTAATCGATTAATATTTTATTAAGTGTAAATATTTTATAAAGTTTTTAGGAAAACTATTGATTCTAAATTATTAAACTAGTCAGAAGGGCATTTGAAAAATGCATACAATTAAATACATTTAAATATATATGTAGCGATTGCTTTATTTGCAATGAATCCCCTGCACCTTTCTCTTGCTTTCGTTTTTTTCTCCACCGGCAGCTGGTTTCTCATTTCTGCGTTCACTGGAATATCAGGATTACCGAATATGTGTTTAGTCTGTATGTATAAACTGAAAGTTTACATAAAATACTCTAAGAAAATAACTTTGAAATCGGGAGCCGTAATAATTTGAAAATTTTGATGCAAAAGCAAAGGGGCTTGTTAGTGAAACCAAGGGAAACGTAACCGAATTCATATAAATGTTGTTAGGTAACTTCTGTTTTGTAAACATCACTTAATTTATACGGATTTTATTAATTATTATGCTTTTTTATTTTACATATTTTTCCCAATAAAAGACTTCTCTCTCTGTTTCGCATTACAAACGCTTTTTTCTCCCCATTGCATGATTTTCACGTGTCCTTATTTCCACTGGAAAAAAAAGGTGATTATTTCCCATTGCTTTCCTCACCCGTCTTCAATGTCGCAATTAAAAAACAACTATTTGAAAAAATATTAATAATATTAATAACATATTTTTCTTTTTCTAACACGAACTCCGGTACGAGAATTTTCTGCTCTCTCACTCTGATGGGAGCAGGAGCGGATGAGCTCCGAGTGCCCAGCGCTCCTTGTTACTGAAGTTTGCGGACCCCTTCAGTCGTTGATTACCAAAAAATTTTGAACAAAAACACCTCCTTGGAAAGGTTTGGTTTTCATTAACTACCGCTTTTAAAGCCAAAACGCATGGAAGCGATCGCGGCTCTGTGCCCACACAGGCTTCAGAGGCGGGCGGCTGGAGCCGGGGCTGCCGCCACCTCCGGGGCCTCCGCTGCCCGCTATGCCGCCCCCCGGGCCGCGGCGGCTCTTGCCCCACGCAGCCGGGCCGAGAGCCAGCCCCCGTGGCTCTCCCCGTGGCAGGATCCGCCGGGCGCTCTCCTCCTCCCTGCTGCTTTCTCCCCCTTCCACCCGGTATTTCCCCGGCGCCCGCGGGACGACAGCCTCCCCGCAAGGCTCGGCCGGGGATGAGCGCTGTGGCCCGGGCCCAGGCGAGGTCCCCGGCGCCGCGCGCTGGGGTCCCGGGGGACACCGGCCCACCGCCCGCGGGCACTGCCTTGAAGCGCAGATGTCCCGGGCTGCCACGGAGGCCCAGGGACCGGCGGGCTGGGAGAGGGATGGCCCCCAGCTCCAGCGAAGCAGCTCTGAGCCCCTTCGGGGTGGCGGCTGTAGTCCCCACTGCCAGGACGCAGGGTCAGGAGGAGAGGGGAGAGCGGATCCCACAGGCGAGGGCTCCGGTCTCTCCGCTTGGCCCAGACTCCATCACGGCGAGACCCGAGACCCCGGCCGCTCCTGCGGGCCGCGGCCAGGACCACCCGCCCGACCCGTCCCGGTGCCTTCGCCTTTGCACAGCGCCATCGCGCGGGCACTGGCGCCGGCGCAGCCCGAGGCGGCCGCTGCTCCCGCCCGCCCGCGGCCCTGGCGGTGCGGGAACGGCGCAGCACCTGCCGCGGGCCGAGCGGGCCCCTCCCGCCGCCCTCCGCTGCGCCCTCGGCCCTTGCAGCGCCGCTCCGCCCTGCCACCTTGCCCGCCGCGGCACATGCCGTCGAGGCTCCAACACCTCTCCTGTCCCGCGGCCCGGCCCGGGCAGAGCGGCGGCCCAGGCAAACCGCCGATGGGCAGCGCGTCAGGACCGACCTCCTGCCCAGCCGCGCCTTCTTCGCGCTCCCCTCGCGGCCCGGGAAAGGCACTGGGCCGCCGAGGAGCCAGGCTGCCGCTGCGGGGTGGCCCCGCCATCGAGCGCTCGCTGTCGCGGACGAGCCATCTAACCCTGCCACCGTAGGAGGGGTTCTCGTCCCTCCGCACTACCGCAATCCCTCTTTCGGCGGCAGGTTCACGAGGGAAAGCCGAAATGAAACGAAAGTGTCCTTGAGCCCAGTGGCGGGAGGAGCCCGACTCTTCCCGCATCACTTCGAGGGGAAAGCTCTGGCTCCAGCCGACAGTGCCGGCGGGAGCACGGCGCCGGCCATCGTGCTTTCCCAGCCACAATCCGCTGCTTTCCCCCTGCAACCCAAGCCTAAAACGGCGGCTGTCCAGAGGGGGAGCGCGGCGGCCGCCGGGCCGCCTGGCAAGTCCCCCGGCTCCGCGGCATAACGCCTCGGCCCTCGGGAGCCGGCTCTGCATGCCCTCAGCACCGCCGGCTGCCTCCAGGCCCTTCGGGATCCACGCGGCTCGTTCGTGCTGTGCCAATGGAATAACTAAAATAATTTTTAAAAAACCAAACCCAAAGCGTCTTCACGGCGTCCGAGCTCCGACCAAAGGGTTTCGGGATAGCAGTATCTCTGCAAATCTACCCGCGCTTCCATTCTTTCCCCCAGCGGTTTTATTAATGAGCCTTTTGCTGTTAACGCTGGTTTATATGGAGAAAGAGCTGCGGACAACAGAGAAGCAATCTCTGCAGCCAGCCGTACACAGGGAAGTGAACGACTCGGCCGGAGCCGAGCAGCACGTAACACGCTATTACACCGTATTTCGGTGCCCAGGAGGCAGCGCAGCTCCGGCCGAGGCGGGCGCGGGGAGCGGGGCTCACCGGCAGGCCGGGCCGGCTGGACGCCTGCTGCGGGGTTGAGCTGGCCGCTGCCGGAGTCGCGCTAGGCTCTCTCCTGCCCTCCGGCTCCCCACTGCGATCTGCAGCTTCCCGTGTTCCTCATACACGTCTCCAGATCTTGGCTTTCCCCCTGGCCCTGGGCTTGCGTTTTCCCACAATCAACGCTGCAATGCTAACTGCAAGGGATTTCCTCCGTGAGATATCTAGCTCATCGACCTCACCTTAACAGACTTCGAAATTCCTCAGTATTGCATGGCTTCTTTAAAATACTTCTGTTTAGATTTGTAAACTGTCAGGAGCAGAGAGCACAGAACGAAGCGTTTGTGCTCTGTGGGTCTTTTCCTTCAAATTAGCAGCTTAGAGTTGGAAATGAAGGAAGAGTTTTCCCACCTTCGTTGCAATTAAAGAAAGTACCCTAGATCCGAGAGAGAAGTAACTAACAAGCCCCTCCACCCGAGCACCAACTGCGGCTGCTCCTTCGCCGCAGCCTAAGGCCACTCCGGTGCCGTTTGCCCCGGGCCGGGCGGTGTCCCCAGCTTCACCCCGAGGTGGCCGCTCCGAGCGGCGCCGGGACGGGAAACGAGCGTTCCGCCTGCCGCGCACTGCCCGAGCCGCGGCGTGAACGAATGCGGGAAGGGGCTGCAGCACAGAGCCGCCACCCTCGGCGCGGGAGCCAGCCCAGCGCCTGCCTTTACACCCCTCATGTGCCTACGGGGCGCAGGGCTCCGGGGAAGCCCGCTCTTCCCTTCCCACCGCGCTCTCGCCCGGCGTGAGAACGAGTGACGGCGGAGCTCTGCAGGACATGCTGGGCGTGCTGGGCTAAGGACTCGTACCCCGAGGCACGAATCGTTTTAATTACAATGATTTATATAAATTAGCAAGATAGCATCCTTGCTGCCCCGCCAGGCTCCGACCTAGAAGCAAAACATCACCCGCCCAGGTTGGACGCCATCGCCTCACAAGGGCTCAAGCGCTCTTCGAGTTCCTACGGCCGGCGGAGAGCACATGAGAGTACGGACCTCAACAGAGCCAGGACAGAGCCGGTTCCGAGCCCCCTCCCCGTGAGCTTCCCAACGGGCTGAGCTCAGCCCCAGCCCCGCCGCCCTCAGGACGCGGTGCTCATTAGCGATCGTCCTTTGGACAGAGCAAGATGCTGTTTTCCTCCTAAATCCAAACTTTGCCTCTCAACATATATCTTATCTGCTTACGCCCGTTTCAATTGAAACTCCAGTAAATGCGTAGGGAGAGCCCTCTGCTCTGCGGCACAAGGCAGCAGTTCCCGCCGGCTCCTGCCGCGCGAAATGGTGCTCAGGGAGCAGACTGGTGCGGGCCCCCACCTCCCGCCCTCGCTCCCCGCTGTTGGGCTGAAACCAGGGCAGCCTGTGACAAAACAGCCCGGCCGGCAGCTGGGGTCCCGGCTGAAGGCTTAGAGTTTTCTGTGCAAGTAACTGAAGGCTGCGGATCTGCTTAGGAAAAAAAAAAAAAAAAAAAAAAAGAGCAGACAGTGAAGAGGATTTCGAGTGAAGACAAACAACAGGGTTTATTGAACTACAAAGGCTGAAAATGCCTTTGAGCAACACGGGGAAACGCATCCTAATACACATGAGCCGCAAATATCCCGCAGCCTGGTTCCTGCAAGACGGTAGCTCAGATCGTCCCGGCTGCGCCACGAAACTGGCTTGTCCCTGGCGGAATCACCGCAAATGGAAAGCTGACAGGGTAGTGCTCAGTCTTTTTAGGCTTTCGCGATCCCTGGACTGCTACCTACGGGGCACAGCAAGGCGCTGTCTGCAGAGGGGTCACACATGGGGCCCAGGGGCAGCAAAGGGCCAAATCCTATCGCTTTTCCTCCTGCAAACAAACCTATCGTCTTTTCCTGCGACCTCAAAACTTTGCCAGGCAATATGCGCCAACACTTAAAAATATTTTCGGGGCTTGAGTTCGTACTTGGCCCGTGAAAGGGCCCCTTCGGGGTTCGGGGCTGTCTGCCCGCTCCCAGCACCTTAAAGGGGGGCCAAAAGGTGGCCCGCCGCCCGAGGCAGCCCCGGTAGCTTTGCCGAGACGGCGTCCTTCAACCTGGACGTGGCTTCTCGAAGCAGCGGAACGAGGCAGAAGCCTAAGAAGCAGATACCGGGGCAGCTGGGAACTGAGGACACTACCCTGAGGCTGCCCGCCTTTCGCCCGCTGGGCTCCGCGGAGCTGATGCCCCAGTGCTTCACAGTCTCTGGCGAGGCTGTCTCCATGCCACCCCTGCCCCGTTCCTGAGAAGCAGGCAGGGCGCGGAGGGGGCCGGAAGCAAGTGCTCGGCGGCTGGCGGGGGCTGCCACCTCCCAGCCCCGCAGCACGGCCTCAGCCGCCGCCGCCGGAGCCTCGGTAGCTGCGCGGCCACCGTGCCCAGGCAAGGCACCGCTGTCGCCAAGCACCGCTGTCAAGCAGCGAGAGCGATTCCACCTAAAGTCTCTTCTTCCTCCAGCCCTTGCGTCTCCCCCGGCAGCCCTGCCCCCTCTCCCCCCCGCCCACCTCCGCCGCAGGGGCCGCCGGCCTGCGCGCAGCCTGCGCGCTCCCGTGACAAATTTCAGGTTTGTAAAAGGACGGGTGAGAGTTATCCACCGTTTGAAATCCCCTTATAAAACCAGAGCAGACGCAGTGCTCGTGTGCTCCCCGTCACGGAATCGCTCCAACTAAATCAGCATCTAACAAGAGAGTTTGTCCCCAGTGGGGACAGCAGCTCTCACTTACTCTGTTCCGTGAACCGCTGCACTTCTGCCCCGGGAAGAGCCCTTCAGCCGCACCGTCTCTGCGGGAAGACACTGTTATCTCCTCCCTGCCAGCGTTTCGCTGGGATCCAGCAGCCCCCCAGTTCCCCGGCCGAACGGGCCCGCGCCGCTGCCCCTCGCAGGGGTCCCAAGCCCCCGCAACCTCCCACCCCCCGAAAGACGAAACGCTCCAAGATCTCTGCGCTTTGTCAACGCAACGAAGTATTTGACAGTCACAATTACCTGTAAATATTCTGATCGTTTTGTATACGGGACACTTTTTGCCTTAAGCCTGGCAAGCCTCACACGAGCGGAACTGCAACACTACCGCAACTTCACCGCGGCAGACGGCAAATTCCGCGCTCCGCTCTCGGCACTGAGTGCGATCTTTCTCGGTACCGCAGAACCTAGGAGCGAGCGAGAGAGCTACCGCTTCCCTCTCTCCACACCCTTAAGCGCAACAGCTAAACACTCAATTTAAAACACTAACATTTAGGCGAGAATTCAAATCAGTCACAGGAAAAAAAAAATGCCTGTTATCAAAACACGCTTTCGGACAGAATAAACGGGTTCACTCGCTGGCAGATAAGGTGCCAGATTTGCTAACATATTGGCATCCGCAGTTTAAGAAAAAAATAATCATGAGGTCTGAGATGGTCACTACTAGCTAAACTGCGAGATTTCATAATCGGTCTTCCTATTTTCCACTACAACCTCTCCCTTCCCTACCCATCACATCACAATAATTAGCAGCGCGGAATTACCTGTCTGCTTCTTTGCGTCTCCTTCAAGTAAAGAAGGTAAAAGTCACTTTACCTATTAGCTTGTGTAAGTAATAAAGAGGTGGTAACTTGGAGCTACTACATTTTGAAGATTATGTCACATGCTTTAGCATAAATAAGGGTGTTATAGCCCTAGCGATTACTGGATCAATTCATTTGTGCGACAACCCATGGCGCCTTTGGTTCTTAGCAGGTATTTGTTCTGTCCCTGGGAGTAGTTCTGCACATCCCTCCTCGCTAAGACGGACATAAACAACGGCAGCCTCCCGATTTCTGAGGCGTCTTTGCGCGCGTTTACCGGGGAATGCCTGTTTGTTAGCGTCTTGACTTTGTATCAACCTATTTTGAACGACATACGGCGGGATTTCTGGGGCTGCAGCATCTCCCTCCGCAGCCAGGACAAGGCGGAGTTGCAGCGGCTCCCGTGCGTGCTCTCACTCAATAGGGGGTCATAGCGTGCGGCTTTTTTAGTCTCCCCTCACACAAAAGGGACGAATTTCCCAACTTTCTCAAAGTTTCTCAGCCCTGTGCTTTTTCTAAGTCGTTTTCACGAGAGCCCTGGCTCCCTGACGGTCAGCCCCGAGCAATTTCACAGAGCTGACTCGATCCGATTGAGGGACCGCAAGTGGGCGCCCAGACGCGAGCGAAGCGCACGCCTCGGAGGGGCGAGCTGATGGCATCTCGCGCCCCGGCGGCTCCAGCCCTCCTCGATCCACTCCCTGAGCTCCAGGCACCCCCGCGGGCCAGTCTCAAGCCGAGCCGAGTCCTCGACAGCCGGGCGGTGAGACGGGCAGCGATCCCTTCCTTAGGCAGTCACTGCTGCTCCTGCTGGCAGGAGCCCACAGCCCTGCCGGCTCGCCGCAATATAAAGGAGGGGATACTGAGCCTCGTCAGGCAGGACTGACGGGGAAGCCTCCACGCAGGTGGAGCCGGAATTCGACTCCTACGATATGGGGAGAGGATGGACACCCCGGGGGGGAAGTGTTAGTAGCATCCAGATTTTGATACTTTTGGTCTCGGCGACTCTCGGCGGCACCGGCGCGACACGAGTGCCCGCGGGGAGCGGAGCAGGGCAGGGCGGCAGGTGCCGCGGAACGAGGCGCGGCCAGAGGCCAGCACGGCCATACACAGGGCTGGAGGCCACTCCTGTGCCTTCGTTGCCGGCGGTGACCTGACCCTCTACCCCGCTTGCATTTGGCGTCACCTCTCAGGCAGGAGGAGAGGGTCGGGAGTGGCTCAAGGGTGTGGGCCGGGGCCGGACACGGCCCGCTGAGCGCCGCTTGTTTCCTCCGCCATTTCCCCTGGACGGGCCGGGCCTGCCGCACCGTTCCCCGCGCACGCCGCCACAAGGCAGGGCCACGGGAGAGGGTCCAGCCCCAGCCCCCGCAGACAGGGGATAACCTCTATCCCCCGCCTCCTCCAGCGCTCAGCCCCGCCACGGCCGTGAGAAGCCGAGAGCAGGCCGGCCGGCCGGGACAGGGGGTTCTCGTCCTCCCTGACGAGGACGAGAACCAAATAAATAACTTTCTCAATTTTCACCTTCATTATATGGCCCTGCATTTATAGGCCTCCCCGGCAGCTTGTGCACACACATTTACACCACTTTAGAAAGCTTCGACAGTAAAATCCCAACGAACTCCCAGCGCCTGTCCACTCCCACAAAGCAAACAGGGGAGTGCAGCACTGACCGGGCCAGCCTGGCCCCGCGGGCTGCACGCTTGGTGCCCCAAGTTTTAACTGTCATATTTTCCAGATTTTGTACTGCATTAGTATACAACTCTGAACTTCATATAAAGTGTTAGCAAGTTCTCATTACAGTTTAGTTAGACAAAACAATCCAGTCCGAGAACCAAGGACACCATTGCAGCTTCAGGCCCAAAAAGTATAAACAACAGTGAGCTGAGGAGAGCAATCTGGGAGGATGGGACTTCATACCTGAAGCTGTAATTGGACAATTAACCCCAATATGTAAATGAATCCAAACTTACAAAATTGTGAAAATGTGTGATACCTCCTCCTGTAGCCTTGGCCAGGCTCTTGTACTGCCCAAGGTGTATTCCTTGAAGGCCTTTTTAATAAATACCTACTTTATTCCTTTAACATGTCTAGCCTCTGTTCCAGGTAGCCTCTCAAGGCATCACCCTGAGCGCTGCCACCTCCCCTCTGCCGCCCAACAGCCCTCGGCATCACTGTGACCGTGGGTGGCTTTCAGCTTGGAAAGAGAGAGGAGAGGAAGTCTGAAGTCTATTTATATTAATATATTTTCAATTAAGTCAATGTACAATGCCTGCACAATGTAGCAGGCCCTTCCTCTTAACTTTTCCCTCATTTCTGCCAAGACAATTCACTCCCTCTAGCTAAAACAAGCTTCCTGAAGCCTTTACAAAAATTAGAAACAACAGCTAACACAGAATCAAAATAAGAGGTAGGCTTCATGGGACACAAGGCATGTAAAGTAACTGTGCAACTGCCAGGCTGGATTTCTCTTTCATATATTCATGGCTGATGAATAACACGCAATTCATTTCCACTAGTTCTTAAAGATTTAGCCCAGGCTGCAGCTGGCCATCTGAGTGGGCATGTACAGCAGGATAAAGCCATCAAGTGGCAGTGGGGTGACTTTTTTCTTGGAGATGGCAGTGGGAGCCCCTGGTAGCTTACAATTCAGTCCCTGCCCCCCCAGTTCTGTATAATCAAGAATTTCCTAGGAAGATGGTAAAGGGTCTGAGGAGATCTGTGGTATGTGCTCTCTCAGGGGGAATAAGACTCCAACATTTTTTTACTCTCCAAGCACAAAAAGAGTAGAATATACACTAAAAACCTTTTGGTGATTCCCATTGCCACAAACTATGCTAGTGCCCACAAATTAACAGGTTTCTTTCTGAGATAATTTCCACCAATGCCTGCATATAGCACCAGTGACTTTTTCTGTCCCCTCAGTTTCCTGTAAATCAAATCTCACAGTCATGATTACATTCATGACTCCCTCTAAAAACTTGTGGGTGATGGCTCAAACAAGCAATTGTTTAAAATTTACAAAAAAGACCTGAAGTACAGAGGTAAAAGTGATCAGTAAGTTCCTGCCAGCAATGAACAATAAGGAGAAGGGTAGAGGAGGGAAGTCCTGTCATTTTTCCCCCAGTGTGACCTGCCATAAGAAAAGTGGCAAGATCTACTGTCTCATTAGATAAGAACCAACTGAGAAGGAAAGCAGACAGAAATGGGCCACCTGCAGCAAAAAACCTGTCATGACTCATAGTCTAACACCAGACAAAAGCCATGAGAAAGCACGTGTCACTATTCCTGGTGTTCATAAACTTCAGTGTTCAAGATGCCAAAAGTGATCATTAGTGATTGTAAGAGATATCAGGGGATACTCGAGATACTCCAGATTTAACTGTATTCAGAATTCTAGCTCAACTGTTGACTTATGTCCTCCATAATTCAACACCCAACAAAATTTTAGTTGCAGAAAGAGGTAAAGTTTTTTTGTGGTTTATGGTTTATACTTTCCTGCCTTAAGCAACAGCTAAGATAGACAATACTAGGCAGTTTGCTCCCTTTTCTCTCAGTAGTTCTTGTTCAGCACAAGTTGCAGTTACCACAGTAAATAATTTGTCTCTGGGTCAAGGTCATGATCCTGTGTCAGCCTGAACACAGCACTGCCTTTGAAGCCAACAGGAGTCTTACACAGGCACAGTTAAGAGTTCATGCTACTAGCTTGTAATGCAAGCTGGAATGTCTTAGAATGAGAAATTATCTAAGATCTGAAGTTACTGTCTTGATACAGCCTATTTGTAAATGACAAAAGAATTATTGGTACCATGCCTGCTGTTCTCTCTATATTCTCATGAGATCTCTGCTCTAGAAAAAGTGCCTAAAAGTTCTTGGGTAATGGCTGCCTTTATGCAGTTTCCATTGTGCTAGAAAAGTAAAGTTGTTCAAAGATGCATTTGGTGTTCCTTACTGCTTTGTAAAAGGTTTTTGTTTGGTTGTTGTTTTTTTTGTTTTGTTTTGTTTTTTGTTTTTTTTTTTTTAAATAAACAGTTAAAACGAGCTTGTTCTCTAAAAACATGCCCTTTCAAAGCACTAGAACAAGCATAAGCAGGGGAAACAGCCTTTGAAAGAAAAATTACTTTGGACAAGTTTCGAATTTCAAACACAGCCTTTGTTTATATGTCACTGACAAAATGCCTCTCAAATATTCTTTGAAAGGTGATTACATTAGGCAGGGGCTATTTTAGCAATTTCACATCTCATAGCACTATTGTATACAGGGATCTGTTCACCCACTTCCTTTGCTGCAGACACAGCTCCTTGAGCCTCTGCTCAGCTATCTTTCATCACTTCTAAAGCCACGAAGACTTTCTTCTCTTGCAAATTGAAGCCAACCTTTTCTGTGCCACCAAGTTTTCTCTATGACTTCTGGTGGGCTTCAGAATCACTTTTGGCTTTTTGGTGATGTTCTGTCTAAAGTTTTATCACAATACTTTGCTTAGAGTTGGGCAGAAAATGCTTTCCTGGTTTAACAAAGTTTTAGGATAAAAAAAACCCCAATTTCCATTTCAAACCTCAACAGAAAGTTGAGATTTTGAGTATTTCATAATTTTAAGGGAGAAACGTAATTTTCACTGCCAGTCCTTTTCAAATCACATATCCTTCTTTCCCCATTAAATTTCCCCTGTAATTTAGGAAAAGAGAACAAAACTCTTCCTGCAAAGGCAGTGCACAGCTATGATAAAGCAGCACATCTAGTTATTCCCACCATCAGCTCAGGTGGTGAAATCTTCAATACCCAATTGAGTTCTAGAGTGACAGCAAAGCTTTTAGTATTTTTACTTTTTGCATAGTCTTGATACCATCATATTTCAATTTTCTGGCTACACTTGTTCATCTCCACTGCAATAAAAACTAAATTTGTTGACATGTTTGACATTTTTAAATACTCTTTAAATACTTTTAAAACATCTTTATCTAGAGAAATCCTGTAACAGCTTGGGATCCATCAACGTCAGAAATACCTTGCATTTTCAGGAATGTTCCTAAGCCCCAGAACACAATGGTCTGTGCCATCAGATATTGAAACTGATTCTTGGCATGAGTTTGGAGTAAACTGACAAGCACTGTCTGAAACAGCTCTTGGCCATATCTCCAGAGCTGTCTGAGGCCAGACTTCAATATCAATAGCCAGTTCACCTAAAGCTATCTTTTTTTGGTGGGCAAGGCAGTAGAGAAGGGTCAATGGAGGCTGTTGTGGGCAAGCCACAGAACCTCAGTGGCAGAACCACTCTGACACACCAGCAGAGACTGTGCTTCTGCCAGTCCTGCATAAGAAAGGTGGAGTAGCACGAGGCAAACGTCAGTGCTGGTTTTTGAACTCCAGGCTCCTGCACAGCATGTAAAAATGCACAGCACAGTGCCATGCATATAAACTGGCTGAAGATGAACAAAAAAGGCCACTCAGTGTAGCTGTGATGTGCTTCTGTATGGCTACACCAAAGCAGATGAAGTCAGAATTTTGCTCTTTGTTGTGCTATCAATATTTAATTCTTCATGTCATTACAACATCTGTCCTTTCTCAGGTACAGCAGTTATGTATGTTTAGAGAAAACTGACTACACACCTATTTCAGTAGTTTTGTGAACACAGGTAAAACCTCAAAATTTCTATTTTCCATCAGACGTGACAAAACAAAGGCTTCATTGGTCTTCACTGCTCTGTCAATATTCACACCATTCAGAAACCACTGGCAACCACTTACATAATCAGACCTTTTTCATAAACTGATCCATTCTAAAATTGTCTCAGAGACTTGTGATCTATTATTTCCCCTGTCATACCAGAAGAGACAGACTAATGTGCATTCTTGGAATCTGATTGCAAAGGCTGCAGAAATATTGCTGTGGGTCTTCACCACGTCCAGTTCATTCTGTTCTGTAGTTCATTAGAAGGATTCCAAAATTTGGTGGATGAGGAGGGAGTTGGAGAGAAGAGATGCGAGGTATCTCTGACAAGCACCAAGATTCTCAGTAAAGCAAGATATGCTAAGAATTAGGAACAGCACATAAGATGGGTGTATTTTTCCTTCCAGTGTTATAAAAGCAGATGAAATGCATTCCACACGTCCAACTTTGGGCCTATTCTTCCCCTCTCCAGCACAAGTCACTGAAGAAAACAAACCCACACCAACTGAAATCTGACCTTAAGATATAAAGAGTGACCCAGGGAGCAGTGATATCAAGGGTTGCATATGTCCCACACAAGAAGAGCCAGAGTGGTCTGGGAAAGATTTACTAGATATGAGTTATGGCTTAGTAGGGGTGAAGCTACAAAACAAATAACAGAACTTATCCTCTGAGATACAGTAGTGATATTTGACAACTTTCACATGAGCACTTATTAATGTCTGGTGGAGCTCAAGCCTCATTAGCTCCTATTTTAAAGATATGGTACAAAGGTCAGTACACAACCTAGAAATTTAGAAGATTGGGCTACATTCATAGTTTTGCTCTAGTTCTCTTTCTATAGAGAAATTTCTTGAGTGGCATTTTAGAAGGATGTTACTGATCTGGGAGAACAAGACTGACTAATAGTTTACCAGACACATCCTCCTAAGACACAAAAACACAACTGAGAACCTCTCAAGTCACCTCTTGTTTTTTACATCTGTAAAAGGAAACAAACCTAACCCACTTAGCAATCAGAGAGGGTCTGTTTGCTGGAAATTGTAGTCTTGACACTGAACTTGCTAAGGCAGCCCTTACCCTTTCCCTGCCTAAGGAGGAGCAAAGTGCCTGCAGAACGGTCACACTTCTGTTCTGCATGAAGGCAGACTTGAGAAAGTCACCAAGGATCCTGCTCTGCTGCTTCCCAGCTTCTTGCCCTGACATGCACCCAAGGTCATTCAGTGTAAGAAGGAAAAGAGGTGAGGAGCCAAGTGACTGCCCAAGGCTGTGCAGCAGGTCACTGGAAGGTTCCCCAGTCATTCCCGATTCCCTGTTCTGTGCATTCTTCCAGACCAGTCTGCCTCCCAGTCTGGGAGAACATTTCCAAAATGCAGGGCAGAATTCACTCTGAGAACATTTTGAATGATCTGCAAACTTTCTGTATTTAGGACCCTTTTCAACTGTTCCTTGGGACACAATATTTGGATTACTATAAAAGGAGACTGATAAAATGTGTAACATATAGAAATTCCCTAGGAAAAACAGTATGTGCTTATTATCTCTTCTTTCACACATTTCAAATATTTTAAAATTTCATTCATCCTATCACCTGGTTAGAATTAGTGATCAAGTCAACACAGGAAAGAAGCTTCAAAATCAGGGCTGAATCTTACATGTATCAATGCCGAAAGTCCCATTCCCACAGTTGCATTAGGAGCAGCCTCTGCAGTGTAACACAAGTAACTAGGCTAAACTTTTCCTTTCAATGATTTTAAGACCCAATTTACTGAAGGTTTATTGACAATAAATATAGTCGTATTTCC
Organism: Melospiza melodia melodia; assembly: GCF_035770615.1. Lineage (NCBI taxonomy): Eukaryota > Metazoa > Chordata > Aves > Passeriformes > Passerellidae > Melospiza > Melospiza melodia. The sequence goes on along the minus strand of NC_086201.1, from coordinate 27,114,419 downwards.
TTTCCTACATTGACAATTGTTGCTGTAGAGTGCATTCAAACTTTGAATAAGCATTCAGATGATTCCCTTCTCATCTGTTCTGTTTCCAAAATCTGGAATTTTTGCAGCCTGATACAAATGAAAACAAACTTGTTGATAAAGTCAGCTAGAATTTAGAATAAGGAACACTACCAAAAAAGTTTTGCAAAATTTTCTGTCTTCTCTTGTATTTTGGGTTACTCCATCAGGCCTCCTTAACTCAATGAGTCATTTCTGTCTAACACAAAAGTACTTTTGCTGTTACTAAATCAAAGGAATTAATGAGCTGTAGGTTTTACAATCTGCATCCCTTTCTACACAGGGAATAGCAGTAGCCAAAAATCAAAGAGGTTTTAAGCAACATTTGCAGGCACATTGACTGCTGTGTCCATCCTTCCTTCCCTCAGCTCATAAACTACAAAGACACCAAACAACGATTATCACTGCAAAAGAAAATAAAAAATAAAAATCAGGTAACCCTGACTACATATAAAGTATTGGGGGGGTGGGGGGAGGAAAGGGCATCTTCCACACAACGAAGAAACTCCCACTTATTTACCAGTCTACCTCAAGGTGAATAATGTCCAGCTATGAAGGAGCTCAGCCTGGAAGAACGTAGCCCTGGATCCAAGACTTCAAAAGAGTGGCACTTTGGCAGACACATGCAGAGTTTTATTCCCCTGGACTATTCAGTAGGGTAATAAGTGAAGCAACTCAGCCACCATTCAGACAGCACTGTCTCACCGTGGTACCTGCCTTGAAGATATCACCAATTTTCTTTTTTGTCCCACTGGCCAAGCTGCAAATCTTGGATAAACTCCCCAGCATTTGCAACTTTCCAGCTTGTGTTCACCTTGACTTTAGATGGATACTATTGTTTTGCTGAATTATTTTCTTGCAGATCCTGCTGCCTTAGGTGTTTGAGACATTCCGTTTAAACAGGTGGCTATAATTAATTATTCAAAATTATTTTTAGGAATTTGGATTCTTTTTCCTGACAGTGCATTAGTTCTAGGCATTGTACAAAAATAAGGCAATTGCATGCTGTTTTGGATATTTGTGATTAAAAAAACATGCTGTAGCTCATTGTAATGTTTCTGTAGGCTGGCATTCTTTGTGAGAAATTTATTTCTTGTAGCTGCTTTGGGTTTATGTCACTTGTATATTTTAAGAACAACATCCGCTAAAGCAGTCATGTGAAAAATGGAAATATACTTACTTCAAGAAAGTATTTATACTCTCATCTTCTTTCCATTCTCAGTGGGTCTTTAACAAATACTTGGCTGCTAGTGGAAAAAGGTCAAGAAGATTATTAAAAAATAATTAGGGAGTCAACAGACGAGGGTGCTGCAAAGTATTGTTCTTACAAGCAACAGTATGAAGAAATAAGAAGAATAACAGAAGCTAAAACACACATAGAGAAACCATTATTCAGAATGCATAATACACTGAATTCTTGAACTTGTAAAGAAGTGGGCTGAATTTAGTCTTCAGTTAAAAAAACTTTGAAAAAGAGAAGGCAGTAACCTGCAGTGTGCAGGTCAGGAGCCATCAACTTCCCACACAGCTCCTACTGTAGGTAGGAACAATAGGGAAGGTAAAGAGATCTTTGCACTACTGGCCTTTTCCCCATATTCCCCCAGCCAGATGATGTGTTTGTAGACAAATACCATTCTAGAAACTACTGTTTCTTCACAATATATTCTAGGCATCACTTTTCATTCTGATATGAATTTTTTCAGTTAAAATGTAACCAAATTAAAATCCAAATTATTTAAAAGTGAGGCTAACAGCTACAAAGAGGGAAAACCCCCACCAAACAAACCATGCCAAAAGACCCCACAAAAATATTTACTCTTTTATTTCAGTATATATCTCATTTGTAATACATTAGGCTAACATTCTCCGTAAGTTTTATTCTATTTCTTTAACCACCATAAAAATCTTTTAATCTGACCTTAAGCACTTCTTTTCCTGGGTGGAAGTGTTTGCTTCCTGAATCACAAAATTTATTATTCTCAAGAAGCAGCCTGCACCAGCAAGGGCTGAGCTTAAATAGAGCCCCTGGCCTATGCTTCTGTGCCTCTATGGGCAGGGCATGTAAGGGGAAGCCCCAGGTGAAGCTGATCACAGTCCCCAGACCCTTTTGGCACTCAGGGCCCTGGCAATTATTGATCTGGCACTAAACTGTAGAAAGAAACTGAAAAGTAAAATTGAAAAAGAAATTTTGGCGTCCTGGAAACAATGTGTACTGTTGCATTCATGGGGTGCTTAGACCAGGTGAGATGTGGAGTACCTGTGCATACCCATGTTGTGCTTGGGTTGAAAGGCATCGTACGATTTATCTTTAGCCTCAGTGTTAATAAATTTACCTGAAGGATTTTCTTTGTTAATGTGAGCACTGGAACTTCATCCCAATAGATAACAATTGTAAATACTATAGAGGCTGAGATTTTGGTCAGTGGTGCATGATGCCCACTATAATACTGAAAATCTGAGATGAAATCCTGTGTCCCTACACTCATGCAAGATTTGCCACTGCTTTCCATGCAGCCAAGATCTTGCCTCAGGCAAAAGCAAAACTGCAGAGGTTACAATATCTGCTCTTCCACTCCAACTCCCAGAAACAAGACCTGCATGGCAGATGTATTATTATTTATTAATAAGCAAACTTGCACAAACCTTATAATCTCAAATTATAACTGAGTGCTTTCCTAGTTGATAAATCACATTTCAAGAGTTTTTCAAATAACACTTAAACTATTTTTCTTTCTGGAGTAAAATGGGATGTCAAAGTATCAGCTCAAATAGCAAGAACTGTTCTTTTCAGATATACTGAACACGAACAAGCTTCAGTTGGCAAAATCTGGTCATTGTTACAAAGCAAACCTTAGCTGGAGTTGTATAATGAGTTTGGACTTTCCACCTCAGAAGATGTCTATATTGATTTGTTTATATGGGAAAACACAATTTCTGAAAGAATTATCTAAGAGACAATGCTAGAAATTTGTTGTGGCACAACAAAAGACAGGGATATACAACAAAAAACTGTGGGATAATTATAAGAAAAATAAAATACATCAGTAGAAACAGATTTCATTCACTGCTGAAACTGCATGTAAAAGGTAATTCTACCTTTTGCTTTTCCTTTCTTAATGATGGAAAATCTAGTTGTACATTGTCTTGGCTAGGACCTGACAACAGTTTTACCAAGGGAAAGATGAAGCTTTATTCCTCACTGAGCACTGGCCAGCCTGGGACATGGGTGTGTCATGCAATGCAGTCAGGACAGTCTTGTCCTGCTCTCCCCACCCTCGTTTGAACTGATTTATTTTCCTCCCAGAACTGCTGGTCAGTTGTTAATTGTAAGACCACGATGAAGCCTGACAGTTGTCTCTCATGCACTTATATTTTACAGAAAACAAAAGATAGCTCTTACAAATGCTCTGGGAAACCATTATTCCTCTGTTGCAAACAGGAACTGGGGGAACTGAGTCAACACTTTCGAGGAGGAGATGAACACCCTCATCTCATGGCCACACACCCCCTTCAGTTCAGAGATGCAAGTGCCACTGACAGCAATGTCCTCAGGAGGACCAGTACAGCAGAATTAGGAGGTCACTGAAACAGATTACTTTTCCCATCATTTTTCACAGTTGCTTTTTTATTTTTTTAACCTGGCATCTGTTCTCCCATGTGTGCATACATATAAAGGCCGCTAACTCTAGCTGTTTCTTTAGGAACATTTCTGGGATGGGGATGGAAAAGACCTTTTTGCTGGAGAAAAGGACATCAAGATTTGAGGCAGCAAACCTTCTCTTGCTTTCAAAGGCTTTGAATTGCTGCAGTTACATGACACAGCCAGACAACTGGCTTAGCTGGCTCTTTACATTCCTTCACAGGTGAGAAGGTAATGGCTTAAAAGAGAGAATAAAAATTCACAACTTGCAAAGCACCTTTGGGTCTTCAATATACTGTTTACATCATTTGTACACATGTTTGTGTGATGGAGGAGGCAGGCCTGGGAGAGATATAGAACAAGTAGGAATATAATTAAACCTGAAAACTAATAATGTGAAAGATCTATAGGAAGCTAATATCACCTTGTAGTTTCACAAGTTATTTTTAAGGACTGTCTAAAATCAGTGAGAATTTGATTGTGGCATTCACAGCTGTGATACTAATCAGTGGGCCCAGCTACAACACAAATCTGGCCTCAGGTTGATATTGATTGAACATCTATTCAATCAATAAAAAACCATAACCCATTCCTTTATTTCATCTAGTCTCAGAGTCTGCTGTCCCACACATTACATCTGAATAAACTGCAGCCTATGCTGTTTGCAGCAGGAATGACTCAATACACAAAGAATAGTGTGGCTCTACCACCTTTTCCACACTGAGCTGTGCCACTGGTGCTGCTGTGCTAACCAGCAGGGACAGATGCTGAGTGAGAAATTCTTCTGATAAAAGCTTGTGACAAGCATTTTCCTCCTAGTCAAAACTTGCAACAAAAGGGGGTGGGGGAAACAGGACCAGTAAGGAGTATTTGCAAAGCAGCAAGAACTCAACATCTCTGGCTTTTGGGTCTTGGGACCAGGAATTTGCAACCTGAGCTGATTTTGGATTGTATGACAGGACCCTGAATTTGGATTTAGTCCCAGCAGGCTAATTAGATATGCATGATAATCCAAACAGGTGAAAAAAAGGTCTTTATTTAATTAGACAAACAAAGTACTCATTTTTTTACCTTCACTCCAACTCACTTAAGTGTCCAAAGAACTTATTCTCTTATAAAACTAACACACACGCAAAAAAAGCAGAGGGTGCTTTTACAAAGTATACTTGATCTAAACAAAATGAAGAAAGATACAAAATGAGAGAAGATATAAAAGACAGAGAAACAGAATAAAAACTGCTATTCCTCCTTCTCTTTTGTGGATATAGCTTATAGTTTATTATTCATATCACTTGTGTGCACCTCATGAAATGAAATTCAAGTTGGTAGAATACAGAGAATGAAGAACTCAACAGCTTCACTTTCCTGTGAAGGTGCATGCATGTACATACCAGAGTGGACATTCCCACACACAGGAGCCCTCACAGGGAAGGGGGAGAAGCAAGGGCTGTGAGCAGGACTCCTACTGGGCAGGGGTCATCCTTGTCCTCACTCTTACCAAAATTCAAGTATTTACTCAAAGCCTGATTCTTTGAGACACTCTTTTTTAATCCTGCAATATAAATCAGAATCTTGCAGTTCTGACGCCCAAAGAAAGGATGAATAGGGAATAAGAGCAGGTTTCAATGGGAAGATCAGGTTCAAGCAGAAGGCCGCATGCCCTTTTTTAATTTCCAGGAGTTTTGGCTTTATAGCAAACATTTTAAGGGGCTATTTGTAAAAGCAAAAGAAAAGTACCTTCAATTCTGGAAAACACAATAGGGCAAACAACCCGTGACAATCTGGATTTCCTTTCAGAACTATGATGCATGAGGTATCTCCCTACAGAAACAAACAATGGATAAATATAATGGATAAATATTTTTATGGAAGCACTGCCTATAGAGCACAGATGAAGCCCTCCATTTTACATCCCAATAACAAGGGTGCATTCCAGAGGAAGGTATTCTAGAGACTGCTGTTGAGTCTGCCCTGGAATGCCTTTGTGTAGCAAAGCAAATGATTGCCCTGAGGGGATTTTCCCACTGCTCATAAAAAATGTCACAGCCTAGCCTTGTCCCATCTGTACTGTGCTTTCTCAGGGCAACATCAGTGCAACCCATTTGGAGAAGCCTGTGCTGTAAATAGTGATGTTTAAATGTTACACAGAACAGTGGCAATTTTTTTTTCCCACTTAAAATGTTAAGAAATTAATATATTAAAAGCTGAGCACAACATGGTGTTTTACCAATAAAAACGTAGCAGGACCAGATCAGCAAAGATTCAGAGCCTGTCTTCATTTGAAGGGGAAGGTTCAGGAGAACAGGGAATCGACAGGAGAAATGATGAATGTACTTTGCACATACTCACACAAATTACACAGCTTCTACTAGAATTGCAGCCAATAACTCTGCCCTGCCTGGCCCACCTTGTTTCCTTACTGGATGTAGGGAGATCTGAAGTTTGGCACAAGAAGCACTTCCAGTGAGAGAGGTCTAGGGTGTGGTAGGGTCCAGGCACACCTACATGTGTGCTCCATGGTCCCTCTGTAACAAAACCCACTGGATTTTAAGTGTAAGAGCAAAAACTTTGTGTCTGTGATGTGTCTTCCAGCAAGCGCTGGAGTGCAGCTTAAGGCTTCCTCTTAGAGCAGACTGTAGGATATGGATGCAAATTTAGTATGTCTGAAAAAGAAAATAAACTCAAAGCTGTACAGCACTCCCAGGATGACATGAGAGGCCAAGATCCTCATCAGGCCTCCCTCTTAGACCGAGAAAGGCCTTGAAGTGGGATATGGGAAACCATGTCCTGACAAAACCTTCCAGGTCTATCTATTAGCTAAAGCATTACTCCTACATATAATCTGCAAGGCAGCATGGTTCCCTCCATCACAGTGTCCCAGCCCTGCACTGGGCATACAGAAAAAACCCACATGAAACTTTCTAATTTGTAGTGGCACTTAACAAGCCAAACATGCCCACAGCTATCAGAGGAGCAGCCTACTAGAGCAAAACCACTATTCTAATATTTACAATTGACTGCTTGCTACAATTGCATAGTGGCGGCCAAGAGGCTTTGAGAGGTGGCAAGAACAAGGCAATAGTCATAGACCAAAATATCAGTAAATGAGGGATTATTTGTTTTATACCCTTTGCCTCCTTCCCATACAACATAATGCTGTCCATGCATCTCCCCACAGTCATCTTAGAGGTTTCCACTGCACTTCTACAAATATTTCCTCATAGTGTGTCCATTTAGATACAAAATCGTTTAAGTGGAATGTGATTTACAAAATGGACTTGTGCTTTTGACAAAGTAAAGGTAAGCCCATACCTTTTGCCCCAATTCACTCAACAAACTTGTTGTTAGTAGATAAATCAATCTGGACTTGCCAGACTTGGATCTCTGCAGATGTGAATCTCCAAGGTAAAACTTTTTGATTTAGCAATCTAAAACCTCAGGGAATACAGACAATAAAATACACACTCTTTGATTCTTGGGGCCCTTTTTGCCTATTCTGAAATCCCTGTTTGTCTCTTACTGTCTGCATAAGAGGATGGAAATCCCTGTAGAAATAGAAAATGGGCAGAACTGGAAACAATGGATGCTGACAAGCACACTATCATTATAGGTATTTATGTGCTGAGCATCAAATTGATAGTACCTTCATTTGTAACTTTTGCTCATCTGTTCACTATTATTAAATGAGCTCAGAAACCAGAGGAGATTTGAGAGCGACAGAGTGTAATTACACACTTTAGAAGAAGATTTTTTCATTGTGGTTTTAGAACATAACAACCTATTTAAAAAAAAAAAAAAACAGCAGAAAGAATGTGGGTATTTCAATTCAGCTACATTGCTGTCCTCAGAGAGCAGATCCATTAAAAAAAATCTGCTTTTTACTTTGGCTCCAACTAAATGTACAAACAATGCAAAGGCTACTAAAAGCTTTTCCCTTGAAATACACAACTCTGCTTAATGTAGCATTTTGGAAACCTTTTTAAATAGTGATTTTTTTCAATGTTGATTAACAATCTTATTATTTTTAGTTTTGTTGAGTGATTTATCTGCTTACTTTCATAACATCCATCTATACAGGAATTTGTATAGTCTAGCTGTAAAGTAGCTGTGTTTTATTTGTTCTGTTTGATCTAGCAACAAAAAGCTAAATATTTTATGACATTGAATCAGCAATGGCAAATAGGTATATTGAAAATGAGGATCAGCAACAATGGGTAAGAAGAGATATGAGGGAAAACTAACAATTCTATCCATATGACTGTGCGAAATTACTAGCTTCAGCTTAAAGAGGATAGTGTCAGAAATTATTTAGGAAAAATGTGGCATATTGTTATTCTTGGTCCTGTGCAGTGAAGTTCTCCAGGGGCAACTCACCTTTAGTTTGAAGGCTCCGTGTCACATGATGAGCCAGGTTTTACTCTTCATGGGGATCTTGTGGTTCCATGCTGCCACAGAGAGCCAGAGTCATCTGGCTATTGCTTTCTCATACAGAGATCATTTGGCTATTCCTCCACACACCATGCCTGCAGTCTATCCAAAAGTCACAGGAAAATATGTGTCATTGTGCCTGAAAGAAGCACAGAAGTCCCTGGCCAAGGGAAATTTCACTTTGTGTGTTTTCCACCCTTATCAAAAGTTTATTGTGTTTGTCTCAGTGTAGGACGTGTCTGCAAAAGCAAAGTACTACAGACCTACTTGAAAACTACCAATATTTACCTCACGCCTAGGAAAAAAAGAAAGCAACCTCAAGAGACATAGACTTCCTAAACTGATCCAGCCAGCACATGAGCATCCTGAAATGATTGGCATTTAAGAACCCTCCAGTTACCACACACAGTCTCTTCTCTGCCACCTCCAGTGCCTCCGTTTCATATCATGCAGCATTGTATTGCTGAGGCTCTGAGTAAGCAGAAGGCTTGAATGGTACCAGTGAGCACAAGAGGATGGTTTCTGTTTGCCTGGCAAAGGTATTTAGCTCCTGTCATTTGAATACTTTCTCTTTTTGTGCAGGGTCTAGTGAGCTAATGTAATGATTTGAATTCAAGGAATAATCAGAACCATTATTTCAGATAATAATTTTTCAAGCTACAAAACCTTTCTCCCCATTTCTGAAGAATATATGAAAATTTGAGTATTTCCAAAGGGAAGGAACTTCTGGAATGACTTGTGATCAGTACGTATGGATACTTCTACACAAGTATGGTCCCATTTCTAAGTGAAGCCAAAAGAAATAAGTTTTTGGTCTTTTCCTGGTTATTGCTAATCCACTGCAAATGGAAGAGTTCATCTTTCCCCATCTCCCGTCCTTTAGAACTCTCCAACCCAATCTGATACTGGTGGCAAACTAACATAATAAGATGTTGTATATATATTTGTGGATCAAAATAAAGTAAAGCATTAAAAGCATTTATTGTGTTGAAATTTTCTATGCCAATTTTCTGCTAAGAAGCAGAGATTCAAAAGGTCAGGGCTCTTGCAGTACAGAGTTAGTGGTATATTAGTTACAGTAATTCAGCCTGAAAATTCCAGGAGAAACAAACACAATGGAATGCCCTGAATTATAGGAGGCAACCACAGCTTTAATCAGCTCTTGGGAAAAGAGAAACATGCATTTGGTTATTGACAGTTGATAAACTCTATTATGAGGTTTGAAGAAACAAGGAGTTCGATGGTTTTTTTTCTTTAAGTAAATGAGCTTTTGTTTTCTTGCTTTTCCCCCTGGCCCTGATTACAGAGCCTTTTTTTCCTCTTTACTAGACTGATACACTTTAAAAACTTATGATTTTTCCTGGCATTCAAGATTTTCAGACTCTCACTGGCCTGTAAACTCTGGGATGAGTATGCCTCAAAGTGATGTCTTGAAATAAAGTCTAGGAAGCAGCAGAGATCCTGAGATGATTGATTCTGTACAATGGAACTGTGCTGATTACACAAAGGTCTTAAAATCCAAGGTCTGGCTGAAGCCTTTGAAAGAAAATTCAGCCAGGCCTTCTCAGTCAGTTTAACATGCTTGTTTTCAGGAAACACCTATTGCCACAATTCCATCACTGAAGAAGTTATCACTGAACTTCTCTTATTGTAAAAAACTCTGCTTCAGAACGTAAGTTGTTATTTAAAAATGAAGATAGAGGAGGAAAGGGCATACACTGTCATGGCTTTCTCAACAGCACTATCATCAATATATCAAGCCAATACAAAATGATCACCAAAAACAGAAGCAGTAGCCTTAAGGTACTATTTGAGTTTGCATAGGGCCTGAAACACAAGCTTGGAGAGGTACAAATGCCCCATTCATTTCCAATGTTTGATTACTCCACAACTTTTAAGTTACATGTTGATGTTACATTAAATTGGTAATTGTATCAGAGAATTTCAGAAGGTCAATCAGCCTCCCTATGAGGTTGTTCCTCCACTGTCCAGAGTGAAATATGAGACATCTAAAGCAAGCAAACTCAACTTTTTTTATAAGTGTGGGCATTTAAAATTTCATTATTTTCATGCCCATGGAGTGATATTTCTTCCCTTTGTAATTGACTAGGATTTCCAAATGTTTCATCAACATTTTCTGCCTTGTCCAGAAGCATTAGAAATCCATACACAATACCAGAACAGCGTGAATGCCAGAAAATGAAAGAAATAATTACCAAATCAAGGAACATCACAAAGCCATGAAAAGAGGAAACCAAGGCAGTTTGACCATCTTTTTTTTGATATTATCCTCTGGCAATTAATTCCAAAGGATAGGCTCTTTTTAAAAAAATAATGCTTCATTACATTGCCTTGCCAAATAGCAGTGTATACCAGCTGTCAGGTTTTCTCCTCTTCAAGCAATGCTGCCACAATTTCCTATCAAGTAATTGCCCTCACAAGCAGGTACTGGAATAACATGGGACAAAGAGTTTTGTTGTGTTTCTTTGAAAGACATTTGAGTCAGAGGTTAAAGAAATCACTGCTCCAGAGGCTCTTAAACATGTCATTGTCATAATATAAAAACTGACTTACTAACTTAGATTATTTGGAGAGTTAAGTGCTTGTGTTATTGCAAATTAAACTAATTAGTATCGTTTCCTGACAGCTGCAGTGAGCGATAGCAATTCCATGATTTTTTCTTCAGCCGCTCATGTGGGATGAAGAGAAGAGTGGAGACAGCTTTGTGATTTAATGGAATGGGATCAGTTTATCATCATAAGGGCACATCGTTCCATTCTTAGCACAACTCTGCTGTTTCCTCTGCTCCCTCTCCGTTCATCAGCTATTATTGCACTATTAACTTACTACATGGAAGCCAGGGGAGACAGATGGAAGTTGCTGGGAACTTCACAAACAACCAGACAAAAAACTACATTGGAATTTGCTTGAAGTATTTCCTGCTTTTGGAGCTGTTGTAGATTATATTCCCCATCCTTTTAACCAAGATTGTTGCTGCCAGTAGAAGATACAAGAACCCATTTCAATACCATAACTGGTTTAATTGTTATAAAGGCAGAATCGTGAACTAGTGATGATTGAAGTCTCCAGCTTATATGAATAATTGTGTAAAAAGGGAAAGTTACAGTATTTAATTGGCAGGCATTTAGCAAATCACTTGCATTTATCATGTGTGGAAAATGTGCACCAATCATGGTGGTAAAACCATTGTGCTTACCGCTGCCCAGAATTTCCATAAGATTACGTGAGGAACAATAGCAGACAATCCCAACAAACTCTAATAAAATGTCATACAGAAAACTAAAAGTAATCTGATCAGTAAGGAAACGTCTAAGATTTCTTTAGAAGAGCCAGAATGAAATAAAACTCTTGTCCATCTCCCACTTCACAGAAGCCCACACAAATGGATAAAATTACTCTGAATTCAATTATTCTGGAATTCTAACTTTCTAGAGACCATTGGGTCGTGCTTGAACTTTTCATTAGATCGCTTTGCTCAGATTTATGGTCTACTTATGTTACTAAACTGGCTCCAAAGATTTGCTATATCTTGGAGCCATTGGAATAGACTGTAGCTTTGTGGTTCACAGACTGGATTAATGTTTTCAGCTACTAATTAATTGCTGATCACCAGCATGGAAATTGAATTATCTATAATCATATTAAAATATGGGGGTTTGTTCCTCTCCTCCATGAATCACTTAGCTTAGAAAATCTTGATGGAAAGAAATGCTTATTTTTGAGACAACACAATACTTAAGTAAAACACTAAAAGAATTAGAGAAATAAATCCTCTTTATCATTGCTGAGCAGAAATTTATGCATAATGCCAGCTATCTACTGTCCTAGTATGGTCACTGTTTGCACAGGGCCTGAGTACCTTCCACTTTTCATGCATTTATTTTCAGAACACTATACCAAATAGGGAATTTTTATGGTTTCTAGTGACCCTTTGCCAAGGGAAGAAGTAAAGAACAAGTTAGAATTCTTCAAGGCAGCACTGGAACCATGTGAGGCAAGAGGGAGTTAAAGCTGTTTCCTCCATGTGCCAGATTTGTATCTGCAACCACATAATTTTTCATATCTATAATCAAGATGGCAATAAAAAAGTCCATCAAGGGAGAAGTGGCTGTGGATCCAATTTCCATTCACTGGTTTCAGGGACCTTACACATTCTGAACCAGGAAGAATCTTCCATGGCCACCTAGGAAACACTGCTTTCCCAGCATCTTAACACTTCCAGTCATTGTTTTTCCATGAGGATTGATTCCTATCAGTTATTATTTTCCTTATGTTTTACCAGTGTACAGGGCTACAGTAAAGCTCTGCCATTCTAGTTGCTCTGCATCAGTGAAAAGGAAAGATACTGTTCATCCTACACCCACCAGGCTTCCTTCTGCCACTGCTCTTGACCAGAGATTTTCTCCCTCTTGGCCAAGGACCCTTAGCACAAAACTATTTCCCTTTTTTTTTCCTTTCACAAAATGCATTCCCAACCACTGTCAACCAATCCAACCCTTCACTTGAGACTGTGTTCATTGCCATGAGATATGTTGGCTTGCATTCCTTCAAAAAAGAGTTGAATTCACCTTTGCAGGAAATTTCCTTTGAAAGACAAGAAGCTTGTGCTGTTACGCCAGATCTTAATAGATGATACTGCTAACATTTTATTAGTCAACAGAAACCTTTTTGTCACCTCAATGATAAGCTGATTAAAAATATCAGTTATTTTCAAGTGAAGATCTTCATTAGGAGTAAAGAAAATAATGAGCAGTGAAAATGAAAGGACATCAAAATGTTCCTCAGTACTGCCCTGATGTTATTTCATAATCTGTGTTGCATTACAAAAGCCATTTGGTCAAAGGCACAAGAAAGGTATAAGTGAGTAGAAAGGAGACCCTGTTACTAGGACCAATACGTACACTTTTCAGGTACACCAAATGGGAGAGGTTACACACTTTCAAATTTATAACTGTTTAACTGAGTGGTCCAGCTATGAACAGTCTAGAAATAATCAGCACATTCTAGACTTAATTATTTTAACTGAATATTTATGGCCTTTAGACAACTCTTAAGAAAAACAGTATGTCTCAAAACGAGGAGATATAAAACATGCACTATTAAAATGCATTGTATATTGTCATCTAGTAAAGCTTTTTCTTTATGAAGCTCTTGCTCAATTTGTCAGCCAGGACACAAACCAGGAACACCCTCAGCCTGGACCAACCAGAGCTTTAATATTAGAGATGGGTGAACCTCTAAGTTTGTGATTTTGGGAAATTCTCATGAATCATTTCCATGGCTGACCCAACTACATGGCAGTGGGACTTCCTTTTCCTGTGTTTTAAAAGACAGGCACTGTGGGTTTTTTCTTCTGTAAAACCACATTTAAACATCTGCATAAAATCTTTCCCTTAGTTAGAGACACCGTGGACTCAGAGATGAGAATACCTTACGTCCTCTAGGACAATATCCATTAGGTAAAAGGTCAAATCAAAGGTACATAATGATAAATCAGTTTTACAATCAGCTATGTAGAAGCAAGTCTGGATTCTAATTGAGTTTGCCTTCATTGTTTCCAGCAACAGGATTCTACTTCAACTTCCTGTCATCAAACTTTACCCAAGGTCAAGTGATACGTCCCTGCAGAAATTAAGGCACTGTCAGTAACAGGGACTTTGCCTCATGAGCTCCTCATGACTGAAGCAGTGACAACAACTGAGAAGTTTGACCAAATGCTCCTGCTGCAGGCAATGCCAAGTCTGCTCTCTGTTTCTGTCTCCTCACAGGTCTTCAGAACTGTGCCTGTGTGTCCAGTTTGGTTTAGAAATCTACTAATTTGTTGGTAGTTTGCTATTTGGGCTAATCAAGGTGGTTTTTAGTGAGTAAACACACAGTAGTGTCTGCAGACACCAGATAGGAAGCTAACATCAAAATCAGCTGAGACTTATGCTCATAGAAATTCAGTATAATGCTTTTAAAATGTTAGGAGCAAAAGTAGTCTGATTTTAATTTAAATTCAACTTTTTAAAATACATTTTTATGAGCTATTGGCTCATATAATTCTAGATGTCTTAAATTATTATGAGCTTGAGGAAGCAATATTTCAACACGATACATCAGGAAAAGCACTCACTGAGGGTCTCTAGCTCTCAAAACTGACAAGTCCTTTTGAGTATCTGAGATATCTGAAAGGAGACTGATTGTATTATGTTTTAGTATCTATCATCAGAGAGGCAAACTTGCTTAAGACATCTCAAGACAGTCTTTTGCAATCTGATTTCCAAAAGTTCTTGAACATTAGTGAACTGATATCCTTGATGGAGACAGGCACTACAAACATACAATAATTACTTTGAGATTCTGTGAAAATTTAGACAGAGCAACCTTTCATAAAAGTTTTGAGGGACATAATCTCAAGACTGTAGTCTCAAAGTTATTGAAGAAGTGAGATCTGGTGAACACAATGTTTCTTTATGGACTGGAAGAAATAAACAGAATTGGGTTTCTTTACCAGAAGTACATTGCCATTTCTTTATTATAAGATAAATTAAAACAAAAAAGTCAGCTATTGACTTCTTAGGTTACAAGGGTTACCACAATAGCAAAACAAAGCTCACACTGCTGATCTATTCCAGGGGTTATGGCCAGTCCTGTCTGGAACAATAGCCACAGCAGAACCCACACAGTGCAGCAAGGATGTGCTATTTGAAAAAATATAGTTTTGCAGAACTTGTCGTGTTTCAGCGGCAGACATTCCTGAGACATATAGTTCCCTCATGACAAATATTGTCTATTACTCAATTAACACATCTTTAAACTGAGAAGACAGGCTCTTGGCAAGAGGCACTTGCATTGTGTAGTTAAACAGATAAAATAGTTGCTTGCCTCGTTATAGAAAAATTCTCAGCAGAGGCAGTGTGCACCCCTCCCTCCCAGCTGACAGCATCTCTAACCAGGCTGCTACTCCAGCAGCTACAGCTCCAAATGCTCCCCATCACACAGAACACGCCTTGCAGTGTCCTGACACCAACTGGCTATGAGTTTGCAGTGTTGCACTCCAAGAGCCAGAAAGCCTCAATGCCCATCAGCTGCAGTAGATGCATCCACTCTCCATCTTCTTTGCTACCAACAGTCAACACTGCACCTTCAGAGAGTTACACAAAGCTTTGCCACAGACTGTTCCTCTGATCTGAGTGAGGAGCATGTGTCAAAAGTTTATCCAACACAGCTGGCTTGGCACACCTTGCTTTTTCTTTCAGGATCAGAAAGTACTTCACATCATCTCAAAAAAGCAGCACTGCTAGCACACACTAAAAGTGCATGTCAGCATTCAAGAAAGGAAGGAAGGAAGGACAAAAAGAAAGTCACAGTAATGAAGCTTCTGCCTATTACTCATCCCAGCCAGTAATTTAGAAATAAGAAAACAGTTGACCAGAGAATTACAGTGTGGCTGTCTGATTCTTAATGAGCATCCCAGGGCCACAGGCTCCCTCATCATCAGAAAGAGCCTTCAGAATCCTCTCCAGGGGAGTGTATTTCTATTACAACCCACAGAAAACTTCCTTTTTGAAAGACCTTCATTTAACATTCTGATTTCATCAAGAATAGAACTTTCTCCGTCACTTCTTATTCCTTACACCTTCCCTTATATCTCCCACTGGAGAAAACAGGACCTGCAGGTTACTGCTTTGATACCAACACTGTGAAGCAGGCAAGCCTCAGCCCATACAGTCTGTGGCCTCCATGAAATGCCATCTGTGGCTCCCAGGGAGGCTGTTCCTATCACTGCAGCACAGACAGGTCAGTTTGGCAGCAATGGTCTGGTTTTGTTTGGATATTGCAGGTATGTGGACCAATCACCAAGCTCCACAAACTTAGATGCAGCATTTTAAGATTCAGCTTTATTTTGGTCTTGGAGTCAGAAGCCAGTCCTGCAGACTTCCTTTCAAACCCACAGTCATGTGCCTTCCTTCTTCTCCAACCCTCTCCTCTCTCAGGCAGGAGATACCTTTGGTCAAAGATGATTGATCAACAGGCTTTTTGATTGGGCTGGAATGGGATTTATAATACTTTTTTCCACTGTGAAGCCAAACAGGCTGAGGCAATTGCCATGGATCTAGAATTACATACGAATGTACTCTTCAATGGATCGCACCTTCTCTCACACTTCCTTGCAGATTTTCAACTGCTTCTTATTTTATCCTAATATCCTAGAGCCTCTAAATATTTTTGCTGTTAAGTAACTTGCATCTTTTTAATACAAATGAAGAAGTAGTAATAAAATGTCCACCTTTCTAATTTCTAGTTTCAAATTGTTTGGCTGTGCTTAGAACATAAAAGAATGTACACATAGGAGACCTTGGTGTCTTATTGTGCTAAGTACACTCCTCTCTAATAGAGTGACTCGGAAATGTGATCATGCATTAAGACCAAAGACTAGAAATATAAAGCCTCCAGGCTGGACAGCAATGTCTGCTTTTGCTTAAACAGTAGACAGGAGGGAGGTTTGAAGGCAGGAGATCAAGTGCTAATTATCAGAATTATTGATGAATACAATGTCTATTTCTAAAAATGTTAGCCATTTATTTAGGCACACAGACCCATAGGGAAACAAATCTTCTGTACTCTTTGCCCCAGGAACGTTTCCTACAACATTAATCCGTGTATTTCTTTGTCTTAAATAGCCACTATCAAGCCAAATGAAAAAATTTATGTAGTTGCTTCACAATGAAGTGTTTGTTCAAAAACTAAAAAAAAAAAAAATATATCTGTTTTGTTATTATGAAAATTCAGATTTGCATACACACTATTCCTATGCATGGCTATTTTTGAAATGAAAATCTTCTCCACAAAAGTTACTTTTCTGTGCAACATTTGGTCAAAAATACAAAGAATAAAAATTCCTGATGTTCCATCAAACTCCTCCAAGCAGAAAAATTTTAAATTCTATTCCAATAGAAAAGTTTTCTAACTAATCTTCAGTCTGGAGAAAAGACAAACTTCTACCAATATCTTTCTTCTAAGGATCTATAATCTTAAATTTCAGAGTTAAAAGAATCAGAAAAGAACAGATTTCTTCTAGATTTCTATGATTTATTCTCTACCTGCTATATACTCAATTTCCTTATTTAAAGAGTTCAAGGTTATAAATCAGGTGACCAGTCTGTGCTCTTCCTTTCAGTGCTCTAATACTTACATATCATTCTACTCTTTAAAAGAGTTAGTGAAAGTGGTGAGAAGGGCAGGTACTTAGGGCTGTCATCTTCATTAGCCATCTCTTGGCTTTCATGCTAATTACATTCTGCTTACTGGATTCGCTATTTTAATGATTTAAATAAGAATAAATGCTCTGAGAAGAGGAAGGAACTAAAAAGATAACTGTAGGGGTATTCTCTGATCCTATTCCTACTTGATCACATAGGATTCATTAACCATTTGTTCTCACAGTGTCTCCAGACATCAGAAGCGGCAGCTAATACAGAAGTGCAATTTACACTGGAAGTGTACCCCAGTAATGTTCAAACAGCCAACTTAGGAAATGCTGGGTTGTTTTTGGAACAACAACAGCAATAATAATAGCTATTCAGAATTGCAGCCATGCAAACTGATTAAAACAGTGCTAGTCCTGGATTAGTGAGATTTGACTCTGGTAAAACCACTTTTTTCTGTGGCAAATAGAGTTCCCTTTTGTGTGTTACTGCTCCAGTACAGCACTATGCCTTGGGCAGACAGGCCAGGGCAGTGAGGAGGATTACTGCTGCAGGGCTCTGCACTCTGGGCAGCGTGATGCACTCTGAGGCAGATTACTGTGATTTGCCACCATGCAATCCACAGATATGATTGCATCTCATTTCAGAACTAAGTGGAACCGTCTGCCCCTTTGTGTTCAATCAAAAGCCATGCATTGACTCTCAAATTACATCTGCATTTACCACCTAAAACATGAAAGGGAACTTGTTTCTTCCAGCAGTATCTCCACTCTTTGTGCAGCAAATTCAGTAACCCACCTGCTCTGATATGCACAGCAGTTCCCTTCTTCTCCCACAGACAAGATGATGGGATTTATTTCAGTCCAAGAATCTATTCTCCCATTTTCCCTGTTGGGCAGTTCCAGGTTCTCAGGCTCCAGCTCTGGCCAATTTTGTAAAAAATACAAGTTTCTGAATTGTGTAATAAATCCCCTGCCAGTGTGAAAAGCCTTGGGGTCAGTATGTACCTTTTTCTTTTAAAACTAAGCTTATATAATAGAACAGCTGTATTTCACAGGTACCATTATTAGCTGCATAGCAAAGAAGGACACCTGTATGGCTCAGCTGAAATGACATTTCCTCCTAAAGAATTCCTTGTATCCCCATAGGGTGAGGCAAATACCTGCTGTCAAACCTCATACATGAAAACTTAAATAAAAAGAGCCTTATCACTCTATCTTTTTAGATGGGAGCAGAGATTAAAGAATGTGTTCAGGTCACCTAGGAATTCTGCATTGCAAAAAAATGGACACAGACCTTCAGAATCCTACCTGAGCAACTTAACTACAAAGCTTTTCTTCTGTTCAAGCAATCAGAAGCAGTTTAACCAGCATGACTTTTTATCCTTTTACAAACTAACTAAAGTGCTTATATAAGACCATAAATTTTCTGGTGGATGAAACACTATTTCTGGGGACCTCTCTGCCATGTTGTTTTGTACAGTTTTAATCAGCTTGATGCCAGCAGTGATAAGATTTACCCCTACCCAGAACAACACAGAGCTCAACCCCAGAAGCCATGGATCTGTGACTGACATTTGAAAGACTGTAGACAGTATTTTCTATTCCTAGCATCATCAAGCAGAGCCCTGCAGGAGACTGTGGCTTCCTTGGATTGACAGCTGATGGCTGCCAAGGGGAACAAATACTGGGTATAGACTTTCCTATTTCCTCATATAAGTCTCTCACCAAGAGAAGGCTCCTTAGGAGGTGGGAGGGAGGGGAGAGAGGGTGATGCAGAAGATAAAAACAGCAGCACAATCCCACTAATCATATGTCTGAAGATAGCATTGTTTGAAACAATGAAAACAGACAGGATAACACCCACCTCTACTCATTTCCTTTTCCCAGAACATCTTCCCCTTGGAATACATGAGTCACCTGGAATAAGTGTCAGGCCTGATTGCTGTTGCAGGTAGTGTCGGAGCACATACCATAGTAGAATCAGAGTTGGAAGGGACCTTAAAAGTCATCTAGTTTCAACTCCTCTGCCTTTGACAGGGACACTTTCAACTAGACCAGTTTGCTCAAAGCCTCATACAATTTGGCCTTGAGCACTTTTAGGGACAGCCCTGTGGGGCATCCACAGCATCTCTGAACAACCTGTGCCAGTGCCTCATCATCTCACTGTAAAAAATTACCTCCTAATATCTAATATAAACTTATAGTCTTTCAGTTTACAGCCATTTCCCCTTCTCCTGTCACTACATGCTCACATAAAAAAGTCCCTCTCCAGCTCTCTTGTAGGCTCCCTTCAGGTACTGGAAGGCTGCATTTAGGTCACCCCAAAGCCTTCTCTTCTCCAGGCTGAACAGACCAAACTTTCAGCCTTTCCTCGAAGGAGAGATGCTCCTTTCCTCTAATCATCTTGGTGATCTCCTCTGGACTGTCTCCAACATCTTGATGTCCTTCCTGAGATGCAGGAGTCCAGGTAGCATGTCATGAGTAGCTGCTATGATAAACAATTTCATAACCGTTTATGAATTTTAAATGAATTTTAAAAAGCATTCATTTTAAAACAAAGCAAGCCAAAATTTCCAAAACCAGAGTTTCTTGTGCCATTGCCAGACTAGTTTCTAGCCTTCTATCTCCTAGTGATGTCAGTCACTAGGAGTCTTCATGGCTTAGCATACTGAAAACACCTCATGGCTGCTTACTAAAAACCTACTGCCTAGGCAATCTAATCAAGGAACTGGCATGTCCATGTGTTAGTGCCAGCTTCCACCCTCCAGGGGTCAGCTCTGCAGACATGGAATGTGTGAGTCAGTGCACATACAAAAACAAGCAATGTTCAAAGCAGCACATGCTGGTTTATGAACTGTATATGTCTGAGACCTCTATCCCAGCACACTGATTGCTACAGCTTTCATTCTTTTTTGTTCATCATCATGAAGCAACCTCTAGCGTTTCAGCCCAAGAAATAGTGCAGTCTCCTCCCCACATCAAAGAGACCTCTAATATTAGAGCCTTGCAAAACAGGACTTCAACTGCTATCCAGAACTACTTACAAACAAACGGAAAACAAAAGCCAAAGCCTCCTCATCATTATACAACTGCAACTGTTTTGGTCCTCCATGTCAAACATGCTTAGTTTTGACATAGACTTCTAAAGTTTCTGCTGGCTTGGCAATCAACACCCCTGTCTCACAAGCTTCTTAATATCCTAAAATTCCACAGCTGAACAGCAAGGAATGATTTGATGAGAAACGATGGATTAATTAATCTCACATATCTGTTTAAGAAAATGACAGGAATTAAATAATTTAAAGCTAAAACTCTTTGCATGTCTTTCTTCTGAAAGACTCTTTGTATCAAATGCTATGAATTCATGTTACTCTGCCACCAGTAAGGCTTTTGCAATGTAGCAGTGGCAGCAAATAACATATAATAACCTGTGGCGAACTGTCATGAACAGTTAATTTGAGACTAAACACATTTCCAACAAATAATTGGCAGAGATATTTTCTAGGTGCTAAAGTATTTTTGTGTCACTGAATTAGTATCACAAGTGTCTCAAGTCCTCCAGCAGGAAGAAATATCTGCAACCAAGGGGATTTTTTTAAATCATGGTTTTGGCACTTTCTAGAGGCCTCCTATTCAGCTAATGGCTCTAGCACAAGTTTACAAGCACAGAGGGAGGCTGGATGCAAGGAGAACATTGCCATTCCTCCCAGGGAGCAATTGGAGGTCTGTCAGACCAGCTAGGGGCAATGCAGAAAACTTTCCAGGAAGCCACAGACATTTTTATTTCTCTGTAGCCTTTTAGCTGTCTGGCAAGCATTAGAAACTCCTGCTTACATCAGCCCTAAAGAGGACTGCCCATGTTACCATCCCATAAAGAAGGCTCTGGGGTCCCAAGACCACCACAACATCACATGCAGGCCATGTGCCCTGGTGGAAGCCATCTCCATTCCATGCAGATATTTTAATTTGCCAGTTTCAAAGCAGCTGTGTCAGTACAAGCAAACTTGGAGGGGGCCACACTTACCCCTGAGGAACCAGCTGCAGGAGGAATTTGATGAGCAAACTCACACTTGTGCTATTACAGCTGAGAACATGGCAGGGGTGCTTTCTTCCCTCCCTGCAGTGGCTGTGATCATGGTTTAGGCAGTCACACAGTCCTGCTCCTGCTTGGCTTCACAATGGATTAGAAATGCAAGGGTTTGGTGTAACACAGTAAGGAAGCCACATGCTAAGGCTCTACATCAAGTAATTTGAGAATCATGTTCATGACATGTTGTGTAAAGAGATAAATAATGCTCTTCTGAAATGCTGGTTTCCATCTACAACAAAACTAATAGAACACTTATTAAAAGAGCAGCTCTTACAAACTTTGGAAAAAGGGCAGAGAACAAGCAAAGTGCTGTGTATTTGCATTCATACTGAGATCCTTGGGTATTAAAACTGCTATAACTTTTTTTTTCCAAGTATCATCTGTTGCATTCGTGAATACAGTCAACCCCTACAGTCCAGGGACTTGGGCAGAAACAAAGCAAGCATATGGTACGTCCCACAGAAATTTATATTATTATTTCTGTGCAGAAGCATAAGTTTTCATGAAATTAAAAATAATATTTACCATACTTTTACACATATATCTGTACCTCAAGTAATCTATGCAAAGTCAGAGGGTAGATGGGAGTCTGATGGAACTATCCCTTTATAGAGAGGACCCATGACCACAGAGAATACACTGCATTGTTCTAGGAAAGAGAGAAGATCAATAAATGCATCCTATTTTAGCATCACAATCTGCTTGCATAGCTTAAAAGTGCCTACATACCTAAATAGCCGATATATGAAAAGCAGGAATTTTCAGTTGATACTGATGCAGTGATCAATATAGATACATTCACAGGACACCCCTCCTCTCCACATTCTGGATTTCTGGAAAGGGATCAGCACCATGAAAGCTGGGAAGGCCCTCATTACCAATGGGACACACACAAGGAAGAACATTTACATATATATAGTTCTTAAGTTCTTATAGTTCATATATCTGTGTTTTGGGCTCACTTCTCATGAAGTGCTCTCTTCAATTGTCCCAGTTTCAACCATGATTATCCTGAGCCATAGGAATTTATGTTTGGAATGTGCCCTTTGCCTGTCAGGGCTCCATTTTAATCTTTTCATTCCAGGTGGACTTTCCAAAGCAAGGCATAGTAGATCAAGGCAAAGTTTATATGGAAAGTCTATGGAGTGAATTAAATGTTTCAGTTTTGTGGTGGCCAATCTGAAACATGCTTAATCTGACGAAATTTAAAATAAGTGTTGTGACACTCAGAATCACACCGTATGCATCACACTGTGAACCCACCTATTTCAGATGTCTAAAATCCATCTTGGTTAAAACAAGAAAATTATTTCAAATATTCCAAAATTAAAGAACAATGTTCATACTGACATACCAAGCTGAAGAGTCAGTCATAGAAGCCAATCTGTGACAGAACAGTAGGAAAACCCTAACATGACTATATCCAGACATCTTAAACACAGGTTTGGCTGGCAGTCTGGAAAATGCTAAGTTTAAATGCCAGTATTTGCACTTGATAGTACACTAAATGCATAAATCCTTTAACATGATACTTTGCTTGAGTCAGAATTCTATGCCTATAAAGCTATTAACACTAAACCACAAATGCCCCAGCAGTTTAAGAGGTGGAAACTGAGTTACTGACACGTTATTGGGGTTTTATGGAAGCAGGTACATTACGAAAAAGTATTGGCAAAGAATTAATTTTTAAAATAATGTTTTGTTAATGACATATCATCCAGATATAAAAACTATCATTTGCTTTTAAGGCACTTGGGTTATCATAAATGTGGCTGTTGATGATTTTTATGATGAAATAAAGACTTGCTCTCAACACAGAGTAATAGGAAAAGTTCAAACATGGAAAATATTTTTTGCATTACTTGAAGAATCAGTTTTCTCAGGATTTTCACTTCTATATTTTAGGGGAAACCAAAGTATCCAATTTGTCTTTTTTATTTATTTCATTTTTTCCCCTGAAAACATTTGACATTCTGTACTCACTTGTTTTAGAAAAACAAGGATCTTTTTTTTTCCTTAAACCCACATCTCTTTGGTAAAAAAAAAAAAAAATAGACATTTAACAGAAACTGAAAATTCTTGCTAAGAAAAAATAGAACCTACTAGGTTTAAAAATCTCTTGACAGGAAACTGTTGGCCAATCCTACTCCTAGAAGCTTATTGATCCTTTATTTGTGAAGAATTAGCTGCCTGAGAGCTGACAGCAAATTGTAGTGTGCTTCATTGCCTAATGAGTATCTCAGCACATTTCAGCAATAATATCTGCCTCAAGTTGAGCATTTCAGAAGTGAGAGATTGTTTTGATGCTCCTGATATGCTTTCCCCCTTTGCATCACAAGAGGAGCTCTGGGATAAACAAATAAGCCTAATTTACCTGATGAAATGATGATGGCTCTTAACGAAAGCAGATTTCGAATTCCTCTTTAGAAAGAAGGTGAATTCTTTTCCAACACAAGACAGTGACACATCCTGTTGAACTGATTACTACCTCTGACACATTAGTTCATGTAACAAAGGAAAGGCCATTGCATTAGTCAGTACACCTTGTGGGTACAGAGTCTGACACTTGGCTCCAACCTCAGACATTGGAGAGCTTTGCTGCTCTCTCCTGCACCACGACTCCAAGGGCAATGCTCATGGGACACTGGGTTTCAGGGACCTGCACTAATTGTGCTCTGCCCATTAAAGGACACCTTAGAAGAGGCTGTGCCTCTGCACTGCACCCTGAGGAAACAAAACCCTAACTACACTAAAACAATTATTAATGTGCCTCTTGGTGTGTGTGACTTATTGTGTGTGCTGTTGCATCTCCATGGAGGGCATGGAGGGTAAATCTGTTCCACTGCACCTGGATTACAGCAACTGATGGCATATTCAGACAGACCCTCATTTTCCTCAGTGAACATGCAATAGGACAGGCTCCAGCAAATAATCTGTAAAAAAACATCCTATTCCCCAGAGCATTTTGTCATGTTACTCAGGCTCTACTCCCAAATTCAGATAATTACTTTCTTTTTTTCTATACCTTATTTTCAGATTCAAATCACTTACTTCACTCTAGTGCTGAATCAGTGTTGTTTTTCTTCCTTTGCAAGAAACATGGAACTGAAAAAGCAAGATTCTTATTGTTGCCAACTGATTCCACCTTCCCTCAGAACAAGGAGAGTGTCCATGCAAGTGAAAATAAGCTTACTGCATAAGGGGCACATGGTATAGAAAAAAAATGTCTATTATTTTTGTGTATTTCCACTGCACCATGATTCTGTGCCAAACTGTGTCTCTTTCTCCTGAAAACCAAATTAAAGTATCCTTGCTGGATGGCATGATTTCTTGGTGGTTTTTATAGGCAGCCACAGGAAAATTAAGTTATGTGAATTTTAGTCAGAAAGTCTTGTTTCAGGTTCAACAAAACTGGGAAGTGATTAATCCTCTTCTAAAATATTCCAGATGAGACCTAACGCATAAAAAAACCCAGTTCCAAAGTGGTTACTCTCCAGATTCCTTGTTTAATGGCTGAAACTGTACATGCAACAGTGAATAAAGCAGCTAGATTTTTCAGTTCCAATAGAACACTACATTAATAGAAGATTTCACCTTATGTGTTTCCTAAAGATATGACAGTAGCAGCCACTGAAATCATCAATTTTGCTGAACTTTTCAGTGAGCTTAAGAGGTAATGAAACACCCAGGCCAATTCCTAGAGGCCAGGTAACACAAAGAAACCATGAGGAACACAGGCCATGAATCCAGGGAATCCTCTTCTTGAGCACTATGTCATGTAACCTTTTTGAAGACCTCCTTACAGTGCATGCCCAGCATTAGGGTTTACCTTTAGTGTGGAAAGAACACACATGCGTATCTGCCCTTGTCTCTGATTGCAAACATTAAAGCAAATCCTTGTGCAGGTCAACAGAGCAGCAGGAGGGAGGGAGGTCATGGCTACACAGAGTGCCCACTCACTATACCTCCCTCTTGCTGCCTTGCCACCAGCCTGCATTCCTGAGCTTTCCCTGCTGCACAGCACCAGGGGTATATTTCTGGTCCTCACAGCTAACTTGCTGTAGCTACACAACGCTGCACTGTGTCATGTTGACATAACTCACATTTCTGGTAATGCAACCTCACTCCTAGATGGAGTTATGATGATTAGGTTTCAGCAATCATGCTGCTCACAACAATCTAATTATGAAGAAGAAACCTGACAAGGCTAAAAAATAGCAGACTGAAAGACACCTCAGACATACAGTTGTAATCCCTGTTCTCAGTCAGCTACCATTGCTTCAGCACTGTGCATTAGCACGCTTTCATGCGTGATCCAGTCACTACTGATCAGTAAGAAAGTTCAGCCAGGCCAGTCAGGCAAAATGGAATTAGAAAGCAGACCGCCATCTGTATGCTGAAAATATTCCTCACCTTTCCAAAGGTCTCATATAATCATTCTGAAGGAAAGAACAGATCTTTTGGAAAGCTCTTATTGAAAGAAATCCTTGGCATCTTCATTTTCATATGTGTGTAGAAGATATTGTTTTGTAATCGGAATCTGTTAAAAATGCATAATTGAAACAAATCTCTCATTTTTTTCCAAAGGAAGGAAGGACGAAAGAAAACACTAATAGTTTGCTTTCAAAGCTTTGACATTGACTTGGCATTCTGCTGTACTTAATGATAGCTCTACAAAGAAACAAGTTACTGTCTTATGTGGGAAAGCATATTTGTGGCTGAGAAAGTGCTGCAAAAATTGCGGAGAGCTTTGATAATTTTATGCCACATTTTCACCCCTGTTTTTACAGCCAATTCATTTAGTCAAAAGTCATGTTTTCTGCTGCTTATTTTTTTCATTTCATATCTCCAAATTTAATGTTTTAGTTCTGGGTTGAATATCATTTTGCGTGATGAAAGGTACCAAGACACAACTAAGGCTGTAACACTTTATGAAATTTAATTCCTTCCGCTCATTCCGTGAGAGGGGTCTTGAATCAAAACACAGGTTACATTGCACTGCTTTTATATTCTCAGCTCTCTCCCAGCCCAGTCAGGCCTCTTTCACTGTGTAAATACCTTTATCACAGCCACACTTTCTAACAAATCAGTTTTGCACCAGCACATCAAAGTTCCCTTGGGATCCAAAAGGAGGTGTCTGGCTGAAGTTCAGACACAGCTTGTTCTTGCGTTTCATTCCACTTCACTGCGGACTTTTTCCTAGCAGGAGCTAAGGAAAAGAAAAAACTCCAACTGCTACGTTTTGGGAAGAAAGACCCCAAGTGATTTTGCACCTGATTCAAGCCTCTGCAGTTTCTCGGAATTTTTTCTCTTGATTTCAGACAGTTTTCTGAATTTTCAATCTATTTCTAGAAAAAGCCAATAGATTATGTTGTCCTCCATTGTTTCAGCATTAGATACTTAATAGAAAACAGATTATAAAGGCCAAACCCTTAAATCACACAAACCTTTTGAGAGGAGCAGCTAAAAGTTGGTCATAAGCTTCTTGATTTTTGTTGTGTTTCAAATGTTATTGCATTGTTGCTATGGTGGTTGTGTTTCCTATCAGAATGTTTCATTTTAAACATGCATATTTCCTAGGATTCCCTATTTCTCTGAATTTCTTCAGAACATATAAAATGAAAGCTTTTACAACTTAGCTCAAGAGATAATGGTTCTCCACTCTCTAACAAGGCCTTCTTTTCTCCACTGTGTTAGCTACTAAAGCTAAATAAATATTCAAAAAAAAACCCCCAAGGAAAACATTCAAAGGGCTCCTTCTTTTTACCCCTTAGATTATATGTAATTATTTTATTCATTTCACAATTATAGCTTTGCCTTCAGGCTGGGTAAGACCTTTTTTTTTCTTAAATATAAGGAACAAAACCACAACTTTTTGCTTTCTTTACTTTAAAATCTTGCCTTTTCATGGGCAAAGCCTCCTATAAGGGAGAATAAATATTGCTTGGACTATGGGGAAACTG
This sequence comes from Melospiza melodia melodia, assembly GCF_035770615.1. Taxonomy (NCBI): domain Eukaryota; kingdom Metazoa; phylum Chordata; class Aves; order Passeriformes; family Passerellidae; genus Melospiza; species Melospiza melodia. The sequence goes on along the minus strand of NC_086201.1, from coordinate 27,087,027 downwards.
GACCTTGCTCTCTCTTCTCTAGCAAGCAGCTAAAAGCTATATTTTTAAATTTTTGGCTTAACCCCTAAGCGTATTTCTTGCCTCAGTTTAGTAGACATGGACATAGTTTAAAAAGCCCATTATAACCATTCAGTTGTGCATCCCTCTCCCTGTGCTAGTGTGAAGGATATGACTCCCAGCAAGGTCCAGCAAGGGGAACTGCAAGCTTAGTGCTGAGCACTGCTGCTGTTCAAGTGACCCTGGCTTTTTAACAGTAATCAGACCCCTCATACTCTTTAGCATCAGGAGTTGCTACGGAGGTCCAGATGTTCAAACATAAAGAGCTGATGCAGGGATTCCCTCTCTCTCATGGGATTAAAGCTGCATCAGTTCTGTGCAGCCTCCAAATTCAGGAGCCACAAACTGCTGGTGCTTCTTCAGGTAATCTGTCAGGCAGCAAAGAGCTCCACATCCATGCTTTCATAAGCAAAGCCCACAGCATCCTGCATTCACTCTTCATGTCTCCAGGAGATTACATGCAGAAGCTGGGCTTATGATACGACATATTTTAACACAGAATCACTGTGGTATGATCCCCAATGTGATTAGCACAGCTCGGCCTTAGTTGGGATAGATTATTCCTATTAGTTTCCAACTGATCTTGGAACACAAGTATTACATCTGATTTTAATGAAACACAAGACTTTGTTGTTTCCAGTCAGCTAATGAAGCAGTTGAACCTTCTCATGACTTGCTGCAATTATACCAAAGGCTGTGCATTATCATAAACAATGACAACCCCTTTACAAGATGTAAAGTTAATCCTCCAGTACTTGTGTATTGATATGTTTGGAAATGTAAACTGAGGAATGAAAAGAAATCAGTGCTATCCTGGTGAAATGTGACCATACCTGGCACAGAAGCTTTCACACAATATGCTGTGGTAGCCTCTTAGTTAGATGTAATTTTATGTGAACAGGAAAAGTCACTTTAAAATATGTTTTGTTTATGAAAGCCTCAAGCACATACACAAGTTAATCACATTTTAGAAGATCGTGTTAAAGTACATGTAAAAAAACAGAAGTGCATTATGAGGAAAAAAATTCAAGGTGGAGACATTACCAAGGAGTTTCTTGCTTTTGACAGCTTTTTCAAAGACACTGGCAAGATGCTGTACTTCCAAAACTATAAGCTATTTCCATTGGGTGGCTTGTTTTGCTTGTAAAACAGCTTGGTGGTCCTGGGACAGCTCTTTCTGGACTAATGTTCTTCACACAAAACCACTACTCTAATTGGCATTAACTATAATTGGCATTAACTGTTCCCTGCTTCAGCAGCTTCATCTGAGAAACCAAAAATCAAATCCACAATGTAGATTGAATTGCCCTTAATGGCCCCTCCACACCAGGGTTAAGGGCATGCTGAGAGTAAGGAAATGCTTTTGTTTGTTGAGGCAGGCAGAGAGCTGCAATTTCTTCACCTGTCCAGTCTGAAGAGAGATTAAGGATCTACTGAGTGATCAATCAAAAGACAGAGCATCAACAGATCCTCTTTGGAAAAATGGGGCATTTTAGTGGCAAGCATTAGGAAACCTCTCTCTGCCACTGAGTTGCAAGGTGGTCTTCAACATATCAATCTCTGTGCCTTCTAGCATGTGTACACCTGTTTTAAAATACCATCTCTCTGGCAAAGTATGCACAGATGGAAAGGTATGTTTAAATACCAGCAAATTCTAGCACATGGTTTCTCAAAATGTAGAGATCTTATAACCCTTGGGGCAGGAGTGTGGGAATAGCAAGCATTATCCTGTGTAAAGTTACTCTGTTCCTGGTTACAAAGTGATGCAAACTGCAAAGGGTTCACTCTTTGTCTCTCTTTTCCCATTTAATTTTTTTTTGCTTGTGAGCAGAGTTATCTGTGCAGGTCTTTCTTTTATATATATATATATATATATATATACACACATATGTATATAAAGACCCTCCCCAAGGGTCCACAGATCAAAGGCTGATAAGCATAAGCACAGACCTGCAATAAACCCTTACTGACAGAAAAAGGAGTGAATGCGGCTGAACTGGGTGCATTCTGGCCAAAGACTGCAGCTGCATCTTTTGTAGCTGCTCTGATGGCTACCAACAGCTCACTTCACATAGGTTCTGTGACACCAAGGGAGCAGTACAAAGCCATTCTGCCAAAAACACGATCTCCATATTAGCTGAAGTCCACTGACTGCACATAGGCCCAAGGTCATGAAATGTTGACCATGGATTTTGGAGGGTTTCCAGTAAGAGCAAACACCCTGTACTCCCAGTTCTCCTACCATCCAGATAAACAGTTCTATACTAGTAGCTAGCAAGATTTTAACCACAGCCTCATAACTATAACCTTTCCTTTAAAAAAACCTACATTTTTCAACAACAGCACAGTTAAGAACTACTCGTTCAAATGAACTAAGAGCATTAGCAGATGGAAAATCCAAATGCTGTTACATACAAAAGATAGAGGCAAGGTTCATGCATACTTGCATCAGAAATTTGAGTATATGGCTTTGCTCAGTCTTATGCCTTCATACCCAATATAATTCAAAAAATACTTGTAAATGCGGTATGAACAGCTGTTCATCTTGCCTGCCCTGTATTTTCAAAAAGACAAACATTCATACTAACTCCCCACCCACTAAGTCTATCTACTAATTCCAAATGCAAGCAAACCAGCTGTTGTCAACTATTCATTTGTATGGCCATGTCACCAAGGATTTCAAAGTATGAGACCACTGTTGTGTTAGGTCTTGAACTGCTACAGAAGAAAACAACCTGCTTCAAGGAGTTCCAAGGATGTAGCTATTCACACTTTGAAAACTTCACAACCTCCCAGACTCATAATAAAAAAAACAATTACTGATAAGCTAGCAGTAATAATCAGTATTTAAGGCAGAAACCATAAGCTTCCATAGATGTAACCTTGTGGCTATTTTTTGAGGTCAGTTAACCAACTTCTATTTAAATCAAAATCACCAGCACAACTCTATAGGCCAAGCTGGATACATTTTCACTGCTGCTCTCTCCTGTGCCACTTGGAAATAAGAAGGGAATAAATAATGTCCCTCTACTGTTAGTGTTCAGGGGTAAATAGATAATTCTGAAGGAATAAGCTGCATAATATTACCGGGATCAGAGGACTACAGACAGAAGGAAACTTGTAAATATTGTTGATTTATCAGCGCTTAGGATTGCCCTCCTCACCATTAAGTTCATAATTCCCCTTACTCACAATTGAGGACATTCTGTAAATTAGTTAAAGTACTCCAGTCATTTGTCTTATATTCATTATATTGAATATATTTATATTCATTCTCACTCCACAAATGCGGTGGAAGTATTTTGTTTTTCAAATTTTCCATAGTCACATTTGTGCTGAGGTCTGCTGTGGAAAAACACAAAATTTTCCAAGTAGAATTCTCTCAAACTTTGAAGTCCCTAAAAAAAATCCCCAAACAAATAACTATCTTATGACCTAGACTTTCTTAAGGGATTAGGAATGCTTCCTTTTCCTCCTCTGACCTATTTTACGGTACTTGTTGTTTTCTGATAAATACACTGTAGAAATAAAAGCACAAATTTATAATAAAAGGACATATATTTAGCTCATAAAACTAGTACAAAAATGGCAAACCTCTCATGACACCCTTCAGACACTGGTCTACATAATGATGGGTATTTAGATGGAGCTTTCTGTGGCAGCAAAGCACAAAAGCTGCCATCTCACCATTGCTACACAGCTTCTACCACAGAAGACATCATCATAATAATGGCTGATACTCCTTGTCAGCAGTGGCAGACAAGAGTTTCTGCTTTTGACTTCTAATGCTCCTGAGGCTGTAAAGTTCAGCCTTTGCAAGGGTTATCTTCCTATAGAGAAAAAAAAGCAACATAAGATTGCTGCTCCTTGGGGTTCACTTTTCTCTAGCCAGCTTGATATAGGCCACTTGAAGTTTAATTAAATCTCAAATGAACTTCTGGCACTTTGTAGTATAAATTGAATAAAAACATCTTAAGAAACCTTGTGCCAGAAAACTGGTAAATTAATGAGTGGAAGAAAAGCAGCGTTTCTGTGTGAAGAAAGGATTCCACTTGCATTATCTGGTAGTCTTGAGGACTGCAGGCAGTAAAATGTTCTCTTTGCATTTCTCAAAAGCCTGATCATTGCTTGTTCAAAGTTCTTTTTCTTGACTGATTACTCCTACTCCCTGGTAAGGAGTGACAGAATGGGTGAGGTTGGGAGGCACCTCAGGATATCACCTAGTCCAACACTGCATCTCAAAGCAGGGCCAACAGGGCAGGCTGCCTAGGATCTTATTCTGAGGCAGAAACACTGCCTCTTTTTCCACCATTAGAACAAGCCCCACGATTCCAACAAGAAGGGAAGAAAGACTTTGCAAGCCTTAACCTAAGCTCTCTTTATGAATCTGTGTGTCCTTTTCCACTCATTCTGCTGCAGGTCAATACTTTGATGTCCACTCCAAACACAGTGAGAGCTACTGACAACACAAACTGTGTCAAAGCTGTTAGCCAGAAATCAATAAACTTCCTTGTGCTTAAGGCCATGGAGACACAGAAGTCAAGTGGATAAAGCTGAGCACTCAGAAGCCTGTTGATTAGTGTTCTGTTCCCAGTTCATATCAAGTTACTTTAAAAAAATGTGCTGCACTGTAGAGTGTTTTGAGATCCTGTGAATAAAACGGGCCTCAGTCCCATTCAGACGCACAGGAATTCACAGCAGGTCATGAAGTGCTGTTAAAACTACTTGCACCCCTGAAATCACGATGCACGTGCCAATTTTTTTAACTGTGCCTATTATCAGATTATACAAAATTGCATGCAGAGAAAATTACACTTCATTATTTAATTCTGCATAAATGATGTTGAACTGCTCATTCATAAAGAATACTATGGTTGTTATAGTCCAAAATGCCAATCGAGCCCATCTTCAGCAAGCATTAGAATAAACCTAGAAAAGCTCTGTTTTCATTAATGTGGATAGTTTTTATATCACCTCTTATTTATTAGGCTATTTCACCAAAGATGCATTATAGTGTCAAAGTAACAAAATTTAATCATCCCTAAGAGAATCATAACTGACTGGTGATATCCTCATGCAGCATGTGCTGATAGGTGATCTTCTTGAAAAGAAATGCTGTAGCCAAAAATCTCATACCAACAACTACAAACACAGAAGTTACCATTAGCAAGACAAACACTTCAGGAAATTAACAACAAGGGGAGACAGTTTTATTGACTTTCCATCAAACAATACTGGCTTTCTAAAACAATTTGTAAGGAACCCTATTCCTCATATTTTCATTAAACTAGATCCCGTACAGCTAACTGTGTGCTAAGCAAGCAATTGTGGGAAGGTCTGGTTAGGCCAAAGTAGGCTAGCTAGAATTTTTTTTTTCCCTCTAGTTTTTAGTTATTTCCTTGAGTACTAAAAAAAGAAGAGCAGCTGCTCTTGAAAGAAAATTCAGAGGCTTTTTGTCTGTAAGTGGATTTTCAAGAGACAGAGAAGTTTGACCTTTTTTAGGACAAAAAAAATGAAGAGGCTGATTTTAGAATTCAAGTCAGTAGCCTGCAGAAATACATAGTGATAAGTACTGAACAGTAAACTGATTACATTTCATAAGCTGGAAAATGCTTCCATATGAATTCTTCCTGCTTTGTTGTGAATGGGAGAAATTGAAAGCTACTTCCAAATTTCATCTAAACTACCTGTTGTTCTAAATATGCTTATGCACAGCCTCAGAGCAGAGCTTACAAATCAGTATTGAAAATTATTAACTTTCTGCCTCCTAAGAAATGCAGCTGAGTGACAAGCAGGCAATTTTCCAAAGACACTACTTTAACTGAGGATGGTCAAATTAAAAAACAGAACAATAAAAGTTCCCTCAGTGTCATTTCTTCTGACAGGCACATCCAAATTCTGATACCAGTATAACCTTTATGCAGAGAGAAAACAGGAGGTCATAATATTGCATTGTTTTTCAGCAAAGCAGAGGATTAAATCTTTCCCTGTGCTATGTCTAACATTTAAATGTAAGTATGACAGTTGTGAAACAAGAGTACATGAGACAAGTTTGCAGGGTTCTCTAACTGATAAGGAACTCATTTAAATTGAAATTAAAGCAGATAATCCTTTTTTCACTGCTTTGTATAGATTCATTCACACAGTAATAGCCTTCACTATACCATTCACTGTGTATACCAACAATGATCAGAACATCTTCCCATGATAAAATATTTTGAAAATAGAAAATTTTATTTGTAAAATAAATAATCCATAAAGGTATGAAAAACATCTGATAGCCTGCTTGCTCCTTTGCTTTATAAGATTATTTTTTTCTGAGTAGGGATAATTTTCAGTGTCAAATGATGAGTAGCCTTGTTGCATAATCACAGAATTGCCTTATAGCAGCTCATTGTATTATTGTATACTTTAAAAAGCTTAAGCTAGTTATCAGTTTTAGCCAAGAAACAATAATGTTCTTTTAAGAGGTAACTTCATCAGGTTAAGAGAGTCTGTTGTGAAGTGATTATATGACCTCCAGTGTACATCACACAAGTTCCACATGCTGGACAGTGTTTTGATATCTACATTTAACAAATACTCATCATAAAGTTCAGTTGGGAGGTGGCTACAATAGGTCAGGATACTGGCTTAAGGATCTTAACTAATTGTTTAAAACTGTGGACAAAAATGGGATCACTTAATTAAATGTTTGAATGAGGAATTTCAGGTGACTAAGGTCTGATCCTGAAAAAAAGTTCATATTGGCACAGTGCATACCCTTTCTTCAAGATGATGGATTTGCAGCATATTTTCCAGGGACTGCAGCACAAAAGAAATACAGCAGTGCTGTTGGAATGCAATGACTGGACTAAAAATAAGTCATTATTGTTCCTATCTTCTTAGCAAGAGAGCTTATTGTACTTTAATAATGACATAAATAGTGTGCTTGAATATTTTGTAATTGATTACTAACAATCTGTTATTGAATTCTGTAGCTGCAAAGGGTTGCTGTGAATTACTGCTTAAAAAAACAGCAGAGTGCAATGAGCAAAAGATGGAACAACCTTGCAGCCACAAGGACATCACATTTTGAAGGCCAACTCATACAGACCCTCACAACAGTTAGTACAATACCCAATGCCAAGCAGTCACAGGATTAAGTTAGGCATAGTCAATGGAAGGACCAATGATGAAGGACAATAAAAATGAGTGCAAAAAAGTACTGTAAATTGGCATGCTACTCATAAAATCCCACTCTCGCAAAAGCTTCTCTTAGTGTAGGCAATTTTCTCCACTTCAAAGGTAGAGACAAAAACCCCCTTGTGGCAATCATCAGACCATACAGAAACACCAAGAATTTCCAAGTGATTTAGGCAGCCAAGTGTTATCCCAGCAGTATATGGGAAGAGAAACAAATTACTTATCTTACCAGATTTTCTCGAAGCAAGGTAAACCAAATGGCTGTCACCAGAAGACCTCCTTAGAGCTGTTGATAGAGTGCTGTTGTAGAATCAGAAGAGCTCAGGCCCAACAGAACAGCAGGTTCTGCAGGATGCTAAAAGCAGAGAGGTGGTTTTCACTCAAGCAGTGTGAAGAGGAGAGGGAAAAAGAGAAATGGGGTATGCACATTCCTGCAACCTGAAGTGCCAGGCACTAGTGGTCTGAACCAATGGAGTAAATTCTGAGCCAGGAAACACCTTGAGTAGGCTACCTAATAGAAATTTGCTGTTAACTGCTCCTTTTTGTTTACAGCAAGTAGTGACATGTGTCAGGAGATTTCAATCACAGCACAATTGCCTCAAACAGTGGTTGCAGGTTCCTCCATTTCCATCCTCCTGCACTGTCTTTTGTTACATACTATCAGGAAGGTGCTCCCATAAGGACAAACCAAGGGCTGATGTTTAGAATTTAAATCATAGTTTAAATTATCCTGCTTTCTGATATTATTTTTTCCATCTCCTTTCTCATAGTACCTTTAAAAGATTTGCAGACTTGTCTCCCCAACACACTTAATTGTTGCCTAGAAAGTTTATTACATAGTTGTTAACTTTCAATGCTTCTAGTAGTCAGCTGGAATTTAATTATAGCAACTATCCAAATAAATCTGATTCTGTAGATTAAATAACAGCTACTCTTAAGTAAATAACATTTGAATATCCTCCCCCTTCTCTGTCATACATAAGCATTACTTGGAATACCAAAAACCTTGCACAACATGCCATTTCCTAGCTGTTTATCTCATTAGATACTGCTCCAGCAGCCATTTGTTTTATTATTAGACCCCTAGGATCATTTGGGGCTGGAAAGGACTTCAGGAGGTCTCTACTCCAACCTCCTGCTCAAAGCAAGCCTAGATATGATGAAATCAGATCTAGTTGGGATAGATTCTCAGTCTCCCATTTTTAAATCATGATGCCTGGAGCCTTGATATGGGGCAGAAGCAGGGTGATTAATGGCTGATGGCAGTGAGCATTGTGCCTTTAAGCAGAGTGGGTGTTCTAATTCCAGCCAGCATGGACTAAGGAAACTGGTGTTATAGAGCGATCATTTGGGGTTAACGTATGATATTCGGAACATCTGAAACCTGTTATTTTTCCTAGCTGAGGTTTATCCTGAAGCTTCATAAACTTTCCATTTTAAATTACAGAGCTTCCTTTTTTAACTATAATAAACTTTTATCTTAAAATGGTGTGTGCCTTTTAATCATTCAAAAGTATTTACTTTAATTAGGTTTTAAAAACCCTGCAGAAGACAGCACTGTTCTTAATTTTGGCTGTGAGAGTTTGCTCTGCATTCAGCTAGCAGCAGTTCTTAATACCCCTGCTGAACTTCAGCCAAACAGAGCATTTGAGGCAAAGCAAGACGGCGTGAATTCAAAGAAGAATACTTGTTTTCAAGAAAACATTGGTCCAGTTTCATGGCATTAGCTATAATCCACTGGTTTAGTAGAAGAAAACAGTTTTCATCTTTCTTTCTCTATAGACATCCAGCATGTGGCATTCTCAGAGTGTCAATGTTTTCCTTGGTTTTCCCATGCATCATTAAAGATTTGAAGCTCAGAAATCTCGTGCATCTCCAACCTAGCAAAAATGCCTGGGAGCTGCAAACACTTACCCCTTAGCAAATTTGGTTGAAATGATATGTCTAACCAGAAGGAAAAAAAAACCCAAACAACTTGGGGTTGGGGAATAAAAAAGGTTGTTATCCAGGGTTGCTGGAGCTTCCTGCCTGAGGCTATAATAGCTTCCTACCTGAGACTACAACAGCAGCAAAAACAAGACAACTAAGATTTAAACTGAGTTATCAGTTCAACTACAGATAATTGAGCAGCTCAAAGCAAGCACTGTCCCAAGATAAAAACCAAGATGCCTTCTTTTTCTGGTGCTTTAAATCAAGGTAGTTAACCTGGCTGAGCAAGTCTGAGTTAGCATAGGCTACAGCAGATTTTACAAGTGTTAGAGTGTTAGTCTTTTCTATCCAAGCACTCACAATAATTCTGCCCCTTTTCTGGTGTGGGGTCTTGCAAACAAAGCCTGAGATAGGAGAGAGACTATGGGTTGAGTTCATTTCTGCATCACTATGGGTTGAGTTCATTTCTGCATCACTTTCTTAGCAAACCTGAGGTTCTCACACTGGACTAACTGCTGGCTGCAGCGAAGGTATAGAGGTGAGCATGAAGAGTGTGGGACTAAAGTTCTCCCGTTCATTCTGCAGAGACATTCCAGCAAAGAAAAACCACTACTGCTTTTTCTTTAAGATACTTTTCAGTGGGCCAGAATAACTGAAAAACATTAACTCCTGCAGAGCCATTTTGTAAGGATTTTCTATTACTCCAGCTGTACAAGCAGAAAGTCTTTCCATCTGCAGATACTCTTTGATATAAACAAAAGAGAATGCTGTTTCCTCCAGTTCTGTTTGGAAATATTGTAAGAAGGGATATCACACAGTGAGGCCTATTGGCTCTTACCCTTCTCCCACTCAATGCATCTGAAACTTCACAGGCTTCCAAAACAGATTTCTTGTAAACTGGACTGGGATACAGGATTGTCAGCTTCAAGCACGTGGATGAGGGAGTGCTTGCTTTGGCTAGGTTATAGACCTTGGCCCTCAAAAGGAGAAAATGGGAATCAAAATACCTCAATTTAAGGACCAGCTTCATGTAAGTGTCACAGACTCTGTTTTCCTGGAATGCTACTGCTTGAAAAATAAAGATGCTTGTAATGTAGATTCCTGGGTTCTACATTGCCCTACATTCAACGGTATGTATGTAAGATTTCTGCATTAGCATCAGTCTCTTTTTCAGTTAGTCTTTGTTCTTGTCTGTGCTCTTAGATGTCAGTTCTGCACAGGAATAATGAGGCTAATAAACCTCACAGATGTATGCTTGCCTACTGATATTTAGGAATTCCAGAAAGTGAATCATATTATTTATTAATCTGGCCTCTAGTCCTAATTTAGTCTCAGAATAATAGACTCTGGTTTCCCACCTAAAAAGAGCTAACGTAGCCCTTAGATGAAATGACTGGTGACTGAAGGGTAAGAAACATCCAAATAAATCACACACTCTGAAAATGCCAACCTGACTTTTTCTTCCAAATTTTGCTGAGTTGGGGCTAAACATGCTCTCACTTCCACTCGTGCAAAGCTTCAGTTTGCACTAGACTAAGCAACATAAGGACACACTGAATTTTATACACATCATTTACTTCAGCATGCCAGCAGGAACTACTGAAATACGTAACACTTGCTATGTTCTTCAGCATCTTGCCAGTGCAAGACCCAAAATAAAGCTGCATGGCACTAAAATCAATGCAGGCTTTGAAACAGATTCAACCTGATAAGTTGCAACATCAATTCATGGGTTCTGATTACTTTTTCTACTATGTGGATATGCTTCTCTTACAGTGTGCAAACACCTGAAACCAGGTAGCTTACCAATAACAATTTATAACAATTCCTTTACAAACTGGTGCAGCACATCACTTTTGTCCACACTGAAAGCACAGATGAGGAAGACTTTTTTTGTCAATGACTAGTACCTTCAAACTAATTTAATTCACATCAACCATGCAAAGCTTGAGACAATAATTGAAAAAATACTGCCATCATGTTTTCTTTTGTGGTTTTTTCTCAAAATTTAGAGCAGCACTAAGAGATACTCAATAGAAAAGAAACAAAGAGAAGATGCTGACAACAGTGTGGAAAGAAGCTGAGAGGGGAGTACTTTAGTTTTGTTCTATGCTTCTGAGAATTATCAACAGAAGATTCTCAGCTGTAGAAATTAATTTCTTTTTCCTATTTATTATGTAAGTAATCCCAGATTGATTTTCAAAATACTCTCTCAGGTATTTTTTTTCTTATTGATCTTTCCTGGAGGAGGGAACTGAAACCAGAATTGGGTCCTCTCTACAAAAAGAATTCACAGGACTTTTCATAACAAAAGTGATGGTTTAGTGGCATTACAGTATCTTTCACTTCTTCCTTGCAGACATTTATAGGAGTAAAACTGTGCTCACAAGTACATTGCTAGAAAGCAAGAGGACTAGGAATGCTCAAGTCACTCCAGGGTTCAGCAGGTAAATGGTCAGGAAGACAGAATCCTGCCACATGACTTAAGTGATGAGGTACACAATAAATTTCAACTCCCTTTAACAGCAGGCATCCCAGGAAATTAACAAATGATTCACAGGCTGAAACATATTTTAAAAAAATCAGCCAGGGAACTAATTAAAACAGTAAAGTCTGCTCTTAGGAACTTCAAACTGAAGTTACAGAAGCTGATGTTTCACTTGTTCCAACTGAAGGAGGAAAATTCAAAGAGTGAAATACCATTTGCAGTCTTTTTGTTGGATCCTTAACAACTGGAAAATGTTCATAACCCCAGTAACTTCAGGGAACTCCTAGACTTATCTTGGCTTCCACTGAACCACACAGATTCAGACCAGCTAATCACCTGATCTTACACAGCAGTTGATTCACTGCCAATTTTTATTGTGTTTTTATGAATAATATATAAGCACTTGAGCTACAAGTAGTCACTATTTGTTACACTGAAATAAATAGAAATAATAAGAGCAATTTGGCACTTTTTTTTTTACTATGAAGTAGTATATACTTATAAGTCATTGGGAAATTCTAAGAGAAGCAATTTGGAACAAATGTTGCTTAAACTAATGTTCAATATTTAGACTGCTGGGTAACCAGAAAGAGTTAGAAAATTCATTTATGGTAGCTAATTGAAGCCTATGAAAAGTATATTTATACTCAGTGGTGCTCCCCTTTTCCATCTAATGAGCTTACTGATCTATAGATTCACTATTTGATCAGTGCATCTGGCTCCACAGGCTTCAGCATTTGCAAGCCACAACCTACTAATAAGCACCCTGCTGCCTGTTTGCTAAACAGATCAGTGCTGGCAGGCACCCAAAACTCTAGCCTTTGAAACTTGGAGCTTTTTTGACTTGCCCAACCTATTGTGTGGCAAGAAAGACAATAAACTATGAACCTCATAAATGCTGAGCAATTAAACATAAGTTAGTAATACAGTTGTGGTAACAGAGACTGCTTACCTCAATCCAATATAAGCCTCATTTGTTCTTTGTGTCATTCCTGCTAAAAGCCAATCATGCTCAAACCCTAATGGCTGAGATTTCCTTGTAAACAAGATGGTGGCCACCTACTAAGGGAACTCCACCATCCAAGTAGCAATAGGATTTTGCTTTCATGTTCAGAAGAAAATTCATTCACTCAAGCTTCCAACCCTCATGTTTTAGCACACTGAGAAAGCTTCCATTGTCAATGGAAGTTCAACTCCATGAGCTGAACACTTCCCTTTGCTTCTCTAGAGAAAAGGTGATTTACTTATGGAAACAAGTTTTCAGAATCAGCAGCTTTTCTTAAAACTGATGAGTACCAAATCAGCTTGGTTAATGACTCACTCCTGTTTGGGAACAGATAATACAAGAACAAGACTTCGGTTTCACAACTAGGCACTGCTCTAAGCACCCAGGAGCAAAATCTTCATTTCTACCTGAGTAAGATCTGCCTTGGTCAGACCACTGTATAGCCTAGTAATAAAGTAATGCAAAAAGTTATCCTCAGATGCTCCAGTGACTGAAAAAAATTGTTTAGGGGAAAGCACTCATGGAAAAAGTTTATTTATCCTTCATACTCATCAAGATTCTCAACTCAGTAATAATTGTGACCTGTGAATCACATTCAGCATAGGTATTTTGCAGGAACTTCTAGAGGACAGAAAAAGGTAGGAAAATCTTCCCAAACTGCTATCCTTCTAAATATACTTTGTGCTTGATAAAAACTAAAATAGAAGAATAAAATACAGGAGAGAGGGAAGTCTTCTGTATGTAATAGCTCAATTTCTAAGCATTGAAGTTATTTGTTTTCAACTGGATATTGGGTCAGATACTTTTCAGACAGGGAACACCTTTGGAAGGACATGGGAACAGCACTGTGTGCTAGCCTTACTGTTTTAAACAAAATCAGTTGAAAATTCTGCTTTCTTCAGACAGGACCAATATGATATGCTCTTTATAAAAAACTATTTTTCATTCAGTCCAAAGTTTTCCTCTGGAGCCAAACAGCTACATTTTTAAAGTACAAAGGTAAGACCCACTGGATTGACTTTTCTAACTAAATTACTAAAATATTTTCAGCATCTGTTCATTGAATGAGGTCAATGAAGAGACCTCTATCGCAGCAGACCTTTATTTATTATATTTGCTCTCTGTCCTGGGCTTTTAGGCTTCTGTGTACAACGGTGCACATATCAAACATGTCACTCTTGGATGAGAGGCTGTTTTGTTTCAGCAATGTCCCTCTGTGGCAAAGTAAGAGGTGTAAAGGTTAGAGCACAGGTATTTTCTCCTGGCTCATACTGCAAATCCTATTAGCTGAAAAGTCAAAATGACCTGCTCATTTATATACATCCTCAAAGTTCTCATCATCTGGGGAGCTCTTGGACTGGAATAGAAGATGATTATGTCTGTGTGTGTTGGCAGAACAGCAGTTTATCACATAAGCTTACAGCTCCACGGAGATCATTCATTCTGCCTTTGTATTTCAAATGCTAACCCAGAGAGGCCCCTGCAGGGATGGGGAGGGTGGTGCACATCCCAGATCACTCCATTTCAATGCCTTCTTTAAAAAGGTCAACAGTGCCATTTACAGGGAAGCTTTTAGGGGTATACACATTACTGCTAAAAACAGGACAGAGCTATCCAACTACAAGTACCTAATAACCAGTTCTAGCTAGTACTAATCTTGGTTGGATACAAACCTGTAACATAATATTAATAACAATACCACGCAATATCAACTCCCAGAGACTTTGGAACCTCCCTGAAATCTCTTGTTGGAGTTTGGATATTGCTGATCTAACTTTTCTTCACAGTACTAGTATCTTTATTTTGATAGAAAGCAAAATTATTGGTAATGCCTTCATGTCTCACATGAAGCAATCTATCCATAATGTTAACTGCTTGGATTTTACTCTGCCAGCAGTCCAGTCACTAGAGAAAAACAAGTAATCAATTTCCTTATTTGAAAGCCAGAAGCATATAATGTTTATTAATAGAGAGCATGGTTTACATAGATTTTACTGTTATTGACCATAAAATGTTGTATACTATAAGCAAGGGTAAAATTTCTAACTAATTAGCCCGTGAAGATCATATTTAATGGAGTATATAAACTTAGGCTCTTTACAAATCTTTAGGGTCTTATTCATTAAGCATATGCACACATAGACTTTATGCTGAAACAGGATTATGATACAAGGTTAAATAATCCACCTTGAGATTCAAAAAATTAGAAGAGCTTACATGTTCTAGTTATTTTAGCCTGTAAGAAAGGAATCAAGTGAAATATGATGCCAAGGAACTCTAAATACAATCCAGGGATAAAAGCTGTAATCACCCAGATACTTTAAAAATGTTGCCAGCAGGAAAAAAAAAAGTGTATGCAATATCCAATTTTATCTCCCGGTGCCCCGATTCAGAACACAATTTGTTAACTCTTACATGAAAAGCCCCTGCACATGTTTTACCTGGGTCACCTATGGCCAGGCTGACAGCCTGCCTGTACTGATGACCAAACAATTTGCACTTCCTGTTGCAGCTTTCCTCTCAGCAAAACAAGCCAGCATCACAGAAACATCACTGATATCGGTGGCACTTGTGCATAAATTTGCAAGCATTTTGTTTAAGCAAAATCATGTGGTAAAATGGCTAAATCTGACATGGGCCCATTCCATCGGGACAGCATTTAGTCACAGGCAGCTAGGTGAGGCATAGCTAAGCTAATAACTCTGCACTCAGAGCAGCCTTGGTCAGTCAAAACTTCAAGTTAATTCCCTGAAGCCTTAGGCCATAATGTAATTACACAAGTACTTGCCCATTATAGTCCAAATCTTGCATCTGACTCAGTCCTATACCCAAAGCCAAACTGACATCCTTGAGTTTTTCTATTAACTGAGATCCTCGGGACCACTGTGCCATCACCTGTATCAATACCTAGTTCATATAAGCTGTGACTTCAGCAGCATTTCAGTCACAAAATGCTCACTGTTCTGATCCTTTTTTTCCTTTTGTTCCATTTTGATTTCAAAATGCCTGCAAGTACAAGGCTGCAGGTGTCATAATAACTAAGGTGTGGTAACCAATATTCTGAGAAATGTGTTACTATTGGAAGACAACAAACATTATTGCAGAGACACTATAATGCTCAAATAATTCTGAATTAAGGATATGATTTATTATAATATCAGAATATAAACTAAATTCTGCTTTTAAACTTAACAACTGTATTTGTCACCTTTTGGAGCTTCTCCTGTTCATATTGAAATCCTTAAATTAGATGTGTCCCCACTTGTTTAGGTTGATGCTGCCCTCTTCTGAACATAGCAGATCATGACATTCACTACCCAGAAACTTCAGGACTCAGAAAGAAGGTGATTAGTTATACAACAAATAAGAAAAAACCAAAAATCTCCTTTTTTAATCTCATGTAAATGTAATCAGCATTTATTAGAAAGGACTAGGCTAAGAAACTATTTTTAGACCAATTTGCAGTTGGAATGTTAATCCAGAATCTGAGTTTCTTGTTCACCCAATACAAGAATTTAAATAGAAGCAGACTTGTATGAATGTGAATCAATTTGTGTTTACTGTTTTTCCTAATTAAATATTATTTCAGGATTAAGAATTATCTGCTTCCTTCAGGATACAAATTCATCATATGTATATAGTAATAATTAATATAAATTCTTGAAGTCCCCTCCAATGCTAAGAGGCACTAAACCCAAACATTGCTAAGTTGCTTTGGGAGATTAAATAAAAAGAGACTGAAGACAGAATAATTACAATTCTTTGATGCTAACAACAAGATTGTGTGCATTCAAATAGTTAACCATCTGCAGCCGGAAATTTGTTAAAATAACACAGAAGGGAATTGCTTACCAAAAGAAATGGAGCAGAGATCTGAAATTGTTCAGCTATCTGATATGAGAAATAAATGAAAGTAAGAGTGGTTTCTCTGCTTCTTTACCCATGGAGTTAAATGTGGGACCACACAGACTGCCATAATAAAAGCCACCTGATAACCTGGCCTAAGGCACTGATTATTAATATATTAAAGCTCCTTGCCCAAGCAGTAACTTTGTAATGAAGACAGTACATCACTGGAAGTCAAAAGGGCTGACCCATTAGGCAGAGTATGTGCATTGCAGAGCCTGCAGTTTTGCACATGTGTTGTGGCATAGCCTATCTTAACAAAGATGCCAGACTCAAGGCAGAAGCCATTTATTTCCTTTATAAGACTTATAATAGGAGGTATTAATAGGAATGAAAAATCACTGTTAATATTCAAGACTCTGATTTGCAAGCCACCTACAGTGTTTGGTGCCCAGTTTCTGTTCATCTCAATGGGATTTGAATTCAAAAATACTTTAAGTAGCATTGGAAATCTCAGCTCAAAATCCTCATTTTAGGCCCATTTGAAACTTGCTTCCTCTCCAAAGAGACCTTGATTGGGATTTATAATTAATCCTATGACATGGGTCAAATTACACTGGCAATTTCTCAGCCAGTTCCCTATAGTTCCTCAAGTTCATCAAATCAGGTCTTTAAACTGATGGTGAGTTATTTAACCACCACACCAGAGCTGGCATATCACAGGGGCTTCAACAGCTTCCATTTGTGTTCTGAATATGCCCATGTAGCAGCTGTTAAAGTGAGAATAATGATTTCCATAGAGACCTTCTTTGCCTTCCTGTACTGAGCAAAAACTGGAAGAATGCAAGCAAACTGGGTGTTCTATGATTTTCACATCTCAGCCTTGAGAGATAATAATCACCATTGGAAGAATTGCTTCACCAGGAAATGCCATGATCTTACAAGTCCCTGTGAGGAGCCACACTGGGCACCTGAAAAGCAATCAGGTCAAAGTGACCACTTTGGCACACTACAATGAACAAGATTTTCAATGAAAAGAGCAATGTCAGTCAACATTTTCAAAATATGCTTTTGCCCATCATGTTTCAGTATCATAAAAATTATTTGATGTAGAAGTGCTATTTTTTTTATACATTACATGAAAACGGAATAAATTTGGTCCAAAAATATTCATTCAGTGCTAACTAGACTCAAAAACTCAAATGTGTTCAAAACTGCTTTGCAAATATGCTTTAAAAGCCTACTGTAGTTAAGGAATAATATATAAAATTAAGAAACTTTTAAGTAATAAAAACACAGTGAGAACAGTGCAAAATTTTAGCAAACATGCTTTCAAAGTTGTGAAGTCAGCTCTGAAATACTTTTAAAAACAAGAACATGTTACAAACTTGGATTCATTTTTGCAATATACTCTGTTGAACAGATAGTCTGAGGACAATAGGAGGTAACCTGGAGCAGTTTTAGAATTCACTGATTTGGATTAATGATTTGTTTGGCAAAACCTCCCCAACACAATGTAACATCTTCAACCTACTGATTGCAGAGCATGTTGCCAGCAAAACTCAGTTCATGGGAACTACATAAATATTGTTCCATTTTGCATGTGCTGCAGGCAGACATTAGGCAAGTCGATAAAAGGTACAAACACTGAAGTGGAAGCTTTGCCTCTACAGACATGAAGAGCCAGTTTCATCAATGACTGCAATGATTTCCTCAAATTTATGTACAAATCTCATGATCATCTCTGGTCCTATTACCATACAGACCTAGATCCAAAAATGAGGAGTGAAAAATACATCCTTTGTCCTCGCCACACCACTCGTGAAAGTAACTTTATAAAAGTCATTTTATGAAGCCAAAAAAGGAGCCTCCTGAGGCTCCCGAAGCTATTCCCCACTCCACCAGTACCAGTCAGTCCTTCTCCCCATCTCCTTGTTTTTATGAAAGTGGACCGGCAGTAGGAATTAGAGGAATTTATCACTTCCTTTCACAGAAATAAAGTTCTGTCTCCAGTCCCCTCATTGCCTGTCAAGTTTGCAAAGAAGTGTTGCTAGAGGGAGGAATACTTTAAAAAAGCCCAACAGATTTCTAAAGTCAGCTTTAAAAGTGTCCTTTAAGAGCTTCCCTGAGGTGTTTATGGCTTATATTACTCAATTAGCTATTTTATATTGCAGTTTTTTCTTCTAAAGCAATCTTTGACTAATTGTAAATTCTTGGAAATAAACTTCAGATTTTACAAGTCCTATTTTTACAGCTGCAATAAAGTCCTCTAGGGCACATATTAGAGGCCATAATGGCACATGACTGGACTTCAGCACTCACCCCATCATCATGATGGGTGTCTCCAACTAATTAGCTGTAGTAGTAACAAGCTGATATTAGCACCTGTTCTCACAAAATGGATTTTAATAGAAAGGGGGCCAAGACAAATGCATCTGGGGAAGCTCAGCTCTGAGAGCTGGCTGAGTGCCTCATAAACCTGGGAAGGTTTTGTAAAATCTCAGTGTGCACAGATCCCAGGGTTCAGTAGCTTTGTCACTGAACTTCAGTTAATAAACTGCTTGAATGACAGCCCCAAGTACATTTCATTCTCCAAATACACTGGACAGGTAAGCATGAATGCCATAATACTGGACGTAGCTGGAGTTCCCAGTCTTTAAAGGCAGTCAGCTGCAGCACCCATCTCTCGGGATAAATGCTTCCAAGCTGAGTTCAGTTTTGAAAGAATTCTATATTCAATTCTGTTTATTTTCTATATGGTGCTTTCACTTGACTATAATGGAATATTACTATAATAGAAGAACTAAAATTTTATAATGTCTCAATTAGAAAGTAATCTTCTGCCTATAGTCACTTGTGTTACAACAATAGGCAAATATAATACATATTGCAGGAGACATGTTCATCTGAAACAGTCTAATTTAGTTTGCATAAAGAAAACTTTTCCACCTTCCTTTTTTCTGCTCACATAAATAAACATTACAGTTATGTTTATAGAGAGTTAATAAAAGATTTGCCTTGACTGAAATGATTTCTTAATACTTCCATATTGCACTATTTGGAGTATCAACAGATCACTTCTGCTCATGCCTGTTGGTTTCCATTGTGATATGCATGTTTTGTATTACCCAGACTATACTTCATATGCTCTCCTCACTGAGCTTACAAATGAGAAATCAACATCCTTCAGTCTGAGCTGCATGGCAGAACTGGGGCTCCCATTCAATACAGCAGGCAAACACACCCTGAGTTTTAAAGCCAAGGGCACTCACACTGACACAGCTCATCTATTCCCATAGTTTCCCCTTGCTCTGTGTGTTGGTAAAGTCAGATTTGTTCTACATCTCTGCTTATCAACTGACACTGCATAAACACCTGAACTCTCTTCAGTGACATCTGCTATCAGAGTAAAATAAAATATTTAATTCAATTACAAACATTCAGGATACAACTCTAGCTGTAAGAGATCTATTAAAATTAATAAATCCAGATTCATTATACGGCAAATTTCCCAGATAAGACCAAAAATTATTTGATTAATAGTATTGCAGCACAGTAAAGCACTTATATGCTGAAATATTAACACCCTTCTAAAGAAAAAAGAAAATGTGGAAATGAGGCAAGCCATGAACATGAGGTAATGATCTGTGTTTAGGATTAGTCTAGCATTCAGGGGAGCCCTCATAACCTGTGTGTGAAAAGCCAGAGCACTATCCCTCTTTTCATGAAGTATGTGAGTGACATTAAGAAAAATTGTGAATCACTCACCAATAACATACCAGCTTCCCAGAATCCAGACTTCTAAAAAAGTTTAGTGCTGAAGAGGCTAGTTATGAATTCCACAGTTAAGTATATCTATTTATGCAAGCCTCCCCACTGATGTTCTGTGATGCTCTTTTCTGTAGCAGACAAGAGCTATCTCAATTCCCATCAGACCATGCACTGTGGTCTGGAAGAAGGCAAAATAAGTAATCAGGATCCTTGCTCCCCCTGCTCTGGAAAACTCCCCAGTGGTATGCTAGGAGTGCTGAACCACATGAACAGAGCAGTACAATCACCCAAACACACACACCTCAAGAGAACAAAATAATGCTTTGCTTCTCAGCTCTTGTTAACCTGCAGAGATCTGATATAGTAGAAAAAGTTGACATTGATTTTTGCCACCAGAAAACTGCTCTGAACCCTAAAGTAGCTTGAGAACATGGCTGAATATCAGATGCCTTAAATTTATAGTACCTACCATTGTCCAGCTAAGCTCTTTATTAGACAGCTGTACTCCTTGACTAACTGAACACTGTTTTATAAAACTGATCTATACAGTGGTTGTCAAAGCATAAGCTTTGTGTTTGGAGAGATCTCAACATATTAGCCAACTTAATATCAATGGTCAAAAAGCATGGACTCTCCCTGAAGGTAAAGAACACCTTCTTAATGAAAAAAACCTTGCAATAATCTTAGATCCATCTTCAATTTAGACCTTGTATTTTCCCCTGTTGTCAGAGTTTCAATCGACTTTGCTATGAGCTCTGGGTTTCAATTTACAGAGCATTAGCCCCAGGCTCCTCATCAGCATCTTCAGGTCTACTGGGACATGCATTCCAAAATACTGAGCGTTGGAAGAACAAATCAAAATTAACAAATCCTGAGTGACAAAGCAGACCAGTTGGTCAAGGAAATAGGGGCTTTCCTCAAAATTTAAGAGAGCCATATATATCCAAAACCATAGAGGCCAAAACAGTCTGAAGATGTTGACAAGAAACTGTCCCTAAGAGAATGTCTACCAGTTAATTCAGATAAGCAGCCTACAAGTCAGGGAAGATTAAAAAAACTGAAAAACAAAAGCATCCAGATGTAGGCATCAAAATCACAGATATGCAGAGATTCTATGCATTTTTGTAGCTGTTATAATCACAACATGCCAGTGCAGATAATATGCATTAGAGTAGGAGACAAGTAAACAAGAATCACAAAGGCCACTGCAAACAAAGGTGATTAGGTCTCAGCTGGCTTCTCTCTGCAAGCAGCCTTTTTAAAACAAAGGTGAACACCCATACATAAAAAGCCTTGCTTTTCCTGTTCGATGTCTCACTCCTTCTTAACCTGTTTTCCAGCCCAGCATAGCAGTCCAAGCACTCAAAGGAGAATTTGAAGTGTGCTCCTTCTTGGCACTGACTGCACATGGCAGCTACAAAGCTTGTAGTCAGTGAGTTTTGCAGCTGGTCTGGTAGCAGTTGGCAAAAACCTGGTGTCCAGATGGACACTAAATTTGCATTATTTATAATGCTTCAAAAGTGAATAAACCGATATGAAAGTGCCTTACAAGGATGCTTATTTAGGGACTTCTTTCTGACAGTTCTGAAGCCACTTTCATCCAAGCAATGCTTAGATGCTGAAAGATTTACTGGCCCTCAGGAAAAAGTTCTACAGTTCTTTATCACTGTTAACCCTTCTATAACACACATGTGGAAGAACAGGTTAATCCTGTACTATTCACAGATTATGATCTACAAGTTAATAGATCCATCTACAACTACAGTGCTTGTTTTCAACCGCATATACTGTACAAGGATCTGTCCTGCTGAAGTTTTCCTACTTGCAGTGTGAAATAATAGAGAAAAAGCAGGTTATAATTTGTAGTTTTCAAATTAAAAAGAAAACAGCCCCTAGAAGGGCAAGCCACTAGGACAGGCATCCTGATTTGGGCTACAAGAGAGTTAATTTTCTCCTTAGCTGGCACAGAGCTGTGTTTTGAACTCAGTATGACAATAAAACTGATAACACACCAATGTTTTGGTTGTTGCTAGGTAGTGCTTACCCAAATCAAGGCCACTTCAGTTCCCCACGCTCTGCCTGTGAGGAGATGTGCAAGAAGCTGGGAGGGAGCATGGCTGAGGCAGCTGACTGGCCAGTGGGATATTCCATATCATAGAATACCATGCCTGGTATAGAAACTGTGGGGGTTGGCCAGGAGGGTCTGACCCATGCTCAGGGATGGGCTGGGCATCAGCCAGCAGATGGTAAGCAACTGCGTTTGGCATCACTTGGCTTTTTTGGGTTTTATTCGTCTCTCCTTTTCATTACAATTATTATCTTCAGAAAAGTTTTGTTTTGTTTCAGGTATTAAAATTTATGGAACCTACAAGTTAGAATTTTTTCCTGATTCACCTCCCCATGGTAGGTGGCCACTACTTGCACAGTACTTAGTTGCCAGCTGAGGTTAAACCACCAGAGGCCAGTGCCTGATGGACTGTGTGACAGGAAGAGATACATTGCACCAGACAACACAAGTGGGTTTCCTATAGTGTTCCCATCTCTCAGCCAACTTTGAAAATTACCCTTCATCACATAGATGAACAAAAGTAACATCCACAATGCCCTTTGCTCTTCAGAATTTATAGAAAACAGTAGTTCTTTATGTTGAAAGTCCTTCAGCTGTTTAAACTGGGCCAAAATATAATAGTGGAGAATGACCAGGCATGTCCTTTTTCTGAACAACTTCAATGGAGAAATAATATCTTTTTGTTCGAAACCAATTGTCTTTATAAAGAAGGCATTATTTCTATCTTCAGTTCTCAGCATTTCAGGACTGTCATTATTCAATCTATTTTACTAATAAAGGATTTCAAACATTTGAACTAGTACTCTCTGAAAACAGGTCACTGGGAGATCACATTTGTTGCTGCAGAATGACAAATCAAGACTTCCTTTGGCCCAAGCAGTAGAACAACCAAGCACATTATCTCTTTCTGAAGCTACTGTCAGATCAGGCCACTGATACTGCTCCAGTCCCATCTCAATACCAGCTATGAGTGCATCATCATTCATATCATTTTTATTCTCTCCTCACTCTGCTGTGGAGATAAAGCTTACTAATAAAAGACTTTCAAGCATGTGAACCAACCATGTAGAGTACACCACCACAAAACTCCCTAGTACTTTGACAGCATAAGCAGCCCATGATATTTTAGCAATCCAAGGTTGCTTGCCTTAAAAAATTACTCATTCCTACATTCCACATCATTAAACACCTGATTCTGCTCACTGAAAAGAGTACAAGCTTCACTGGGAGAAACATAATTAAATCAGCCATGACAGCTTTGCTATAGACTTGCTTATTCAGTATAAATAGAGTGCCAGCCACAAGTCCAACAGGATATAGTTGAACAACACATCTCCAGTAGTGGCTGTTAATCACAGTGAAGTAGCTGTTCAATGGAGATGACAGTTCCAGTCTAACAATAAGGCACTTCAGAGGCACATGGTGCTGAAGGCACTGCTGTCTGTAGCACATCATCACAGATTCTACAGCCAGCAACAACTATTTCTAGCTTCACATTACTGAGCTGCACAGTAACACAGGAAAAAAAACTTGAAAATAATAATTATAGTATTGTGCATTAAAGGATACAACACTAGCTTGCTGTTAAGCTTCCATTTAGAAAAATAATGCTATAAATACAAAATGCATACTGTAAAGCACAACTTGGTTACACTAGCACAAAGGAAGGACAAGGAGAGCTTAAGAATCCATAGAAACCAGACATCCCAAATTAAGAATTTGCACCGAGTTTCACCCTTCCAAGATAGTAAAGTGCATGACCCAAAGCCTTCTGCAGACAAGTGTTAATTCTTCAAGCTATGTGGCTTTGGATCATGCCTCAAATCAAGGACTTCAGAAGCAGGCTTTTCCTTAAAACAAAGCCTTGGTTTCATATACAGAAGTGCATTGCAGTCTAAAGTGAATCAAGGCAAACCCCTCAAAACCACCAAAGCTCCCATTGTATTTCACATCACTACTGAGAAATTCCTGCAAAAATACATTGCCATTGTGAGAGACGTGCAAAAGTGGTGAAGTTAAGACTGCTGCTCTCATGAAACTGTAATGTTTCTTTACATTTGAGTTGAAATGGAATTTCTTTACATTTTACTTTGAAAATTGTTTTCAAACTTTCATGCATGGTACCATTTGTCCAAGAGCAACCAAAAAATTGAACCAAAATTTGAATTGTGAATAAAGGTATAGGACAAGCAAAGCATGAAAAAGGAGGAAAGAGCCCTAGAGACAAGTGCAGTCTCAATAACCACTAGCTTCATGATTCTGAAGGGGAAAAAAATGTTTCCCTAGGTGGCAGCTGAAAGAAGGTTTGATTAACTCAGGGAAGCTACTGCCTGTTGTTTGCCTACTCCTGTGCCCTGAAAAGCAGGACTTGATATTGCAACAGAATTTTTGGGTTTTTTTTTTTTTTTGTTTGGGTTTTTTTTTGTGGTTTTTTTTGTCACTTCCAATGCACTGACTACTGATGGTCTCTCTACAGTGCAGAGATAAACTGTATATACACAAGTTAATACCTAAGATTATTATATGAGACATTTCTTGGAGCTTGCATCTCTGCACAAGAGTTATTTTGTGAGCAACAACCCAAGTATTTGGCATGGCATCAAACTGAAGACAAGGTCCTCAGCCAATATAAGGTGTCTCATCCCCATCAGCTTTGTGCTACAGTATCAGCTGCCCTTTGACAGCCTGTATAAATAGAGGAGTACATGAATTCTCATTTGGATTAAGAAAATTGTACTGGATGACTGCAAAGACATTGTCTTATATTTCAAAATTAAACTGTAAGCAGAGGTTACACATAACAATGTCCTTACTGTAAATGCATCAATTGTCACTCTCCTAACACATGGTTTACATTTGGCACAGCAACAATACAAAAGTGTTTACAAAATGGATTGGAGCCAACAGATGGCTCCTCCAAACCATCAGTATCAGAATCATACTCAGTTCCCACTCCTTCCCAGAAAAAGTCTGGGAAAACAGATTGGGATGATGCCTAAGTACATACACATGGTGATTTATATCTGGTTTTGCATGTATGTGCATATACAGGCACACATGTAAGTCTGTGTACAATCACGCACACATGAGCAATATACAGTGCTCAGGTATCTGGGCTCTTCAGCTGTCTAGGACCTGCCCAAAACCAAACTTTATGCAAAGAATTTTTCTCTGTTTGGTAGAGATATTTTATTAAAAGACAATGTTATTTTGATAAGATGTCCCGTAACTATTCTGGTTTCTGCTAACAGGGTATTCCACTTTTACAGACCAGTTTTGCTGTTTCATATCTTGGCTGAAGGCCTGCCAGGGAAGGACTGCAACACCAGCTATGCTTAGGCCAAGCTGAGGAAAGCTGCTAAGCCATTTTCTGGAAGAGGTCAGCAAGAGGCACTTCTGAGCTGCATGGCAAAAGTAGAGGCCACATGATGGAAGCACAGTTTTGAGCTGGTGACTGCCACTTCCCGTGCATCAGAAAATAATTTCTCTCTGGCATTGCCACGGGGAAATTTCTTCATTCTGACAGAAAAGAGCAGTTTTATTCTTAAAGAAAATTCAGTAGTTAAATTACCCTTTTTTTTGGAGCTGATCATCACTCTTAATGCTAGGAAAGAAGCATGTGCCTTATTTGTAAACCAAATATTGTCAGACATAACTTGCTAAGATGACTACTCACATGCTTCCAGCTGCAGCCCATTTCTCTCTTAAATGCCATCTATAAAAAGAGGACCCATCCTATACATGTGATTCTTGCTAGAGTAATGTACATATGGTTCTCTTGAAATTAGTTCCTTGCTTGTTTATTTTTGTATCACTGATATTTACAACACTACACATCTGTACCATCAGCCTCCAGAAAAACACTGAGTGTGCACTGCAGATAAGTTTTACAGATGAAATGCATATTAACTCCAAAAAGCCCAACAACAAACAAGTCTAGAAATATGCAAGTGTGCAGGGTTTCCATTACAGTACTTACAAAGGGTTTCTATTTTTAACCTTATAAAGGTCAACCACACCAACTCACTTTTGCTTCTTTAGCTTTATGCATTTACTGAAAACTCATTTTGAGGTGATTTATCCAGTAAGTGTCTCCTTAAGAGCAGCACAAATACTGCTTTATCATCATACCATCTTCTTAGGAGGTTGTTGATTACATGAATGCTCAAAAATTGGCCATGTCACTGTTTTCACACAATGAAAGCAACTCCTCATTCATGCTACAAGCTCTAAATTCTCCAGCTCCTTTTATACCAGGATCAGCCAGTTCACTCTTTCTAAAGATAGCAAATCAGTTCAGAGAGAACTACATGCATAAACAGTTGGTTAGAAATAGAGCAAGGGAGAGAAAAATGATTGGAATGATCAGATGGTTGGAATGAGAGTATAATTACCTCTGAGCAGCAGCATTGCTTCTTGCCAGCTTAAGCAGTTTGTGGAATTACAAAGTTACTTTGCAGGATGAAGATGTTTTTAGTACTTTGAGAAGCCACCAAAGCCTTGTTCAAACAAATGAAACAGATTATCAGAATGGCTATACACTTTGGAAGAATGAATGTCCTTCTGGCAGTAATTGTTTGTCATTAGAAAACCAGTCTATCTGATAATTGTTATTCAGTTATCTGATCTTGGACGCAATTATCCAAAGCCAATGTCCAGGTTTCAGCACACAACTGGGGAATCCATTTCACATACTTAGACTGATTACCTGGCATGAATCCTGTCAGCCCCACTGCCAAGGTTACCTCAGTGAAACCTACTTCATCATGAGTGGTTCACTGTGTTCCACCCAATAACTCAAATTATATCAGCATCTTCTTAGTCAGAAACCAAACATTAAAAATTGAAAACCTCTCAGGTCTACAATTTAAATGGCCACCTTATTTCAAGTGTCATGGGCTTTGAACCCTCAATGACTGCAAAATGTGCATGATCTGAAAAATAACACTAATGCAAACCTAATGTTGCCCTTGCACGGTTCCTTGAGGAATTCAATGTGAAATAGTCCAAGACTAAAGAAACTTACATTTAAATTTCATTAAAAATTAAGCATCATAACAGAACCAACAGCAAAACAGCATTAACTAAAGGCAGCATTTCTGAGCATATGATGAAGTAATAGTTTTCACTGAAGGAGGTATGCTTGAATATTTGTATGCATACCCATATGCTTTGTGTTTATACATACACAAATTCAAGTTCTAGTTATACTACACCATACATTTCATTAGATTACAAATTTCAAAGAATGCAGCCTTGCTTATGGGAAAGTGTTGAGATGCTGCATCATGCTTTATTTTTACATTACATCAGATCAGTATATATTTACTACTTGTAGTCACTAACAAATATCCTATAACTGCCTTGGTTACAGCATCCTTAGGCAAGCAATAAGGCTTGTGTTAGTTATGTAGTACAGCAAATAGATTATTAAAATAATACAGCTTATTTCCCTGTATCAACAGCAATTAAAATTATGTGAAAATAGGATAATGTAATTTAAAAAAAAACAGAAAAAGTACAAAATTTTACAAACATTAAGTTTTTAATGTCATGAGATGCTGGAACAGTTATTCTGCATTTACAGAATTTGTTCCAACTGTGTGAAGGAACCAATTCACTACTACACTATAAAGAACTGAAGGTGAACTGAAGGCTGCATTTAAAAGTAGTTTAGAAATAGTTATGAGCATTAAAGTATCATGGTGGTTGCCATTAAAAAAAAACACTTCCAAACTCAGCATACAGTATCCAACACACAGCACTGTTGTCTGTTTCAATTCACAGAAACTCTTTCAATGCTTTTCAACATGTGGTAACATTAAAAAAAATTAACAGAAAAGATTTCCTGTGCCCACTTTATTGTACAACATTGAAGTTGTTAGAAGCAAACTTAATATTTACTTCTAAGACACGCAAACTGCACAAAAGCATAAGGTTTATTCTTTATTTCAGCAAATAGACTCATCCCTCAAACATAGAACACAAAATCATTTTAAGCTGATATTGAGAAAATAAGTCTGAAAGCTTTTTTTTTTTTCTTTCAAGCTGAAGGTTTAACAACTTTGAATCCCTCTAGAAATCCTTGTAGATTTTAAATTCGGGGGTTTTTTTTGAGACCAAGAGCTTGGATTTGCTGGAAAAGAGGTAGGACTCAGCCCACTGAACCCAGTGTAAGCAGGAGAGAGCTCCCCTAAAAGCAGAAGTCTATTTCCACATGCTGCAGGCTTCCCCCTTTTGCCAGCAGGTGGCAAGGAGGCAGGGAGCGGCAGGATTGCTAAACCCGTGCGAGCCGCACAAGAGGAGCCAGCTGCTGCCTTCTGGTGCAACGAAAAGAGAAGCAGCTCTGTAAACGCTGAGACCCCAGAATAATGATATTTTCTAGATCCACTAAATGCTGAGAAGCTGAAAGTAATTACAGTTGCACATAGCTCTACAAACCAATTCAAAAAATGACTGACAAACCAGCAAGGGTTTCATACTGCAGTTTGCATTGCAATTCAAGTTGCACACTACTCTCTTCCCACATAGCAATTCCTCAGTGCTACTCAGCTCCAGAAAAGACAACAAATGAGAAAAATGAGAAGGATCAAACCCTAATTTTTAGGATCTTAATGAAGTGTAATATATGCAAAAATATTTCAAAGTCTGTCCCAATATTCATTTACAAAGATATAAATAAGGAGGCATTGAAGTCAATTCAATTACAGAAGTGAAGCAAGAACAGGTAAATAAAAACACAGGTGACAAAACAGAAGCCAAATTTCAAGTTAAAGGAAAAAATTACCAACGAATCCTTGCTGAACTTGTCTAAATGCTTACTCCTAGAATGTGGAATTTTATATGAAACCCATGACCATGGGCTCCTATTTTAAGTAAAACATAAGAAAGGATTAATTTTCATTATAAAGGAGAGTATCTGTTCTAAAAGAAAAACAAAACAAAACCCCTCTTGCTACTGAAAACTTTAAGATATGTCTTACTAATAATTTTGGGAAATTATTTCAATAAAAATTCTAAAATACAATGTTTCTGGTCTAGAGGGCTACCTCTTCACCTATTCCTCCACTTCCCAGAACTGCAGTGTACTGTACCAAAAAAACAACTCCAAGACCCCTGCTACTATCATTGTTCTGTAAGGTACAACTAATTGAGGTCACAAATACAAAAAGAAGCCTTTAGAAAAAGTAAATTATATTGGGTTTTAGATGCTTTTGGTCAAAGTCTACCTGCAAATAGAATGGAAGAACAAAAAGAGGGCAAACTGATGAACCTCCCTCCAAAGAGATGCTAAAGAGCTACTTGCAGTAACCTATTCTACACTAAGGCAGCACAGTGAGAAACAACACTGAGTAGTGACCCAGGTCTGATCCCACTGCACAAACCTGTAAAGCAGAAATCATTCAAGTTGCACTATTGTAACATTGGAAACAGTTCTACAATGCCATTAGGCATAACAATGTGCAACATGTGGATGAGACTTAAATATCTATAAAAGAAAAGAAAGATTCAGCAGAGAAAATCTGAAGGACCTGTAAACTGAATAACAATAAAAGGAGTGCCTATACACAAGATTTATTATAACCAAGCCTCTTCCTAGAACTCAGTGTTAAAATAAGATGTTTAAGCTAGGCATATATGCTTCTAAGTCTTCCTCTTAGAAAAATGTTTAATTCTTGCAGTTCAAGCTAGATGCACTACCCTCACAGGCCATAGTGTTCCAAGTAACCACTACATAGAATACAAACATGACTGGCATTCCTCTTGTTCCTTAAACCCTTGATTTCTTCCATAAGGCTCAAGCATTTTTTGCAGTGCAACATAGTAAACAATTTGCTGCAAGAGCAAATAGAGCCATGTTTAATTCAGACATTGCCATTACATTTCCTTTAACCTCTGCAAAACTGCTCCAACTCTTGGTCTAATCCACATGAAATATTCTAGTGATTTCATGAAGTACAGGGCTGTGCCCAGTGCTTTTCATCTCTTTGTTCCTTACTCCGCAAACCTCAAAATTAGTAATCAGAGTAATAGGCAGAGTTGCAAAGCTGGGTGCATCTGATCCCATGCTGATAAAATACAAATGAGGGAAAAAACACCCCTTTCCTGAAGGAGAAGAAAATATGCCATGTTATATGGAATACGCAGTGATTTTTTCTACCACAAAGTTTTCTGCTTTAAGCCATGTTAGCCCTGCAAGTACTACTAGAAACAGAATTCAATATCAAAATATAGTATAATTTCAAGCAAAATCAAATACCATGTGAAAATAAGTATTTGCTTTCATCCACATATGGCAGAAAATAAGTTTGCAGCAGTTTGCCATGTTCTCAGACAACAAAGAGTCACAGTAACTGCTTGTATGACCAGATTTCACTGGGACGGTCATCATAAGATGGAGACTTTGCATTCTCTCCTGCTTGGACATACATGTCAGCATGTACGCATCAATGTCAGAACAAAATTGAAACATTAGTCTAATTTGGTTTTTAAACATTTACTAAATAGTGCAAAATGCTTTCTGCAAGACAGGTAAAAATTCAGGCCTGTAGTTACAGCTTCTGCAGAATATTGTGTATGCATTTTGGCACTTCTTTTTAGAAATTATTTATTCCACTGATATCAAATTGAAAGCTGTATAAGAAATTTAGATTTTCTTTTTTTTAAGTCAGTACATTGTTAAACACTTGACTAAAATTTTCTTTACTTTGAAGTCTATGAAGTCAGTGAAACAGTGATGACTTTCAGTGAGACACAGAATGGTGATTTGCTGGCACTGATCATCCTGCAGTGGTCTACAAAAGCACAAGTACTGTTAGCTCCAGCTGAAGTCAAGAGGAGCTGAGAACATTCCTCACCTTTCATATCTGAGCTTGGTTTTATCAGACAGCTCTCCAGTGGCAGCTCTGCAGATGCACAAGGCACATATATAACAGACTGCATAACAGTATGATTTATACCAAATGTCACAACAGTAAAATTTTAATCTTAAATCAATACTAAGCTGAACGGTTCAGATTAAATTATTACAATCCACAGATGTTCCATGGACAGAAAAACAAATTGTTTGCCTACAAATGCACTGCAGCACTACAGCACACTTTAATGGAGACAAGTGGAGACAAGTGAAAATCTGTTTTACTTTTTCACCCACAAATTTGCTCAAATTTGTCTCAGACTGTCAGTCACAACCATTGTTTATAGATACTTAGCAGTAATTTCAATTGTCACCAAGTGATTAACAGGGCATTTTATGAAGTATGAAGATTTATATATAATTTAATAACCAAACATTTACCCAAGAAACTTTAATCTTTAAAATAAATGAAAGTCATTCAGTCTGAGAAAGGAATACATTCAGTGACCAAAACACCCAATCAAAAATATCAGCTCAGAATCTGAGTTATCAAATGCATGTGTTGCCCATGTGCAAAATACCTACCACAAACAAATGCCCACAGCTATTGGATTAACAGTTCTGAATACTAAGCCATAGAAGGTAAATTTCTCACAGCATGAGAAGAGAGGGAACAGCTAAATCCCCTTCTCCAAATTGCAGCTTTGCCATCTGTGTATCTTGATTATTATTATTTTTAGTCTTCTTTCCGCAAAATTTGGGAATTCCAAGCTACTCAGTACAAATTTTAAAGAGTTCTTTTCAGTGCAAGTGGAAGGTCATCTTCTAAAACTTCTAAAGTTTGAGCCATACCATGCTGCAATAGACAGAAGAGTTCCTCCCATGGTTATAACATCAGTGTGTTCTCAGTGAGAGGTACCATAGCACTTCAGTCTCAGCTGCTGTTGCCCCACACATTTCTCCACCACAAGAACCATGCTCAGCTTTAATGGAGAAAACTCACCAACAAAAGAGTGACTACTCTTGAGCAGAATAAGGCCCTAATCACACAAATGCCAGGAGCTCTGGCAGGAAAGGGTAAAATAATGGAAATAGGAGCACAGGACTATACCAGCTTTAACTTATGTATTGCTAAAGAACCACATCCTGCTGTAGAAACTGCACAGAATAGAAGCAATTTTTCATGACTGGAACTCTGACAATGCTGGTTTAGAGAAAACCACACAGGCCAGGGTACTGGGGAAAGATCCTGGAGCAGTTATCAGTGCACACTTAGGGTGAGTGTCACCACCTCCTTCGCTTTTCTCTGTATATTTGATTAAGTTAGTCAATAAGAGGGTAAAAGCCAGCCTCTTCTTCCCTTACTGAAGAGGCAGAAAAGCTTAAATGCTCAGGAGTTCACAGCAATAAATTGTGCTTTTGGCCAGGTTAGATTTAGAAAGTTAGATTGGTTATTAATCCAATTAAGAGATGCATGTTCCAAGTATAAACTGAAAGATTACTGAAATTAACATTACCTGCAAACAAGACAACTTTTATGCATGAAAAAAAGATTCAGAAAATGTAGCACTACCAGAAGGGACCAGCCCTTTAACAAATTGTATTATTAGAAATTTAGGAGCTGTACATCAAATGTAATCAACAAAAACTCCTCTGCTCTTCCCTCACACTTTAATTTCATTTTCTCTTAGAACCCAACTATCCTGCAGGTTACTACTAGAATAAGAATGTCTGACACAAAATGCATCCAGGCCTTGAAGTTAGGGTGATAAAACTCTTGGGATCATCCAAGTGGTAACAGCTATGACAATACTCAGTCTCCCTGTAAGTGGTTCATATGAATTATGCTGCTTTTCACTCACTTCGTCCCAAGTTGTCAAAAAGCACATATCAGCCTTTGTTCATCTGTGTTAGCTTGTTAACTATTAAACACATGGAGATGAAAACCATGAAGTACATGAAGCTGCATAATATTGCTCAAGGCAGTGCTTTTCTAAAGAGCATGATTTCACTAAGAGGTTTATTTGTCCTGAGAAGATTATATTTGCCTCAATGAATTTTGAATTCAGAAGTAAAACTTCAGTTCCATGACTTAGATCCATTTTACAACTCTAGCTTTTCAATATTTCTGGTGCTTTTTCACAGATCAGTTTTAGAGCAAACATATAATGCTGTATGAGAAGTGTGTGACTTACCAGACAAGAATAATATTTGGAAATCTGAGTCATCAATAAATGCTAGTTAAGCGCTCAAGATGACTCCTGAACTTTAAAATTCTTGGTCTACAATTTTGTCATGAAACCCACATTTTTTGTGGCTTGTTCCACAGTAGCTATGCAAGTTTACAGTGGAAAATACGAGCAATGGCTAGATTTAAACAGACTGGACTTCAGGAAAAACACTTGTGTCAGATCTGACAAAACAAAAGCAAACTGCAAGCCAAAAACATGTATGTCCAAGCAGGAGAGAATGCCAAGTCTCCATCTTATGATGACCTTCCCAGTGAAATCTGGTCATACAAGCAGCCTCTTACTTTAGCCTTTATTTGGTTCTTATTTCAAACACCCAGACAAGTAAAAAAAAAAGTACCTGTGACACAGAAACAATACTCAAGTAGGTAAGATCAACTGTTGTGAAATGGTAAGGAACGGGGGTACCCCACATGAGGTACAGCACCACAGAGCTCAGCATGAGTGGGATCAATGAATTCTTTGCCATGGCATGCACTAACTTTGCTGGGCACCAAGGTGTGCTGGGACGTTTGCTCCATGCCTGTCATGCGGACTAGCTCCACTTGCTGTTTATTTTTCTGCTGAATCCTTGCTAAAAAGTAGCTGCAAAGGGATGTGTTTAACATCAAAATACATTTAACAAGTACACAAAAAATAGGTTAAACATTCACAACCAGAAGAAACTAAAGTTATCAATAGCAGGCGTACTTAAAAGCATAGCAGGTACTCAAAGGAAAAGCCAGCAGAATTCCCAGCCATGCTGCAAACTGTATTTTTTACTACTGAAATCAGTACCTACAAATTCAATGAGTCTGAAGTTTGGTGTACAGATGAAAACAGAGTAATCCTTAACAGTATTTCAATAGAAAATGTAATTTGGGTCGTTGTATCCTTGCTAATACAGCATCCAGTTCACCTGATTTACCATAATCCTTCTCTGGCTTAGAGGACTACAAAACACAGGATTATTTATAATAATTTTTTTCAACAGTACATTCAAGAACATCTCCTGCAATAGCTCAATGACAGCAACACAGCATAAAGTCTTAAAAGCAAAACCATATTCTTTCATGTAATTTTAGGCAAATAAGATCATTTGAAAGAACTTCAGGTCATTTGGGGCCTACTTTCACAGATATTCATCCAGAATTCAAAGCCTAATTTTTAGATTGCAGTTTGAATCTGCTGTGCAGCAAATAATTCAGCACTGCTACACAAACTATAACTAACAAAGGTTCAAAAACATCTCCAAAAAGTATGGATTTAGGGCACAGACGGAGAATCTTACATCCCACAAAGTAAATCATCAATAGAGCTTATTTGAAGAAGGTGTAACTTATGGTGTCCTGCTTTAGACACCCAGAAGAAACATTGAATTTCTTACAAATCTTTTATAAGAACTCTTCCTGACCACTGACCCCAATTCCAAGACATGAAGCCATTTATGGCTAGTCAAGGCATTCTATTTCTGGCAAGAACAACAAAAAAATCCTTTTAATATACATGCATTTCCCTTTTGTTAACTTGCAGCAATGTCCATTTCCTTCTGAAATATCAATAAGAAATGCAAAAATATTTTTTAAGATTTGTCACCCTTTTTATCTACCCCAATCCTCTTCCTCTCAGAAGAAAAGTAAACCAAAAAACTCTAAGGAGGTAAATTACTTACATGAAGAAAGCTCATTGTAGGAAAATATATCTACCCAGTAATTCAGTTCTGTTGATTGCCTCAGTCACTGGTGAGAGTGCCATTCTGTAGACTGATCTGGAAAGAATGATTTAAAAAGAGGGACACAGTCAGGAATTTAAATGCTCTTGACTACTGACACACTTTGCTAATCTATCTTGAGAAGGTCAGTTAACTTCATTGTGAATTTCCAAAAGGATATATTAATTTTATCCATCTTTAAATAAGATTTTCATCTCCTCTTCAAAGCCGTTCCAAAAAGGGCTATGCATTCATTTGTTACTAAAGCCAAAAGATTGTCAGATGGGGGCAGGTAAATTGTGATATTCTATGGCAATATGTGACACCATTCCCTAATTAAACCATTGGAATAAAACACAGTAATTAACATGAAATTATTCTGGATTCACACTGTTCATTTGTGCTTCCACGAACACAGCAATTTAGGACTATTTATGTTCATACACTTCACAATTCAATAAAGGAAAGCTTTCAATGCCAAGATTTGAAATCCATATGTTAAAAATATATGATTACGCATACATGCATCTTATAAAGTGAGATGGAAATTGCTCTCCTTTTGCAAAACTACCTTGTGCCTTTCATTAAGGCACACTATGCTTACAGTCCTTCAGAGTGACTCCAGCTAGACCCATCCAAGCAGTCTTCTCTCCATGGTCAGGAGCTGCTCTTTCAAGCACAGCTCTGCTGACTGAGGACAGACATGACAGGTATCTTCAAGAACACAGTATTAAAAATATTCAGTCTTCGTGCAAAGTCAGTCTAATTTCTTTGTCTCCAGGTGACATCTTATTCACAAATATCCAATATATTCATGCTTAATTTCTTTTACTTTGCTACCTTTTCTTTTCCTTTATTGCAGTTGCTAAAAATGAAGACCTTTTACAAATGCAGCTCTTTATTGAAAACAGACAAGATGTACTTCATTAGCTCCCTTTTATCCACCCACATCAGCTTCATTGTCCATGTTACAAAGTAACACCTAAATAATAATTCATGTTCCAAAGATGGGCCTCTTGGCCTTCCTGTGGAGTGTTCTGCATGAAAGAGCAAGAAAAATGAGCTAATTTCAGAAAGACTAAACTTTCCACTACTCAAAAATGAGCCTAAGAGATAACTATACAAATTCCTTTCAGCAGCAAGTAATGATTGGCATACACTTTTCTTCGGGCAAGAACAATTAAATTAAAATATCATTGTGTTTTAGGATGATCAAAACTGAATCCATGTTCAAGATTTTAGCTCCAAAACTTTGAAATACAATTAATGAGCACTTCTCTCTCCAAGTCACCAATGTCTGTTGCTCAAGAATAAGATGTTAAAGTTCAGTCTCCTGGACTCAACTTCACACTGCAGAAAAAAAAGGAACTATTCCTATGGCTTTGGGACAACAGCACATTTAACAAAAGTTTCCTAGCTGCACACAAAATGAAAACATCTTGCTTGTAACATTCCTTTTAGCAAGCACTTTAACAAGAGTCTCCAGATTATAATCAAGCTTCTAACCGAAAGAATAAATGCTGACTTCTATTTATAAGAAAAGTGGGATAAGTCAACCAATTCTAAATGTTCTGCTGTTCACTGCCAACTAGATCAAATTCATGTTCTGAATTAAATATATAAAAAACAATTTTAAATGTTTTCAACGGTTTACAGTATCAATCCAAACCAAAATAGTAGTACCTTAGAAGACCAGATTTTAAAATGAGAGAAAAACAAAGTGGCATTATATAGACCCAAAAGCATACACTGCATTCCTGATTTATTTGCCACAATTGATAAAGGCCTGTGGTCCTGTATGTCAGGCAATCCTTCCTAGCTGTAGCTGATATTTCTTTTGTTCTGGTTTGACCAGAAGTCCTTGTTGGAGGTTCTCTAAGCACCCCTGGCACTTAACTCTTACTGGGCCCAATTCTCTTCTTTTTCTACAAATGACATCTGGCCAAAATCTACAATAGATCCTTTTGTGTAACTTTTCTTTTCTTCAGCAGCTAAAGATTTTGTATTTCTATTGCTTTGCAAAGAATAAATGTCTTTATAAGAGAGTTTACTTATGCTGACATTCAGCACCTCCCACACCTTACAAAATGGAAGGGGGAATAATAATTATGTGATTCTAGTGATCCATCAAAGACTGATGAATCATAATAATGGTTTTAATAACTGACCAGCAATCCAAAGCTTGAGTGACTAATGTACACTTTTCAAGTTTTAAAGCTTATCACTAGAAATGTGCCTAAAAGTGCCAGGAGGAGAGCCCTATCGTGACAGACAAACTTAATCCATGCTGCAAAGGGCTGATGATCCACTCATCATTTGTCTGTTCATGAAAAACAGAAGAGATTGTATTGCAGATTGACACAATTCTGATATCTAATTCTTGGCCTACTCGCTCCTAATAAATCCCACAGAGAAACACAAAAACTGTTTGAAAACAGTTTGCAAATAAATCAAATTATTTTAGTCAGTTATTCAGTACTAAAGTCCTACTAATTTCCTTACGGATAAAGTAAACACAAAGCTTCAAGTTTCCCTGGCAATCCTGCCACTTAAAAACAGGCAAAAAAATAGGACAAATCCCCCCACCACTGCAAACCATCCAGCTGGTGATCCTGATAGCTACAGACTACAGTTAACTGATAGTGATGTAAACTCCTTATGCCAGCTTGCTTAAGCACAGAAGCACAAATGCACATAATTAAGATCTGATGTTTGCTTTTTCCTCCAAACACAAATGCAGTATTTGTGTTTGAGCACTGGCAGTAACAACTGTGAACTATGCTATTAATGTCTGATTTAAAAATGCTTGTGGCAGAATCCTGTCTAGAGGAACAAAAATAAAATGTATTCAGACAAAGCAACAGTGAAAAGTGCATTAAGAAAATTAAAAGCAGTGATTACAGAAGAAAATCATGTATTCTCCTCTCAGAAAGTTATTTATGCATAACATTTCTTAAAATGGATCCAAACACTGCCATTCTCAATAAAAACTAAATTTCTGAGAGGATATATTTTTAAAGTATATGGGAATCCTTGTTTTATTAAAAGGGAGAAATATAGATCAGTACCCTTCTTGCTTATTTTCCTCCAGCATTTTTCAGGTTAAATAAATTGGTACTAAAGGGTCCAGGAACCTAGATAAATTTATGGCTTCATTTATTAACTCAGGTTTAAGAATTCGTAGCTCAAAAAAATACATCACAGAACTGAAGTTTTTTAACTTCAGTAAGGGCACAATGAAAGCTGTCTGCAGCTTACAGAAGCATTTCACACTAAACTGAGGTATCCATTTACTAAACAGTCTCCCAAAATGACCTCTGGCTCTAAATCAGTATCTGAAGGTGCATCCTTTCACTGAGGATCCATGGATTCCAGCTGTCTGTTGCAAGTGGCTATAACAGGACTATATGAAATTGTCCTCTCACCTGATCCTATTGAAGCCTTCTGTAGTGTTTGCTAATGTAGTATAAAAGCATCCTACAGCTTAGTCTTTTCTGTGAGATATGCGCACAAAAATATTCTGGAAATTGTTGTTCTTAGCTTTTCAGGCCATACAAGGCTGAACACAGCCAAAGCAGAGGCTTTGGAAAGCCACAATCCAGATAGGCAGAAAACATCCACCCTCTTATCTCACTGGAGGGGAGCGGGGAGGGGACTTGGTAGCCACTTCTGCCAAAGCATCCTGCCAAAATTTTTCAATTCATATTGCTTTTTAGTCAATTGATTCCTTTTCAGTCAATTTCAATTCATTCACATTGCTTCCACTGCTAGATTTAACAAAAACAAGTTCTCCCAAGGTAGCACTAAATAAATCTTGGTAAGTTAAGGAGAGTTTTTTGTTTGGTGACATGTGATTTTTTAAATGTTTGTTGGATTTGTGGCTTTAGTTGGCTCTTTTCCCTCAGAAAAACACAAAAGGGCAAACCTATACCAGCTAGAAACACTGGATGTCACTGGGTATTCTGAAGATGGACTTTTATTGCAAATGCAGCTGAGTGATGTCTGCATAGGAACCTCCTAACAGAATAAAACATCATTCTGCATGTACTTCACAAGGCCTTAGAACAACAAGACTAGGGAAGCTTCCTATCACAGGTAGATTTGGCTTTAGGTCAACATGGCCTGCAATTTGCTTTTCAGTCTTAGGTGTCACAGGTGCTTGCTTGAAATGAATTAAAGAATTACAGAATGGCTAAAGCTGGAAGGGGCATCCTGAGACATCTAGACCAAGGCATCTTCTGACAGCAGGTTGAGCTTGGGCAGATGGCTCAGGACATCTGAATGTCTCCAAGTTTGGAGACCTGGCCCAGTGTATCATCACCCTTACAGGAAAGAAGTATTTCCTTATATTTAAATATAGCTTCTTGTACATCAGACAAGTGGGAAATAAGCCTCATCTTCTAATCACAGGAAATCCTTTTGGGACAAGACTTAAAAACTCCTTAAGAACATTTAAAAAAATAGATACTGTCTTAAATCAAAAGGAGTTGCTTTAACAAAACCAGATTGTTATGGGCATCATCTGGAGATGTGCTTACCACTGCTGCTTGACTAGTTTCATGCTCTAGAGGAAGATAAAAATTTGAGATTTCTAGTATGCAGTAAATAGCAAAAACTTCAATTCACCATATTGCACAAACATATACATAATTTTCTGCCTGCATTTAAAAACAAGTCTTTTGATAAAGTTGATCAGAAGCAGGTGCTTAAATACTTTGATTAACAATAACTTAACTTAGAGATACCTTTACTTACAGCTTTATATGTATTACATGTGCTGAAATATTCCAAGTCTTTCTACAAATAAAAGGGAAATTCCTCATCCACATAAAGTACTAACTGTGACAGGATTATTTGCATTAAGAGCAATGAAGAATTGCCTGATACTCTAAAGTAACAAACATTGCCTGTTACATACTTTCCATTGTCATTACATATTGGAGAATATAACTGGAAGCTGAAGAATCTGTATCCACTGGATATCATATGGCTAAGTCCATTATTTCATATAAACATTCTATTTGAATAATATTTTTTTTAATATCAGCATCCCATAAACAAATGAGCTAGCACAGAGTCCTGAGCTTATGTAGTGTTCTTCCTAAGAGAATACCGTGCTCTGACAAATTATTTCAAGCTGAGGACCTACTTGCCTACTATTTGTGTAGAGGTACCATGCAAGCAGCATCTCAAACCATTTTTGGAAGGAAAAACTAGAGTGGATGTGGTATAAATTCCAGAAACCCATGGTGCAAGGACACTGTCTTTGGCCAAATTCTGACCTTATTTCTGTGCATGTGGCAATCCAAGTTAAAAAAAGGAATGGCAGAAATAAGTCTCATGTTGAATACATTGCAATATACCCATAGCCAGAATATTCTAAGGAAAAGAAGGGAAATTGGGATACAAGCACACACAAGCCAAAATCTCAAACTTTCACTGCCAAACCTCAGACTGCAGAAATGATTAGGGGACTGAGCATTGTCCAATTCTTTAAGCAAAAAAAAAAAAATCCCCTTTTATTACACTCCTTGGGCCACTGTGCATTCTTTTAAATCCCAAACAGATTTCCTAATTTATGTTGATTTACACCAGGCAATGCAGAGCTTCCTTAAATCCTAAGGTTTTTGTACACTTAGATATAAAGCAAGGCACAGAAACTTGTCATTGTTCCATGAACAATAGAACTACCAATTTCACAGAAACTTGTCATTGTTCCATGAACAGCAGAACTACCAATTTTTTTTTTTTTTAGGAACTCCTGCCCTTTGCTCTTAATTTTTCTATTAAAGTAACTCCAGTGCTTTCTACTCATTGTGTCTTCTGAGCAGGACAGAGACAGCACACGCAGGTTCCAGTGTGTAGTCACCACACTGCACTTCCAGCCTATGTTCAAACACACTGCATAAAAGCTGAATTCCCCCAGCTTTCCTTCAGTAGAGGCATTCATTTGAATAATCCTAATCTATTAATTCATCGATTTTCCCAATTCTTCCAGATTATTTGCTCTGCAAGTCCTACTCTTCACTAACAGCAGCCAACAGAGACATGGAAAATGACTGATAGAAAGGTATTGGAAATGTGGACAGAATCAAGATTAAACAAAACCAATTTCCACAGGGAAACAGAAAAGGAAAAAAAAAAGGTGTTTTAAACAATACAGTAGTTTCCAAATACTTTATACATGCCGATTTTTTCAGCACTAAAAAACCCAAGATCCTATATCCTGTTTTTTAGCAGCTTCTTCATGCAGCTGACACAGAAGAAACACAGGTTTACTTTTCATGCTGAAAAGCTTTTATTCTCACTTTCATACAACTCAGTAAATTGCCCAGAGAGAGATTTATTCTCTGCTATGATCTCCTGAATATCTTATACCTACACAAAAGATGGATGCTGGCAGGCAGAGCTGGTAGTAGGAATTTCAGCAGAAGTAAATTGTTTAGTACTTACAATGCAGCATAATAGCTGTAATTTCATTTGAACTGTTGCCATTAATAGAGCTACAAGCCAAGACCTGGGCATTCATCACTGTGCAGCCACTGAGAATCCCTCTGTGCACGCTTCACCACAGATGCAGGTAGCTCAGTCCTGAAGTGTTACTGTACCTGAGAGAGTGACAAGCCAGGCCTGGCACTCTCACTCACTACTGAAAGACAGGTGGATATCAACTGCTGAGGAGTTTCCCATCAGTATTTAACAGGTGTTTTCACAGCTATTCCCATCCTCTGCCAAAATGCAAACTAGCAATTTCAACACATATGCATTGGAAAATGTTTAAAAGGAAACTAAAATAAAGTACACAGATATGAAAATATGTGCATATATACACTGCACATTAGTTGGGCAGGAAGAATGTTTTTCTGCAGCATGCTCCTCTGAAATATTGCATGTCCTACATATGAAGGCATAGAAATTCAAGTACCTTAAATACTTGGCTAAAGGTATCACATCAGCAGGTAGCTGTTCTTCACCTAGACTTTTGGTGAAGCAAATATTAAAATGGTTTCACTTAAGTGCTATGATTAAAACAAACTGCAGATTGTTTTCTTAGTCTAAAAAAAGTATACAACCTGAATTCTATTCTATGCTGCTTATATATGCCCTGAATGGAAGCTCAGGATTAGCATACATGCTATAAAGGCAATTTCAGAAAAATTGCCTTGAGTACAGCAAAGACAACTTTTGCTGTGTATCCTTTCTACTCAAACTGCAGATTTGGCTGTCTCTGACAGGTTAAACGAATTAGCCACCCTGCAGGCAGCCCCAAGGGTCTACATGGGAACTCAGACACTGAAGAGGTAAAAAAGCCATTAGCTCTCTCCAGAGGAATCAGTTTTATATAAATGTCTCTCATCACTGCTAATCAACCATGATAGACATTCTTTCTGCCAAACTCCCTGAGGTGTAAACATCTGCAAAGTCTGAAAAAAATACTATGTACTTCACATCCCTGTCCTACCTACAGGAGGGGGAAATGGGCACTGAACTGCACATGCAGGACAGGCTGTTCTACTGGCAGCCCAGAGGTCAGTGACTGATCCTGTGTATGAAAACTGTAAGGGCTGCTGTGGCCAAAGAAAAGCAGATGTGGTAAGTGAAGTAGCATGTAAAAAGAAAAGGTCTTTCTTCTTACAATAATAGAGAGAATAACAAGCAAACAATTATTAAAAAGAAAAATGGAGACATGAAGCATCACAGAGAAAAGGACAAATATGAAGGCTGACAAAGACCTATCAAAAATACAGTATTTTGTGCCTCCATTGGGTGATATGTGTAAGGATTAATACACTCAATTATTCAATCTACTTGCATACTACAACAGCCACATGACAAAGATTGGAAGCAAACTCAGAGCAATCAGTCACCATTATAATTCATAATATGTCACAGAAGACTTCTTGGATCTTCTTGAGAGTAGGAATAAAGTGGTGCTTTCTATTTTAAGTGGGGAAAAAACAGGTCATGTACACCATTATTTCCTATAATCAAAAGCGAGTCCATTTCACAATTTTGGTCATGGTCTATGTCTGAATTCTGACTAAGATATGGACTAATTTCCATGCTCTCCCATAAGGCTCATGTAGCATTTTGGATGAAGATGAAAGCCTGTCTACAACCTTATGTATTAGCTTTAGTTACTTGGTCCCAGTTGCATAATGAACACACCATGGTTAAATAAGTATTTCTGGGCAGAAGTAGCAGCATGCCCTTTTGGTTACTGTAAGTATCCCCACAATGTGAATAATGCCTGTAAAACTCTTCTGGGCAAGCTAATCTCTCATCTGCAGAAACCTCTGGAGAGAATACAGGCCACCAGAGGAGAATAGCACAGATTTTTTCTCCACAGTGCTGACAATAATTATTCATGTTTCTCAACAATAATTACCAAATTTAAAACTTTCTTCTGCCTGACCACTTCTCTCTAGTGGATCCCTGCTGTTTCATCAGTTATCAATAATCATAGTAGAGCTGAGCCTGTGCAAACAAACCTTAGCAATAAAGGTCCACATATCCAGATTTTCGGAGCACAGCCATTTTGCTCTATTTCTGTAGCCATTTTTTGGAAATTATCTGCCTCATATGAGAAAAGCAAAGCACTAGTTTCTTCTTATGCATATGCATTTCAAAGATCTTATCCAGTATTTCTTCAGCAGAGTACCTAGTAGAGAACAGAAGTGAGAAGGTTCTATTAGTCCACCTAATTAAGTTTTAGTGTCAGCATGGACCTGAACAGCTCAAAATTGGACTGAGAAAATCTGTCTCCACGAACTGAAACAAACAGTTGAGTGAAGGAGCTAGAGATGTTTTCCTAAAAAAATTTGCTTCATTAGCAGAAGGATTGTGAAAGTTTCCACTCGGATCATAGCCTTAGGGCATGCTCACAGAGAAAAAAAAATAAAATCTGGAAAACATCCTACAACAATATGTCCAGAATTCAAACCAGGCGAAAGAGGATGTGCTTGGGAAAACGCCGAAGTGAGCACCTGAGTATTTCTGCTCGGACACAGACTCCGAACGGCGCCGCGCCACCTGCTGGTGACCAAATATTGGATTTTTTTCCCTAGTCTTTGAGAAAAAAAAGCTGTAACCGCATCAAAAATAACTTCCATACAAAAACGTCGGGACAGTTAGGATTAAAAAAAAAAAAAAAAAAAAAAAAAAAAAAAAAAAAAGCTGTCAAGCTGTCTTAATCAAAAACCTAAATCACCAAAAATTTTAATTAAACTCTGCTGTTCATATAAAAAAGCCACTCTGAAGTATTCTGCTGGTTTCTAGCTGGCTACATTAACAAATAACCTTAATGTCACCATATTTCCTTGTTGAATTTTCCGACAAGAAGAAACCAGTCAATAGTTTGATTACTTGATTAAGCAATTAGTGCTTAATTAACTCTCCTTTCTTGAGTGCCTCAGCTAACAGAAGACCGGTTTTGCGTTTGGCAGTTTTGTAGGCTTGCATACAAGTGTTGTTAAGTAGACTAGGAAAATAGAATAACAGAAAAAATATGTGAAATATCAAAATTCTAGAAAAAGGAAACTTAAATGCTTAGAAAGAAACCAAAGGGTCTGTTTCCTTGCTTTGTTTGCCTTGTAAAATACAAGAGTTCTCACCAGCACACATGAAAGCTTTTCTTCCAACTCAGCAGAACTAGTGTACCCAAACCCAGTATTTCAAAGCTAGCTTTTTATTTACTTTTTCTCATACAACCAGCACCTTTAGGAGGCACATACCTTCCGGTTTGGAAATTAACTGCT
This sequence comes from Melospiza melodia melodia, assembly GCF_035770615.1. Classification (NCBI taxonomy): domain Eukaryota; kingdom Metazoa; phylum Chordata; class Aves; order Passeriformes; family Passerellidae; genus Melospiza; species Melospiza melodia. The sequence goes on along the minus strand of NC_086201.1, from coordinate 27,042,123 downwards.
CCACGTGGAGCACTAGATCCTTTCTGTAAGTTCCTCAGCCCCACACCCTGCGGCGTCGCAGCCCTGCGGAGGAGGCTCCGCGGCCGCTGCCCCATCCCGAGGCTCCCTCAGGGCTCCCGGCTCAGGCACCGCCCCGCGGGCAGCGCGAGCGCCCCTGCTCCCTCGCGGCCCCACGCGCTTCCCGCCGCCGCCTTTTGAACAGCCTCGTGACGTCATCTCGGGGCGGGCGCACGTGCTACGCCCCCTGCCGGGTCCCTCCCGGGGGGCCCATGGGCGGGTCCGATGGGCGGGGCCGGGGCCGGGCCCGTGCGCGGGGGCGGGGCTGGGGCGGTGCGCAGGCGCGGCGCGCGGGCGGGCGGCGCGCGGAGCGGTGCTCCCATGAGCCGGCGCTGCCGCTCGGCCGTCGCCGCGCTGCTGCGGGGGCTTACCGGCCCCGCCGCGCTGTGCCTGGGCAGCGCCATGAGCCTCTGCGGGGCGCCGGCCGCCTGCGCCGCGGGGCCTGCGGGCGGCGGCGGCAGCGGCAGCGGCGGGGGGTTCTCCGCGGCGAGGCTGAGCCCGCCGTGGCTGCGGCTGCCCGAGGTGCCGGGCGCTGAGCCGCACCGCACCAACGAGCTGCTGCTGCTGCTGCCGCCGGCCCCGCGCGGCCCGGCCCCGGCCCCGCAGCACCACGTCGTATACTTCCCGGGGGACGTGCAGGTACGGAGCGCGGCGCGATGGGGGCCCGGGCGGCGGAGCGGGAGCGGGGAAGCGGCGCCGGAAGGGCTGTGCGGGTGGGCAGTGCCCGGCTCCCGCCGCGGCCGTCGGAGCATCTCGCTGCCCCGCACGGTCGGGCCCGGGGAGCGGGAACGGGCCCTTCGGAAACCTCGGCTGGAGGGGAGGGGAGGGGAGGAGGGTCGTCCTCACAGAATCGCTTAGGTTGGAGTTCATCGAGTCCAGCCTATGACCAACACCACCACACCAGCTACCCTGGCGCTGAGTGCCATGTCCGGTCTTTCCTTCAACACCTCCAGGGACGGTGACTCCACCACCTCCTGGGCAATCCACCCTGTCTGTGAAGGGTGCTTCCTAATGTCCAACCTAAATCTCCCCTGGCACAACCTAAAACTGTGTCCTCTTGTCGCCTGAAAGAAGACACCGACCCTGTCTGCCTACAGCTCCTTTCAGGGACTTAGAGCGAGCAGCAAGCGCTCCCCCTGAGCCTGCTCTTCGCCAGGCTGAACACACCCAGCTGCTCCTCACAGGACTGGTGCTCCAGCCCCGTCACCAGCCCCACTGCCCTTCTCTGGGCTCGCTCCAGCCCTGTAGCGCTGCCTGAGGGTGACAGTGACAGGGATGGCAGTGTCTGGAAGCGTGGCAGGGAGTGTCAATGAGGTGCCCGGTTATTTTCCCCAGGCAGAGCACCGTGCAGGTGTATGGACATCCCAGACCCTGCGCTTTGGGAATTCGACAGGCACTGACACTTTCTCAGCATGTCCTGAGACGGCACCTGTGGTCTCTGGAGTTGGCGAGAAATTGCAGAGACTGAAGTGCTGTCCCCGAGCATGTGCTTGTGTGTTATCTCTAAGATAACATGTTCTGGTAGCCAGCTAATCTCTATTGTCATTACTGCTTCTCAAAAGCAGAGGTAGTGCCTTCTTCTTCAAGGGAAAATGGCTTTCCCTTCTGTCAGGTAAAGATGCAGCATTTTGTGTGTTTTTATTTTAAAGATTGGGATGGCCTATGAAGACTTGTCTGTTTGCCATTCTTGCAAATGGCTTCATTATTCCTTAGTAAAATAAATGAGCTGGTATTCTTTGCCATTAAGATTTCAGACATGAGGTTCATTCAAGACTTGGGGTTTAATTTCTTTCCAAAAATGCCCTCTATGGATGTGAATAAGGCAGCAAAAATTTCCTACAGCTGAATGAGAGGGGATATTTTTGTTTCTGTATAAAAATCCAGAAAACTTGCTACAAAGTTTTAAGTCTGTTTTTGTTTTGTAGTAAGATAATCAGTATTTCTGTAGATAGAGATAATACAGTAAAATTATGTATTCTGTGTCATACTAAGTTGAATAATACTTTCATTTTCTTTTGGTGTGAAGTCAACAAAAATTATTAATATTTTCATGTGCTGACTTTATTGTATTGATCTTGGGGGTATTAAAAATATGTTGTAAAAATATTAAAGTAAGCAAGTCAAAATATACCAGTTTCTTTTATGTGTTTCTTGTTGTGCAAACTTAGAAAGTAGGAGCCTCTAATGCATGGGGGTTTTTACAGTCCTTTCTGTAAAAAAGTACTCCTTTCTCCTTTATAAACAGGAGTACATTGAAGCTGAATCTTTTCACAATGTAGTAATGCATATTTTCTATTTTTTTAATTTTTCAGAACTATCATGACATCATGTCTTGCCACCCAGAAAACTTTCAGTGGGAGCACTGGAGTTTTGAAAATGTTGCTACCATACTGGCTCACCGGTTCCCCAATAGCTTTATTTGGGTCATAAAATGTTCTCGGATGCACCTGCACAAATTCAGCTGTTATGACAATTTTGTGACAAGTAACATGTTTGGAGCACCAGAGCACAGCACTGACTTTGGAGCTTTCAAGCATCTCCATGCTTTGCTGGTTAATGCATTCAGACTGTCTCAGAATATTCTGCTGTCCCAGAAAAGTGTGCACGGTGTCAGCAAGGATGCAAAAATAGCTGCTTGTAAATCACAGCCACAGTCTGTTCCTACAACAAATGGCTGCTCCTCCAAAGAAAGGGAGAGAGATTGTGAATGCTCTAATAATTCTGCTGTCAATGTCATGGTCCCCTCTGCTGTAGGTGCAGCATCCTTTACTTTGATTGGCTTCAGTAAAGGCTGTGTGGTTTTGAACCAGCTGCTTTATGAGCTGAAGGAAGCCAAAAAAGACAAGAATACAGATGCCTTCTTAAAAAACATAAAAGCAATTTACTGGCTGGATGGTGGTCACTCGGGAGGAAGCAACACTTGGGTTACTCACCCTGAAATGCTGAAAGAACTTGCAGAGACAGGAATTAAAGTTCATGCTCACGTTACACCGTACCAAGTGTTTGACACAATGAGGTCATGGATTGGGAGAGAGCATGAGAAATTTGTACACATACTTGAAGAATTTGGTGTGGAAATAAATGATCAACTGCATTTTGCTGATGAAGTTCCCTCCTTAGACAACCACTTCAGAGTTCATGAAGTATTTTGAGACTGTATGTATATGAAAAAGATATTCTTTGTAGAAGCACTTTTAACACTGTAAATGTTGTCATCTAGATTTTCAGCTTTGAGCAGATGCTTTCTAAACAGAATACTAAATCAGTTCTGTGTTGCTAATAGATGCTATATATAAATTTCTGTAGCATAAAAAGGCTTATTGGGACCCCATAACTATAACAGATGTTGTTTTTTGATTCCTGGGAAAAAAGTGTTATGAAGAACAATCCTATGCATGTTTTTTTGTTAAATGTGAATATTTATTCCTGAACTGTTGGAAGAATTTTTGGTCCTGGATGTCTAATATATACTGCATTTAATGGGACTATAAAGTACTTGGGAATTTCAGACGTGTAGATACTCCAGTTGAGTGCTTCCAGGGCTAAAATTATTGCTCTTTGTCAATAACAGATGTAAGGTTAGTTTTTTGGCGTAAGGAAATTTATTGTAAGAAGAATGTTAGTTATATATTTTGTGGAGACTTGTTTTATTAGGTAATTAAATCTTCCAGTTTTGTAACATTTTTCCTGTTTGAAACAAAGTCACAAATACTCACCTTTGGAATAATAGTGCCAATACATTTCTCTTCCTTATGTGCGCCTTGCCATTTCTGTCACTCTGAAGTTTGATTAATGAATTGTGTAGTATCTGCTAGTGAACAGCCATTTCACCTGGGGGCTTGAAAATTGTGATGTAGCTATGTTAAGTAACCAGGAATGTTGATTAGGGTGTAGCTTGTTCATGCTTCAAGATGCCTTGCTGTTGCTTTGCTAACTTCTGTAAGGACCAGCAGTAATACCTTTGTTATCGCATCAAGGGTGACATCCCTACCTTGGGATGGCAAGGTTGTACTTGGTAATTGCTGCATTGATGTTGCTCTTAATCAAGCCATAAGCACACAATCTATCACAAGATGCATTAAAAAAATTCAGACTGTCTTGAGTGTAGCTCTTTCAAAATGCCTCAGTTTTAAAATCTATTATCTCCTTTAAATGTACTGCAGTAGTTGCTTCTAGAGCCATCCAAAAACCTTATTTTTGGAGCCTAATTTTTTCTTACAGAAAAGAGCCCCTCTAAATAGAAAGCCAGCCAGATTTGATACAAAAGATGTCATCTGGTTCAGACACCAAACCTGAGCGTACTTAAGAAAGAAATACTGAAGGATGGACAATGACGATATTAATGGAACTTTTCTACTGTTGCAAGTAATTTCCCATTTAGCTACAAAGCTTAAAATCATCCTTAAAGACAACTGCAACTATTAACAATGAACCAGTAACTCCAAATGGTTTTGGATTTCCTGGGAGTATAGGAATATAAAAGCAAGTTAGCAAACCTCTGTGAAGATTACACAAACAATTGTGGCTAAGTTCTGAAAAAAGGCATTTTATTCAACTTTGGTTCTATGTTTGATGGCTTAGTGACATCTCTGCCCTGCTCCTTGTTTCCCGTGACTCTTACACTGTGGAAAGGAAGTTTCTTCTATTGGCATCATTAAAACTTAAAAGTTTCCCGGTAGACAACTTTGGCAGAAATTGTGCACATCAGTGATCACTGAATAATGAGAAAAGTGTGTTGTACTCCTAAGAAAATTTTCTTAACACTCAAAAGATTAAGGGTGATAGAAAGGATTATGCATACAGTGTGCACCTTACAATTTGAAAGAGAACTCTATCACTAATAATTAGATTAATGTACCTAGTTCATCAAAAGAAATCTGTTTTAATTGATGGAGAAAAGTGCAATATGCAAACAAACTCTAAAGAAACTGGAATTTAGTTCCATCTGCTTTTTTATTTTAGGCTGTTTCTTGGAGATTTCATTCAATCCTATTTGTTGATTATCATCTTAATAGGCTTATAACAACTTTTTAATTTGTTTCAAGGAACATTTTTTCCCTTTATGGTCCTTTTGATAATATTTGCAGCATATGTGAGGAATTTTTCTGTAAAGGAAATATGGGTCACCTAAAGAAGTGGTTTTAATAGAAAGCCTGCAAATATCTTGAAATATATTTAACCATCCCCTTACAAAACAGTATTTTAAAAAGTAAAGCAACAAAAACCCCAGAATTTTCTATTGCTTTTGCTCCCTCAGTTTCAGACTGACTAGGCTAAGTTGGGTGTGCTAAGACTTGCCCAATCTAATAACACTGCAGATCACAGACCGATTTCTAAACAATTCTGTGCCTGCCAAAACATCAGAACTACGTTGCTGCAAGCTTTTGGAAATAGCTATTAAAATATTGACATTGTCTTCAAAAGTTTCTGGATGGCTGTCCTGTTAAAATAATACTAACCTGTTTGATGGAGGCTGCCTACAATAACTGTTAAATAGGCTCAAGTGTTGCTGCATTACTTTGAAGAATAGGCACTTTGTTGTAAAACTAATCTTGTTATGAGACCTCGTGTTGTGGAGGGAAAACTGACTGGTTGTTTTTCATTCTTTAAACAGCTGTAGTACTCTGTTGGAATGTGCCTCTGTCATTCATTACAATGCATGCTAAAAATAAATTTTGCAAACTATGTAGAAAATAAACTATTTCTAATGGGTGAAACCACTTTGATGTGAGTATAAAACCATTAAACAAGGAATGTGCAGTTTTGTGGATTAAGTTTTAGCAGGTGTTTGTGGAGACCTAGTTTAAAAAATCAGATTTATTTGATGACTTGTCTTCAAGGAGGCTTTGTATTTGTGTAGTCAGCATCCATAATTTTAAAACAGCTTTCTGGCATCTCACAAACACAGGAAAGCTGGCTTGAAGCAGTCAAGGGTGGGACATTTCTGTGTTAGGATAAAATGGGTCATAGTTTGCATATGCCCATTTTTCAACATTAACAGTAAAGGCACTTTTTAATAAGCTTAGATGTAAGTGCCTAAAGTTAGGTGGCTCTCCTGCTAATAGTGCTGTAGTTCAAGACACTTCTGTTTTCTAATGGAGTGAGCAACTTTACACAGTCCATAGTACAACCTAGTAATGACTGGTGTTCTTGTATTACATCCTTATTTCTGGTACATTTTGAGACATGCTAACATTTACTAAACTGTAAACTGCTAAATTCTTTTAAAGCAAGGCTTGATTCTATGAACTTGTCCAGATGACTGAAATAATTTTATTTTGTATGAATCTAAACCACTAAAAAGTTTGATAAACTTCTTTCCATCTGGGACTGATTTAGTCAGATCTCTGCAAATGCAAAAGTTGGCAGCATGAAGATAAAATTTACACTTGAGTGTTGAGGGGGCTTGAGAATACCAAGCTGACACCTCCCTTTTGTGAATGGAGACCCAGGGAATGGCAGCAGGCACACAATCAGCACAGTAATTCTCTGTACCAGTACCTTGAGAGGCTGCTGGCAGTTAGAATGATGGCTGTGCAGGCACAATGCTGGAACACAGCTTTGTTGAGCCCTGCAGGCTCTCTGAACCTCTCAATTCAGTCCTAACACACAAAGAATATGCTCTGTTCACCTCTGCAATTCAGACTGGGCCCTCGACATTACCAAGCCAACAAAGCCAAGAGGTTACCCCAGCCTAACGGGCAGAGAGATTCTGTCTCAGCAGTATGCACAAGCAATCCTTGTTCCTTTCTGAACAAAAATTTTGGGAGACCTATTTGTGATCCCAAATTGAAATTCTACCCTCACAACATACAATGATGCCCATCAGAATCGCTTGGCTGGTTCCATTCATGCTTATTCATTGAGGTGGCCGGGTGCCCATTCACATGGTACCAGACTATTTTCACTGTGTTGAACTGCCAAGAAGAACAGGTTTAGAAGAATAATCTGCACAGTGTTCAAGCTCCTGCTCTTCTGAAGAAAGCTTTTTTTCAGCACTTTTTTAACACTACACATTTATTTTGTCTAAGAGCTTTTGACAAGTTACAATTCTCAAAAAACGTTGCTAGAAGTAACAGACTGACCTAAGTCAGATAAATGCTGCATTCCCCAAACAGCACAAGTAGTAACATCAGAGGTGTTTCAAAGAGACAATGCCTAGCCTATCCTTTTTGTCAGATCCCCACCTTTATTTCACAGGGCTTTTGTAAGCACTACAGTCTGCTGAAAAAGTAATCTACAATGCCTCAACAGCAGACTCCATCCCAAAAGGTGCTATGCAAACCCCCTTTCATATGATAACAAAACAGCCCCAACAGGTTTTGTGCCTACTCCACAACTATGAACTCCACTGCAGAGACCAGGACTGTATCTGAATGGATTTGTGGGCTCATTAGTGCCAAGTGTTTCACAGCTGCAGGAACAGCAATGCTGTCTGACTGCACTGAGGCAGTAACAAAGAAGATATTCCCCCCAGTGACACACTACTGAGCTAGGAAAAGGATAAATCATTTACATTGCACTCAAGCTGCTGCACAATTCTAAGTGTAATCTGGCATGGCTAGTTTTTGCTTTTTTTCTCATATCCACTCTGTCTCACTACAAGGGGGAGAAGAAACTCCCTACACTAATTGCCAGGTTATCACTTAAAAAGAAACCATGACCATTACAGCTACCACCAATGGCTTGCTTGGACCTCCTCAGAAACCACTATGGCTTTGCTAAAATTTAATGAGGCTGCACTCACAAATACGTGCAGTTACTTCTAAGCATACATGCTGTCAGCCCACATACCAAAAAATTTAAGTAGAGCATTCCAAAAAAGTACAGTTCTAAGTAGAGGCACTGCAAATGTCTGTCTCATTGTAGAAAAGAGACCATCTCCAGATCAAGCAGACTGTGACTGCATATGAAAAACTAGGAAGAAAATCTACAAGAGGAATTTTGTTATAGAAGAATGTTTATTGACAGTTTTTATTGGTCTCACAGAAAGTGTATCCAAGTACAGAGGGACAGTTTCCATACTAACATAAAATTTTCTACTTGCAAGGGACCTTGCTGAATTGCAGTGTGTTGCTCTATCCATAATCATTCCTGTAGGCCTTTGCTTGGATACGTAACACCATTCTCCGAGCATAAAAATCCCTGTATTCCTCAGGTAGTTCTTCAAGTGTTTTCAAGGCTCTGTCCAAGATCTGTATAGCTCTAGAGGCTGCCATGGGATCTTTATTTCCATAAGTGTCAGTCTTATCATAGGACTCAGCAGGAAGGTGCTTCCAAAAGACATTCAGTGCCACTCCAAATTCCTCAGAAATTACATTATGGAACCACAAAGCTGTAGAAAGAACAGTGTCTAAAATAAAAATTACTGTCCAAAACTTCCATGTGACTCCAAGCAAGTGTAAGAATTGCCCAAACTAAATCTAGTTAAGGAAAAGCCTCAACTACTGTATTTTTCTTTATTTATAAACATCCATATGAATGTATTGCATTGTACCAAATTTAAGAAGTTTTTCAAGACGTTTATGCTGATCCATAACTTCTCATAAAAGTGACAATAGCTGAAGCACAGAGATACTCAAATGTAAGCAAAAGATAAGCGTAGGGTGAAAGAAAGACACCTTCCCTTGCTCTCCTCCACTCTAAATGCAAGTATCTATTTTCACTTAGTCCCTAACCTTGCACATGCTGTCCAGGCATTAATGTAAACCACCAGCATCAGCCAGCTCACCCAGGCAAAGTTGCTAATCTTCTCATAATGAAGGCATGAGGTTTTTCAGCTGAATCATCGTGACTGTGGTAAGGAAGCCAAGACATCTTTGCTTCATTGAGTACATTTAAAGAATCAGTTTAATATGGTATATTTAGGATATTTGAATTTTAAGCTAAAAGCCTGAATGCTGTGTTTATTGCATCTTATTTGCCTGTAGGTGCTGAAGACATAGAAAAGTTTATTCTGAGAAATAAACATGAAGTTTCTTCCAGGTTAGGAAGAGGGACTGCTTCTACCTTCTTCAAAATAACCACACACATTCCTCCAAAAACATCTTATTTTTCAGTGATATGCACTGCAGGATGCTGACAAAGCACCATTCTCTGGACTCAAAAACCCCAATGCTCCCCAGTCAGTGTTAAGAGAGCTGAATGTGACTCAGGTTTGACTCCGCTCACCCACTGGCAAAGACAAACAAGTGTCTGGACTTCATAAACAGAAAACAGGGATGCTGACATCAGCAGCAGTGTGACATAAAACTGTCTAACTGTAACCAAAAGTTTATTCAGGAAGAAACAAAGGTAAGTTCAAAATTAAGTAACAAGTCAAAGGCTAAGAAACTATTATTTTATAACTTCCTAAAAACCTACTACCTTCTTGTTTACTGACCTGTTTATATTGCCCAGATAATGTAAAAGTGACAGGATAAGTCATATCTGCTGCAAGCTCACAATGAGTTAAAATAAAATCAGTAACAAGGAGGAGTCAATAGGAGTAATTCAAATGCCTTTCCCTGACTACCAGAATTTGTCATGTCAGCCCAGGAAACAGCTTTCTGCTTGTGCAGAAAAATTATTAAGACTTGTGTTTCCATTCCCCAAAGATGATTATTAATCTTTAGAAGGTCCAATAACTTTACCATCTGTAATTCTCATCAGACCATGTGCCTGAAGTGCCAGAGCTACAGAAGAACAGAAATTTTATTTCACTCAAATTCTGTCACTAAAAAACTCAGGTCACTGAAGTAATTTCAGATTTCAGAAGGCAAGTTTATAGTATTAATCTATTAAGACACAAGTTCAGGAGCATAGAGCATACACTTGAGGGAAAGCAAGATTTGTAGGTAGATATAATAATACTGTTTTTCAGGTTAATTGTACAGTTGGAAGAAGTAAATTAGTTTTACCAACATTGGCTTTCAATGCTTCTACTTATAACAGAGAAATGCTTTAGGATTCTCTTACCATCTCCAGAAATCATAAATTAGAAACAAGACTGTTTAATACCATGCCATGGTCAGGAACTATTTACTGCTTACCTGGAATAAATAACACATCTCCTGCTTCCAAAACACACTCATAGCGCTTGGCTTTCACAAAAAGTGGATATTTCTCCATGTCTGGGTTATCCACATCCAGTACCTCTGATTTAGTACCTAGGAAAATTTCAATGAATAAATAGTCCCACTCTTCCAATAGTAACAAAGCATTATCATATTGCTGGAGATGGCAGTTTTTGAATCAAATTTAGTCCTGGTTTATTTCTCAAAACCAAGAAAACCTGATGGCAGCCCTCATTTACTGAAGAGATGTTCTCCTCTTGTCTGTATTTGTTCTGTAACTGCAACCTTATTAACACTAAAAACCACTTTTCCTGACATCTAAAAAAGTATTTTGAATCCAGACAGAACATTTTACTCCTTCAGTTAGGTGTTGAAAATAATCAGACAAAGCTGCTGTTTTCCTTAGCTTTGACTAAAGCACAAAGAATCAGAGTTAAAGGAACAAGTTATATTCTTTTATAGCAAATCATCTGTTAGTGATTATTTTCTACAGTGCAACACTTGCGAGTTGAAAAGCTAAGATCACCAAACTCCAATCTAGATACCTGTGACATGCATACCTGATAAATATAAATACGGTGCATCTCGAGGACTGTACAAAACAACTCTTTTTCTCCCTGTGACTTGGATTAAGAAGTTGTCCATCACCTGGGATGAGTGTAATAATAGAGATGTCAGCCAAAAGTTGATTGAATAAATATATAGACTTCAACTGATCTAATTATTAGCTTAAAAAAAGAGTATTAATAAAACCTTCACATGTTAAGAATTATCTTATAAATAAATTTATTCAGAACTCACTGCACAGTGTTAGAAGACAACCTTATTTGGAATCTATTGCATTGGAGCCAGAAACCACTACAATCATTGCACAGTTGGCAGTGTATTGTACAACTAGATTTTATCTTAATCTGGCCATTAGAGTGAAAAAAAAAAAAAAGGAAAGCAATTTTGAAGACAAAAGTGTTTAAAGTTACTGTATTTCAGATTTTCTACTGAAACTCAAAACAGTTTAAAAAAGGGAAACAAAATAAAACATCCTTTAATCTTGCAAATCTGGCATTTGACATAAACCCAGTTAAGATATTATGCCTAAGCAATGCAACATTTAAAACTCACCACACCACAGAATGTGGTTCATTTTACTGCTTCAAAATATGTGAAGTTTGTTATTATTCTCTAATCTTTGACAGAGATTTGCACCTTATTCTCTCAACTCTGTAATGCCATCTGCAACATTTCATGCTAAACCCACGTATTACCTACATCATAATGTGTCCATAACTGTAATCCAGCTGAGCTGATGCGGAAGACACTAGAGAAAAACTGTTCCTTCTCAAAATACTCTGGAATATGAACATCTTCTGCTAAAGTAGGAAACTGCTTCCTGATATCTGCAATATCCTGAAACAGAAAGGGCATAGAGAGAGAAACATCTATGCGCATTTAAATGGGGGAGCACTTCACATTCATTTCCAATCATATGAAACGGGGTTAGAACTTCAGCAATGGCAAAAACCTGAAATCAGCAATGTTTTTCAGCATTGACTTGCCAAATGCCATTAATAAGAACAGCCAGAGCCAGAGAGCTTCTCTTAACCATGGCTGCTAGGATTCACACTGCAGGAGCAATTGGTCAGCATAAATCCTTTTATATTAGTTTACAACAAAAGCTAAAGAAAGACAGTTTAGCAATGTACTCTTCAGTGACCAGCTCAGCTCCCATGCAACAGCAACTATTCTAGACACATTAAAGTACTCTGACATAAATCCAGTCAGATTCACAAACCATGTGACCCTAAGTAAGTTGTATGACAACAGACTTTAAAAAATATTTCTAAACTGCAATTTTACAATATTAGAACTGTAATCTCTAGTAACTTACCTTCCTAACATCTTCACCCACTGATCGCAAATAGTACTTTTCATCCTGAAGAGAACACAAAAAGAGAATTGTTTGGGGTTTTTTAATAAGAATTACCAAAACACATGAACAGAGAGCTTGTATTTTCTCATTTATCGAATGCAGAACTTCATTAAAATATGGTATAAATAAAGGGCATCTACAAATTCAGCTTTGTTATACTGCCATTTACTAATCCCTGTAGGAGGATACAGGATGAGTAAATAAAGGTGGTATAGAATGTAATCTTACTCCCTAAAGAGTTGCAGCTGGGTCAATTATTAGGCTTAGGAGCAGGCCTAATTTTAATAGGCCACACCTGTAGCCAATAAGAAGAGTGGTATAAAAGAGTGGATTGGTGGGACCTGGAGTCAGTTGGCTGCTGTGAGGACAGGGAAGAGTCAGTGCTTAGAGGAGCTGCCTACAAGAAACATCAAGGAGGTATGGAACTCTAGCAATGTAGAACCCTTGCACTGTAATGACAATAGAACCTTTGTAATATAATGACAACAGATCCCTGCAGCTCATCTTGACAAAAGGGAAAAATAAATTAACTGAAAGGAGAAGAGTAAATAAAGTGTGGAAGGACTGATTAACTGCTTCAGTATTGCTGTTACTGAACACACTCAAAGTAAAGGCTGATTATAATTTAAATTCTTCAGTATATTGATGCAGAAAATTATTTTATTGCCTTCAAAACTTACAGCAACCTATGCAGCATAAAAGGTAAAAAAGCATATCTCCATTCAAAACTATTTGCTTCCTAATCACAGTTATCTGAAAAATACTTAGCCTGAACAATGATAAGTAGAGATAACCACACATTTGCTACTCACAAATTATGTTACAATATATCTAGATTTGTATTTTGATAGTCATCAAATTCTAAATGTCTTCATGACATTTTCTTGCAAACCACACGAATTATATTGTTGTCATTCTAAAGCAAGGTTTGATTTCTAAATTTCATACTGGAATTTTTGCTCATGTAAGCAGTTTTTGTTAAGAGAAACAGGATAACTGAAGTTAACCACACTGTAGACATGCAAAAAAACTTCTGAGAATTACTTCTTGTTGGAGAATTTTGTTCAAACATGGCTCATAGAAAGAGGCCATGAAAATATACAGCTGATGGAAAAGTAAAAAGGCAGCTGTAAGCAGTAGTTCCCAAGCCTGTTTCTGTAAATAACTAAGTTCTCAGGCACATTTTTATAAACAGCAGGGTTCTCAGGCAGTCGTCTCATAACAGGTAAACATTCTGTCCTTGGCTATTTTGGGAAAGTAAAAGTAACAGACATGGAGGTTTTGAGAACCATTCATATCAGGGTGAGAACACAAATCTTGGTTTCAATAACAAACCACAGGTATTGAAAACAAAAGGAGGGATCAATGTTTAATCTGTAGCCTATGATGAGCTCGGGTTTTGCAATACGTATGAGCTTAATTAACACTGTTGTAAAATGTGCCTGGTGGATCAATAAATCGGAGTTAGATGCTCATGAATCCGATGGTCGTCTCCCTTCGCTTTCTACAACTTCTCATGTTTTTTCCTTTGGCATCCACACACAAGAAAGTTAAAGATCAAGTCTTTTCCTGAAGTAAGACTTTAAATTACAGTTCATCACTTTTCTCCAAATACCAGCAAAATAACCAACAGAAGAAACTGTGACACTAAGGAAATTACCTCAGTAAGAAAGTACTCTTTATGCTTGACTTCAGCTGCTCTTTGCACAAATGAATCAAAAGGCAGAGTTCTGAAATAGAAATATTTGAATTTATATCATGAGTCAGTGTAACAACACACGGTCTAAACTCTAGATTTATAATAAGCTCCCTTACCATATCAAGTGCAATGGCAGATGCAATAGGATGCTCTTATTTTTTTAAAATAATATGATGACTAATCAGTGTTTGCAGCAGGTGTTTGAAGAGTTCTCCCAAGACAGAAATCCTACACTCAGAAACTTCTGTTTAGTGAATTGTTCCAGTATATATCCAAACAATCCTGTAATAGCTGAGGCTGGAAGCATCCTTGGAGCTCCTCCAGCCCAAGCCCCTTGCAAAGAGCAGGGTTCACTACAGCAGCTTGCACAGGACAGCATCCAGTTCTGTTTCATGGAGACTCCATAATCTCTCTAGGAAACATGTTGCATTTGTTCCATTGTTTGAGTAACCTGACTGTAAAACAGTGTGTCTGTGTGTGTTAAAGGGGTTGACAGAATTTCCTGTATTTCAGCTTGTGCCCATGGCCTCTTGTCCTGTCACCGTGGATCACAGAGAACCTGGCTCCATCAAGTGTTCATACACTTTGTTAAGATCCTCCCCTTGAGCTTAGGAGTTCTGAATGGTCTGAGTCACAGAACAAGACATTTTTTGCAGTCAAATTAGGACTCAAACTGTGGCAATACTTGCTTAACTGTTTAGGTGTGTCATTTTTAGGCTTGTTTACTGTACTTTTTTCTAAATTTGCAGAAAAGTTCAGCATCAATAAAACTCTCACAGGGAAGATGCACATATTTGTATCTATGCATTTTCTGCTATGAATTTGTGCAGGAATACAGGTAATTACCTTCATTTGTACATCTATAAAATTTATTTCAGTTATATGGATTTTTTTTTAAATATATGCTTTCTCAGCTCCTCAAAACACAGGCATCTCAATATTTCAAATGTTTCTTTGCAGCTTTCCTTAAATGTACTAAACACAGCTTCAGAAGATTCAAGAAGAGTAACTGGGCATTAGAGCTGGTTCCTCTGAAGTCAGTAAGTGTGACATATTTATCTACATAACGGGGGCTTTTCATGCAGATTACAGATTTTGGTATCAATTGATAACTGAATGGCAAACCAAACACAATCAGCAACAGGACATGCATTCATTATTATGAATTCAGTGTTACATTCATGCAGCTCACCGTCTCACACTAAGTCTCACTGGATAATTAACTATTGCATGTAAATATCATTTCACAGCAACCACCAAGTACCCAGGGTTAAGAAGAAACCATTCTCAAGCAAAATTTTTCTTGATCCTGTTATCTTTTCTACTAGAATGTGAACCTGCATGTGACAATACTTAAACCAGTTCTCTAAACATTTTAGGCTTGCTTGGAATAGGCAAATACAAAATCCATTGAAGTCAATGGAAAACCAAACAAAACCCAATGCTCTGACTTCAGCCACACTGTTCTATCATGTCTGCTGC
This sequence comes from Melospiza melodia melodia, assembly GCF_035770615.1. Taxonomy (NCBI): domain Eukaryota; kingdom Metazoa; phylum Chordata; class Aves; order Passeriformes; family Passerellidae; genus Melospiza; species Melospiza melodia. Next base: position 27,026,903 of record NC_086201.1, on the reverse strand, counting down.
TGAAGAAAGAGCACAGCTCTCACTACAGCTTAAACTGATGCATTTTGGTGCTACCACAGCTCTGCCCTTGCTATCTCTGCCCCCATCACCCCATCTCCCCCTTTACAGCAGCACTGGCACTCATCTGACCCCCATGTGAACCTGCTTACAAAGCTAAAACAGCAGAAAACCATTCAGATTTCTGCAGCACGTCACAACCTGGCTGGATGAGTTCCAGAACCAACACAAAAACAGGGCTAGGAGCAGGCAACTCACAACAGAACTGCAGTACTACTGATGTTCATCAGTTTACACTAATGGAACTGCATGTTGAGTCCTCAGAGTTTCTATTCTTTCGTTTCTACTTACTGTCCCTTCAGATTAGAATGAGGGGCTTGCTGTGGAAAAAGTCAAAGTTTCCTGAATTTCAAGTGAAGTATGTGAAAGTCCTGACACCTGCCTTAATGAAACACCATCAGAGCATCAGAGAGTCCATTTGGCTGTCTACAAACCTGCTAAAACTAAGACTCCAGAACAACTGTATGTGAACTCACAGCAAGGGATACTAAAAAAACCCCAAAACAGAGCAGGGGGTATAAAGAATGGAGATAAGACAAAGTTATTCAAGTACTCCCCAATTTCAGAGATTCAATAGTTCATTATGCAGTGAGCAGAATGCATCGTGGTTGTAATTGGTGTTTATTCCCTGAACAACAGGCTCCACTCAGACTTGTGGCTTGTTTACAGCATGTGCTCCCACCTGCTTAGAAGTTTAACACACTGAGCACATCCTGTTCCCACTTGGGGAAAAAAAAACTGCTAAAATTAAGGCATTTACCCTTGAAGACAACCCAATGACTCAGACTAGATGAACTCTGAAGAAATGTTCTGGCAGTTACATAAGAGAAGCTCCAGAGGAGATCAAGGTTTTTTGTGGCCCACATCAAGATTGAAGAGCTGGTGAAATGTGTGGTATCCAGCGGTCTGAGCATTCTGAAAGCTGCACATGCCAACTTTGAAAGGAGCTTGGATTTAACCAGTTACACCCCTTCTGGAGTGGAATACCATGGCTGGCACACACACACACACACACCAGCATTCAAAGGGGATCAGACACACAGTGAGTCAGAAATTGTCACTATTCAGTAACACTGAGAATGCACCACATAACTACAACAAACACCAGGCTATCAAGCACAGATATCAAGGGTGGTTTGGTTTGTTTTTAATTAATGCCTGCAAATGCCAGACTCAAATTTCCTAAAACAGTGCTCTGACAATGTACCTTTGCAACACTTCGTGGCACCATTTTAAAGGTGCTGTTTGGTCCCTCATTTCACCCTCATGGTATTTATTCAGGCTGTAGAATTAATAGAAGAGGGAGAAACCCAGGACAACCCTTTGATACATAATGTAATGTTTTTACAAACTATCTTCCCATTCCCACCCTCAGCTCCAAACAGATGCACTGTATGTCTGTAAGTTACAAGCACATGCCTTTAAAATGCAAGAGGCTTTGGAGTGAAGTACCTATACACAAAGTTCTTACTGAGGAAATCCATCTGTGGCACTGCAGAAACATGAATCTTTACTTCTTTAGATCCTTCAGCTTGGCTCAAGTAATCTATTGTCCATTTGGTGGTGCAAGTGCCCAGTTCCAGTCCTGTCAGCACTACTGGCTTTCTCTAAGGAACAACAACAAAATTCAGTGGTGAATTATCACAGCATCCAACAGAAAAAAAAACAGAATGAATTTTTCAAATTACATGGAAGGAAATGTTTCTTTGTAAGTGTTGGAAATGTTTCTTACACAAGGTTACGACTAATCTGTTCACAAGCAATGTGAATCAAAGGCTGAAAGTTGAAACAAAATGCAGCAAATTATGGAACTGTTTCTCTATTAACTACATGTTCTTTCCTAGTTGGGTAAGGAAGGATATGGAAAGGCAGAGACATTTATAGCCCACACTTTGTGCTGGGGCCATTTAGGAATCCATCCAGATGAAGAACTAGATTTAGTCCTTCTAGCCAAGGTTTAGCACAAAACATGTAAAAGCTGACACATTTAAGGTGCAGCCTGTGAGCTGTGGTGATGCTGTTATGTTCTCATGAGAGAAAGAAGTTCTTTCCACCCGTACCAGGTTCCTCACTGCTCACAACCACAAACAGGTTTGATCCAGCCCGCACACAAAAAGCAGAACGACACTTTTGCTTTTAATTGGGACCTCGGAGGGTGGGGAGGATAAAACAAAAGATGACAAAGACACAAAACTAACGATCACACTTTTTAACCACTGCCAAACACACTGGACTCTTACAGAGATCACCTGTCGGGTTGGACAGCTCAGACAGGACCTGCCTATAGAAGCTCCTTGCTCCTAAACTCCCTCAATAGATCAGGGCACCTTTCCGGGAACACACAAACGCAAACCCTGGGGTTGGCCTGCCCCAGCAGTGCCCGCTGAGGAGCAGTCTCCGGACGCCGCCTGCCTTGCCCTGTGTCGCCGGGTAGGCCCGGCCGCCCCGTACCCGCGGGTAGATGTCCCGCAGGAAGCGCTCCCGTGTCACCCCGTCCAGCCGCTCCACGGCCTCCGCCCGCCGCTCCATGGCCGCGGGCACCGCGTCCGCCCCGCCGCTTCCCCCGGAAAGAAGAGCCCGCGCAGAAGCGTTCCTGCCTCGCCCCCTGGGCAAGGGCCGAGAGCCCGCGGGTCACGGAATTGTCAGGGTTGGAAGGGATCTCTGGAGAGCATCGAGTCCAACCCCTGCCACGTCAGAGTCACCTGCAGCAGGTGACACAGGAACATGTCCAGGTGGGGTTTGAATGTCTCCAGATACAGAGACTCCATGGCTTCCCTGGGCAGCCTGTTCCAGTGCTCTGCCACCCTCAATGTAAGTAAGTTCTTTCTCAAGCTGAGGTGGAGCTTATTATGCTTTAGTTTATGGCCGTTACTCTTCGTCCTGTCATTGAGCACCACTGAGAAGTGTCTGGCACCATCACTTGGCACCCGCCTTTGAGGTATTTCTGTGATCCATGAGATCCGCTCACAATCTCCTCAGACCGAACAGGCCCAGCTCCCGCAGTCTCTCCTCATGAGCAGAGATGCTGCAGCCCCTTCGGCATCGTTGTGCCATCCGCTGGCCTCTCCCCAGCTGCTCCTTGTCTCTTTCTACTGAGAAGTCCAGAACTGGACACCGCACCCAGACGCGGTCCCAGCAGGGCCAGCAGAGGGGAGGCCGCCCCTCTCCGGCGGTGACCGGGGCTCGGGTCCCCCGACCCGGCGCGGCCGCAGCCGCCGGCAGCCGGGACCGCTCCGCCTGCGCCGGAACCAGCGGTGGCCGCGGCCGTGTTTCCGGGGAGCGGGAGTTGCTGCGGACAGGGCGGGGCCGCGCCGGGCCATCATGGCGCTGCGCTGCGCGGCCCCGGGCCGTGTCCGCTGGCTGGCGCGGGCGCTGGCGGGCTCCGCCCGGCTCCTGCCGCCGGCTGCAGCCCCACCGGGCCCCGCCCGCACCCGTCCGCCCCAGCTCAGCGCCCAGGCTCGGTTTGCCAGCAGCGCCGGGTCTGGGACCGAGGGCCCTCAGCGGCGTGTTGTGGTAGTGAGGATCACCAGCCCCTTCGCCTGGCTCCGCACCCGCTTCTACTACCTGCTCATCCGCCTCTACTTCGACCACGAATTCAGCATCGAGGAGTTCACGCGGGGAGCCAAGCAGGTGAGCGGGCCTGGGGCCTCGGGGCGAGGAGCGCGGCCGGCCTGAGGGGAAGGAAGGGTCCTGCTGACCCTCCCCAGGGGCTGCCGGTGCATCCCCTGGTTCTTTAATTTCGTGGAGTTGTAGAATCAGTTAGGCTGGAGAAGGTTTCTGGCATAGTCACAGATTAACAGAACGGGTGAGGTAGGAATAGGTCGCAGTGGGTCATCTGCTCCATCCTCCCTGCTCCGGCAAGGTCGTCCTAGAGCACATGGCCCTGGATTGTGTCCAGACAGGTCTAGAATGTCTGCAGTGGGGGAGACTCTGCAACCTCTGGGCAATCTGTTCCAGTGCTTGGTCACACTCAGTGTAAAGAAGTTCTTCCTTGTGTTCAGGTGGAACTTCTGTGCATCAGTTTCTGCCCATTGCCTCTTGTCCTGTTGCTTGGTACCACGGAGCAGATCCTGGTCCATACTCGTGGCACTCACCCCCTGTAAATATTTATACACGTTGATGAGGTCTCTCTCAGCCATCTCCTCTTGAGGCTGAACAAGTCCCATAAGCTTTTCCTGGAGGAGAGATGCTCCAGTCCCCAATCCTTGCTGCTGGACCCACTCCAGCTCTGTGGCTGTGTTGTACATTCAGTCCAACGTATCACCAAACACCACTTTATCAGCCAGTTTCTGGCATCAGTGCCATGTCCACTCTTTCTTTAAACATTTCCAGGGATGATGACTCCACCACCTCCCTGGGCAGCTCATTTCAATGTTTGACAACCTTTTCCATGAAGAAATTCCTCCTGTTGTCCAGCCTGATGTTATTTATTATGTGTGGACATCATAGCACAAATGTGCTCCTGTGTGTAAAATACATGGAGTTCTCCCCTGCCGGCTCCAAGCACCACACTTCAAGGCAAATGATATAAGCAGAGCTTTACTTTTCCTCAGGAATTTCTTGTTTTCCCAGATTCCACAATTAAAATGAACTGGTTAAGCCATCCCCCAAAGTAGCATGAAGGAAGGTGCTTCCAAATGTTGTAGAGACTTTAAGGAGCAGTGTGTCTCCTCTTAGCAGGTTTTCCTGAAACGATCAAGCTTAGACAGGCATAAAGCTGGTGTATATATATTTATTTCTCCAAATTTATGAGCCCAGTAAGCCTTGTCAACAGAATGTGTCAGAGAGGTAAGTATCTCAGAGTTAGTCATATGAAAATTACAGAGTTATCTGTTGGGAAACTTTTTATTATTGTGTTTACATTTACAAAAAAAAAAACCAAAAAAAAAAACCAGCTCAAAATAACACCTTGGGGGAAAAATGTTAAAATGATTAGGATCAGTTCAAGAGAGGAAAAAACCCACAACAAATAATTTGACACATGTGTGGAACCACCTGTTTTACCTTGGTCTGTTTTTTTTTAGGTTTTGTTTTGGTGTTTGTTTTTACTTGGTGTAGAGTCCTAAATACACTGTCCTTCACAAGTGCACTACTTGAATGTCTAGAGGCATAATTGTATGTAAATATGCCTGCAAAATTGAGGGGAGAAAGGAGAGCTGCGCTTCCTGAAGTCTAGAGACTAAACCAGATTTGTAAAGAAAATTTGTAAATTGCAGCATCAGTTTTGATTGGAACCAGAAGATGAATGAGAAGAGGGCAGGGGAACAAAATATCTACAGGGAAAGACATAGAGTGTTTGAATTATCAAAATGAGTAAAAGCAACATGCAAAGTACCGCAAAGCTTTTTTTTTCTTTTGTAAACTGTGAATTCACCTATTGGAAGCTTTGATGTTTTAAATAAGAAATGGAAAAGAACTTGTATATTTTTATCAATTCATTAAATCACTCTTATAATGCTTTAGGGATTACATTTCAATTGTGGTACCCTCTGCAAGTATTGAAATCTTAAATCACAGAATATTTGGGTAGCTTGTCATACACTTATGGATTTGTCTGAAAAGTAAGCCAGCCTAGAGTTATTTGTTCATGTTTGGTATTTGATTCTGTTTTATTTTGGTAGGCCTTTTCTGTTGTTTCAAAGCTGCTGTCTCAGCGTAAACTTGACCTGCTGGAAGAACTTGTATCAGCAGAGGTAAATGCTTTCCATCTCCTATCCTAGCAGTTGATTGTCTGTTACAAAGTTAACATGGATGCATTCAGCCTGGCATTACCTACAAGTTGCCAGTTTGGTTTAATTTGGGAAAAACAGTGTAATGTGACATAGGGTGGGCAATTTTTTTGTCCTACAGCTTTTTTTATGTTTATTTTAAGGCATGAAACTTAATTTGAAGTTATTGTACTTAAAATAAAATAAATTTTAGCTGTTGAGCATAAGGACCAAATGCCAGAAGGATTGCTGGTGTACCAGGAAGGATGGAAAGGCTGCAGGCTCTGGATGGCAGGTGGAATTGTGTGTCTCTAGGTGTAGGCAGGTGGCTGAAGCTGACTCAGTCTGTGCACCAGAATTCATGTGAAGAAGGAAACTGGTTTGTGCTCATCCCTGCTGCAATGATACATTCCCACCCCTATCAGATCATAGAGCTGATGACTGGTTTTGGCTGGAAGGCCTCAGTCTTGTGTCATGTCTCAGGGATGTGACCGACCTGGTTAAACATCACTGCTGTGTTTTCTGTGTTTTTATGGATTTTTAATTGCTGAAGTTGTCTTGGCCTTCCCAGGGCATGGAGGTAACAGATGCATCAGAGTCAAGTGGAGGAGACACTCCAGGTCTCTGTCTGCCTTGTTACAGGATGTCAGCATGGCCTGTCCTATTGCCACCCATGCCTTTGCAGCAAAAACTCTGGTGCTGTTCTAGTGCATCCCCTCTGAACAGTGTTGCCTCCTCTCTCTGAACACAGATAGCAATAAAACGTGAGTTTGTTTCTTGCAGTTGTTCTGAAAGGGCATCTCCTCTGCTCCCTCTTGAAAGAACTTGCTCTGGTGGCTGTAAATTTTTCAGGTTTACATTGATGCAGAGATTTCATGTGAGCCAAGGGTGTAGTAGATGAGGCTGTGATCCCAGGCTACTTTGTCATTTCTTTGGCCAGTGAATTTTGTACCTGCAAAATGTACTAGAAATCAATGTCTCCTTGTGAAGATTGCCTCTTGCTTCCATGTAACCTCTGCATTTGTTTGTTATTCAAAAATGGTAGATCAAATTAGGGTAAAAAAATTAGAATTAGTTAAAAATAAGTTCTGTGGTTTCATCCTTTCTTGTGACTTGACTTTCTCATGTGGTGTTTGGGTGCTACCTCTGTGCAGTTTTTGCACCCCACCATTTTCTACTTACACAGCTGTGTGGATCACAGGACACTTAGATAATATGGATGTGAGTGTCATAAGGACATTAATTACCAGGGGAACAATTTTCAGCCAGGTCTGATTTGCAAGGGTTTAAGCTTTTTCTAATGGAGTATGGATCACAAAATGGCAAAGATAAACTCATTGGTAATGAAACTGATTTTCAAGGAAATTTGTGAGAGATGGCTCAAAGATACCGAATCAGTGAGAAGGCAGAGTGTGACTGGAGCCAGCTTCACTGGGCTCTTCTGGGCTCACATGGCTTGTGTTGCTGCTGCTGTTTTGACAGTACCTTTCCTAAACATTTTTTGAGATGCTTGGTTTTCATTTGTTTTGAGCAGTAAATGGAGCTTCTTCAATGCTGCTGAATTAGGTTTTAGGAGTGCCCAAACTTCCCAGTGCTTTTTCACTTTAGCTGTTACATGTGTTAGACAAATGTTTTAGCAATGCAGCTCATTTTATTAACTGCAGTAGAAATAGATTGTTACTTACATTTCCTAATGAAAAACTAAGTGACAGTTTTTCTGAATTTAGGTACTTCAGGTGCTGAAGGAAAAGATTTCTTTGCTCCCTGACAGCCACAGGGATGCTTTAGCAGCTGACATTGATGCAATCATGTACACAACTGAAGGAGATGTTCGCATTTACTATGATGATGATGGTATGTTTAGAACCCTAAAACATTTCAGCAGTGAGCAGTCTTATTTCCTGGTTTTGCTACTAAACAGACATTTTCCATGCAGATGTGGTTTTGAGTACTCTTTCTCATCCCTTGTTTCTTAATTAGTAATTCATCCATATAAAATTTCTTTATTTCCTTTTTAATCAGAGACAGAGATTATTGTTAATACATTATGATACTGTTTTGACTTCTGTCTGGGTTTTCCCTTCTTTTGAACAGAATTTTATATTATTAGTCCTCAGTAATGTGAAACAATTATTCAAAAACAATTATTCTAATATATGCTGAAAGCTGTTTGCTTCAACACTGAAAATGCATCCTGCATTGCACCCTGCGAGAAGAATAGTGAAGGCTGCATAATTAAGTAAATTTTGCTGGTTTAGTCTTTTTGTCATGAAATACACTTTGTTCTAGGACTCCTTGATTGGTTTGGGATTTTTTAAGCTCATGCTGAGCTCAAACATGTTTTTCTTTTTGTTGGATACCTGCATTGTGTGCTCTGTTCACTATCAGACACAGTGGAGATGATGTGTGGATCTAACCCTGGGTCTTCAGTTGAGCATTTCAAGTTGTCAGACCCAGTAAGCATTTTTCCTGGTTTGGGAAATAGGAATTTATTTTTCCCCTCTTAGATTCCCCTCCTGTTTGAACTACTCTGCACACATTTGTTGTATTAGTAGTTAGCTTTGGAATTTGTGGGAACCAACTTTTTTTTATACAGTTTCATTGTATACACTGTCACACCACATTCACGATAAAATACGTGTTTTTTTTAAAGAGTGTATTTTTATTACTGCTAAACAGCATAAGTATGGCATAAAATAGCTTGATCACTCATTATTCTAAACTGTATTCTTTATGGCTGAAGTCAACTGTCCTTCCAGGGTCTCACTAGAATATATGCTGGGTAGCAAATAGGAACATTTGACTGCTGAGAAGCATGAGATCTAACTTAAGTTTTGATTTATTTCCAACAGGAAGAAAGTTTGTTAGCATCCTGATGTGCTTCTGGTATCTGAATGGTGCTAATCTACCTGACGAAGTACCAGGTGAAGCCAAAGTCTTCCAGATTGTGTTTGGAGATGAAAACACAAAAGAAAAGAAACATCTTTTAACAGCTAACTATGAGTAAGCTTGTTTGTCCCTTTCTTTTCCCATGCTCATGAGGTACCTGTGGGGTAGGCAGTTCTGCAAGCACTCCCACTGTGCCACTGCAGAACCTACTGGTTTTTATTTACTCTGATTCTAGTCTAAGTTAATTCTCATCCAGCTTTTCAGTTTTGGTTTTAGGGCCAATTTTTTTAAATACCCCTAATGTCATTATGTTTTTTCCTTGCTTCTGGGTTGATATTAGTGAAAACTTCCTCTGTAAGGAAGAGTGGTATTTGGAGCACTGAATGAGGTTTCTGATCCTCAGAGCACACATTAGGAAGATGGATTTTCATAGAAATGCTTATAAATAATGTCTGTGTTGGGGTACGGATGTCAGAGCAGTGCAGAAAATGTCTACACAGTTGGCAAAATGTATTGAAAATAAGATTCTCAGAAGCTGGGAGAAGTGAGGATTTTTGTGTGACAAATGTGGTATGATCAAGGATTTCTACACCCACATTTGAATTTGAAAACTTGGAGTCTAGGTGATGAGGAGCTCTGAAACAAAGGTAACACTCATGAGGAGACCAGTGCTTTTTACCTGGGTAGATTGTTGTGGATCCATCCCTCAACTGAATTCAGCATCTTCCTTAGAGTTGGAGGTTTCTGAAGTTCCATTAACCTTGAGAGCCTTCCCTTTAAGCCTAAATATCTTCCCAGTCCCACTTTGCAGGAGTGGATTTGCACAGGATTGCAAAGCAGTGATATTATACTGCTCTTGTCCATGACATGCAGATCATTTGAGAACATGAGAATCACCTTGAAGCTCAGACTTGTCTCTAGATAGGGGAGACTCAGTGCTACTGTTAACTCAATCTTTGATGTAGTTCTGAAAATGTATTACCTTTTAAACTACACTTCAGGAAAGAGGAAAATTTTCAAGTAAAATATGGAGCACATGATTTTCTTTCACTTACCATCCCATTAAATGAGACCCTTTACTTACAGATCAAGATCTTCTCTAAAGTTTACTCATATTCCTGCTGTGAGAGCTGAGTGTTTTCTTGGTATCAGGGTCTTTATAGTTGCTGCTTGATCTTGTCTGTGGGATCTGAACCAAAATGCTCTGAAGTCAATGAATTCTGTTTCTTACTTTGGAAATAATTTTTATCTTCCATTTTGGGGCATAAGCATGAAAGTTTAAGTAGCTTTTACAGCAATAAGTTTGAAGTAAAATATTTCTTCTTCATGCCCTGTAGCTCCTTAAGGTCAAGTAAATCTTAACAGCTCTTCCCTTATTATCTTTCCCTTTTCAGGTTCCAAAGGGAGTTTACAGAAGGAGCAAAACCAGACTGGACTATTACACGGATTGAACATCCAAGGCTGTTAGAATAAATGCCTTCTTACAGCTTTTTTATGTACCACTGTAATTGTTTTGATGTAACAAATACCAGGCTTTTTGGGGTCTTTTTTTCCCTTCCTGCCCTTTCCTCCAAAAGAGGGACAAATTTTCTATGTATGATTTCCAAAAATTCTTTCAGAAGCTTGCACTGTGCTGCAGTGTTACAGCAAAGCCTTTTCCCTGGAACAGGCTGGTAGAAATTTAATTGGTTCCAGTGCTCATCCAAGGCATTTAGACAGCACAGTTTCATTGAAGCAGGTGTAATGGATATGTCAATTTCTTACATTCTGACAAGAAATGGTACTATTTGAAAATAAACAACACTTAAATGATTGATGGCCTTTCTGAGTTACTTTCCTATGTTTTTTTTTCCCCTAGGGACTGTACAATATATAATTGAATAATATGCAAGATGAAATAGAGGTAGATGGACTTCTTAGCTTGTCTAGCCTCAGCAGTTCCTTTTGAGGTAATCTTGCTTTTGAATATATTTGAGGTTAAGAAAGTTAGAGCTGCTATTAGTATTTGCTACAGGATTGGAGAAAGAAAAAGCTTTTAGCATTGCACTGGGAAAATGGATCAAACATATATATGTTTTGGAAAATTAAAAAAACATTCCTTTCAATTCAGTAATATATGGGCAATTCCAAGTTTTGAGAATTATGGAAGAAAGATCAGTTGAAAACATTAATTTAAAGGGGACCTGATAGTGAAGTTAAGTCCTCTGTTTGAAATGTATGTTAAAGAAATTATCAAATCCTTACAATCAGATGTTGCAACTGAACAATTTCCTAGTTGCCACTTTCTCTCTGGTTTCTGGAACATGAGAATCCTGGTGTAAGAGCTGGAGGCTTTTCTATGCAGATCAACAGGAAATCATAACAGGTTTCTTCATCCCCTATATCATCTTCAAATATAAAGCTAACTTTCTACCAAGGCATGTTGTAGACATTAGTGCAGTGTTTTGAAAGTGTTAAGTGTAATTACTAAGATTCATAGTAATTGTAATTGAAGGTATAAATGAAATTTTCCATAGTTCAGCTCTTTTGATCCAATGACTTAATGAGAGGAACATCTAAAGCTTATCAACTAGTTGATAACACACTTTTGCTGCAAAAGATGTGATTGGAAATTTACATGCACCATTTTATTCTTTTGAAGTTGTTTATGTCTTGTGGGTTGGAGCCAAAGGGGGCAGCAGTTTGAGGTTTGGGGTTTTTTCCCTGCTTCTGATCTTCAGTTAAAAACTTATCCTGGACACTGCAAATCTCCAACAGACACAGACCTACCCATGGATTTATTGCACCATAAATAAATCAGAAAGGCATATAAATGACTAAGCTTGCTGTATTGGAAAATGGCATTCTCCCCCACTGAATAAAACTGGTGTAGTTAAACTGGATTTATAGTCTCACACTGGCTTCAGTAGAAAAAACACCACCCTACCCCAGAAAAACCTTCACAAACCAGCCCCAAACCCAACTTTTAATGGACAAATGTGGAAGGTTTGCCTCATTTTACCTGCCATCCATAAATTCTCTGTCATAAATCTGATCATCATGGCAATTAATCTGACTGAAGTGATGGCCACTGAAGGGCATTTGTCATTTTATGGCATCCACATTTTCTTTTGTGGAAATACTTTCTTCTGTGTCATTTGTTCAAGCAAAACAAGAACTTCTGGTTTCTATATTGCTATCAAAAAGTAGCAATAAGCAATTATTTTAGTATAGTGGCTCCTAGTGAATATATTTCTCTATGCTATCAAGGTTGCCAGAAATTCTTATGGCAAAAAGGATGAGTAAAGGGTTAACTGTACTTCATCTCAAAGATGGAGAGAATATTGTCTTGTAATTTGGGGATTTCCAGAGCTGCCACTCAAATACCTTACTCTAAAAATCATAATGCTATCTCAAGTGTTACAGAATTTGAAAAAAAGACCTAAAGAAAGTGTCTTGTTAAAAACATCTTCCTGATTTGGGAATAATGATGCTCAGCAGATAACAACAGAGCAGTGTGGGGAGCTCTGTGTCATAGCTTGCTATTGCTCCCAGTTTCCCTTGCTGATCAGTTCCAGACATCGCCTTGGAAATGACAGTGTGTAAGGATAAGGGTGTGCTTCATTTCCCTTCAGTTTCCTTACCTGGTGTCCATTTCTGTTGCCTAATGCCTGGGGACAAGTACAGTTGTAACTATGGTGTGCAGCCATAATAAATAAAGCCCCATTTCAAATGTTTGCAGTTTTAGCCTACAAATGTTTCCATTCAGACCCCATTAATTCTTGAATTGAAAACAATGTTACCAGTTTGGTAGTGATTTTGGGGGTAAAATTCATATCTCTATTAGCAACACTAACATGTCTGATTGATTTTACACAGAGCAGTGAGGTGACATGGTCTCTGGACTACAACAGGATGCAGATTCAGAGTTCCACACTCTTCTCCCCTGGGCAGCATCATGGTTCTTTAAGTCCATGTGGAGTTGGGAAGCCTTAATTTTTTATTTGTTCATCCAAAACTGTGATCATATTTAATAATTCCTGACAGCTGCCTGGCACAATTTCGATACATGTGCCTAAATCTTGACAAGCACTAATTAAATCTGGCCAACAAACCTCCCATTAATTCACACACCCCACTCACCAGTAGATGGCCTTGGTCACAAAGCTATTGTGGCTGGGAAGTAAGTGATATTAATGAAACTGTAAGCAGGGTAAAGGATAAAATGGTAGAAGCATTAAATGCTATTTCAATAATTCAGATTTATCTTATTAAAAAGTCTTGATATTTTCCCTGGCTTTCATTGTGAGTCAACGATAGTGTCTTGTGTTCTCTCTAAAGTGCCTGCCCTTTTTAAGGTGGCAATTTATCTGCATTCTTAATGTGGGAAAGATGTGCTGTATGTGTGAATTTACACAGGCACCTCTGTGGCTGACAGTGGCAAAGCTAATTTTTAATATTTAAATTTTAAAATATGTTTATCATGTTGATTGTGGGTCCTTTGCTCCTGTCCCAGCAGCATCTGATTACTTCAAGGGACACATTCAGCTTTCCCCAGTTTTCAAGACATGTTCAAGCTTGACCTTATCATCACTACAGGTTATATTTAGTTAATTATTTTGAGGTCTTATGGCTGGAAATCTGTTTAGTTGTAGAAGTCATATTGTTTATCACAGTAATGATCATACTCCTTCAAAACTTCACAGCTCTCCTGCTTTTTTTGTTTGTTGTGTGATTGAGCTTAATTTCTGCCTCATGTGCCCTATTGGCTGCAGCTGGGGGCTTTGAGATTCCTCCCTGGCTGTAGTGGCATGATGGCTCACAGCTTAAAAGAGATGGGATACAAGAGTGTGTAGTGCTTTTAGTTTCATTTCTCCCTTGTACATGGGTGTGATTTCATTTAAAGTGCTTTTAGTTTCATTTCTCCCTTTGAGAATAGCTGATCTCTAGGCACTGACCACATGTTGACACAGGAAGAGGTATTTAGCTGTTAAAAAAGCAAGCATTGCCTACACAGCTATGCTTTTGTTCTTCTAAGGGAAAAGCACCTGGGGCAAATGCTGTTGCACAGTGAGTACTGGCTACCCTAAGTCATAGGAGTTCCTCTCCTTGTCTTTTACCTTCATTTTCCATTGCTGGTGTGCCAGCCTTTTGGATATTTATAGTATTGCCATAGGATAGAGGTTGGGTAAGTTACTGTGAACTTGTGCAACACTATTGAAAACACTCCCTTAATCACAATGCTTCTCTTAATGTGTATTTTGTCTGATTTCAGTGGCTTTTCCTAATATAAAGTTCTCCTATTGAAGTTGTTCAGGGGAAACTGTTCTGCATTTTAATGGGAGCAGACATCTTTGCTGCCTTTGAAGTTACTCCATCAGAAATAGAGGGAAGCTAAAGTTAGATATGCTGTATTTTCTTGTGTGCCATTTCAGCCCTCCTCTGCTGTCACAGCACAAGGCTTTTCACAGTGAGGTTGGTACTGTAGTGCCAAGAGGCACCACGAGGGAAGGGAGCAAGACAGCAGAGAGAAGTGCAGAGGAGGTGCCATTTCACCAAGGATGAAGGCAAGATGATTTCCATCTTGCCATAAGGTTCCAGCCCTCCATCTGAGAAGGTAATGAAGCATTTGTACCAGTACTTGTAAACATGGTAGGACCATTGTGGCTTGAATTGTAAACTTACTGTGAATATACTTAAAAGTTTCAGAAGCAAATCTACAGATCAGATGTTAAGTCTGAATTTGTATCAGCTGCATTAAGACAGTAATTATAATAAAATCTTAGCATAATTTCTGTTGTGAATAAGGGAGGGCTTTTTCCTTTTTCATGTTGTTCTATGGTGGTTTTTGTTTGTATTTTGTTTTTTATTCTCTCCTAAACACCAGCAGTTAGTCAAGGCTAGAAAAAGTGTTCATTGCATAAGACATAGCATAGACGTCTAAGGGAAAATTAGATTATCAGTCATTTTTACATATTTCATGTTCTACTTTTAGATTCTGTGTTGGAAAGAAGTGGGGGTTTAATGCCAAATTGGTAACATTGACTGACTTTCTCTGCAGTGGAGTCTGTTGTTTCCTGATGGAATCATTTGCATATGTTTTTGCCCAGTTTTCTGCCAGTGCAGCTTGTGCTGCAGGGTCTACTGCAGTGTACAATTTAATCTCTTGCTTTTATTTCACTGAAGTATATGGGTTTCAGCAGGGGTAGCTGGGTGAAAGTTAGTGCCTGCATTATACTGGAGATCTGCTTAAGTGATCTAATGGTTCCTCCTGGCAAAGTCTGTGAAATTACAATAGCAGAAGTAGAGAGAGGAAGGGGATCAAAGGTGGGTGATAATGCAGGATTCATATAAAAGGGAAGCTCCATGTATTCTGTCTCTAGAGCAGAAGCTGAAACAGCCCTGAAATTCAAGAACATTTAGAAAACTTGCGAAAAATAAATTATGAGAAGGTTGGTGTTCTGACTGGTGGTTGTTCTCTCAGATAAAAGGCAAGAGAACTCCCTTGTACCTAAGGCAAGGAGAATTTCTTGTAGGATTCTGATGTAGTGTCCTGGGTATGAGGAAGAAGAACATTCTGGTGGATTTATAGTGACTTTCCTCAGTTGTGAGAAAGGTCTTTAGAACACTTTATAAAATGAATACACATGAAACCTTCACTTGCAAAAACCAGGGATTGATTACTTCTCTCCACAGTAGTCACTGCCTTCTCATGAGACTGTCTGATCCATTCAGGCTGTAGTCAAATGGCCTTTGTGATTTTATTTACTGTCACACAACCCTCTTCTTTCCTTGTAGATCTAGCAGGGGGTATTTGAGAAGATGAGCTGCTGACATTCAGTCACAGATACATTAATGCCATTGCAGTCTCAGAATCAGTTGTTTGTCTTTTCTCAAAACTCTCAGTATCTCTAACAGGCTACCCAGAGCTGAGCATGCTGCTGCTGATGAGCCTACTGTATTTATCCAGTGTGTTGGAATAATTTCCTCTAATTTCATATTTAAGAGTTCTCAAGCTTAGTTTGCAGGATCAAATTTCTTCTGTTAAGCATAGTAGCAGAGTGCTTGAGATTTCTCCCCAGCATTATTTCTGACCCTGTGCATGACCAATAGGGATTTCTTTCCTTGTTTAGTTAGCTGGGGTTCTTTTGTCCAATCATACGTTACCACCATAGATTTGTTCTCCCCTTGTTATTAACCTTGTGCTTTCCTACTCTTTCTACTATATTCAGTATGCTCTCCTTTCTTTCTTGTTCCTTTTGCTTTCTTTATGGTGCATTAAGTGATTATTTCTTTCATCCTGTGCCCAGAAAAAAGATAAAATCTGTATTTCAAAGATTATGCCCAAAGCTACTTAAAAAAAGATTTGGTGATTCAGACATTCAAAAAATGCCAGAGAAAGGCCAGCTCTAGTTTCCTGTACTCAGATTTTCATGAGCTCTTATCTTGCTGCCTGTCTGCATGTGTCTGCTGGGACAGGCAGAGCTGTGTCACTTGAAGTCAAGGCCTGTCTACATGCCAGTGATTCTGAAAATTGCCCAGTGTACCGTGTCACAGTTGTGTACCCCCTCCTGCTCTGATCTCTTGTCATATTCTTCATATGTAAATTGATACCCCAACTCTCAGTACAGTTTATTTGATACGCAAAATTTCTGTGTCCATTCAAGCACTAATCCAGCCAATTGTTTGAGCACAAAAGACCTAATTGTTTGCTGTAGCTTCCCTGCTGCTTTACTAAAACAGTGACCCTTTAACTTATATTTACATGAGCTTTACTTTTTGCTTAAATTTTTCTTGAACTTTCACTAGACATTTACTTTAAAAACCCTCCCAGTACCATTTGGGCGTAGTATGAGCTACAAAGCAAAGAGGATTTTAGAAGGATTCATTTGGATACATAGTGTTGCCTGCTTGCTTCTTAGCTGGTTTGCTGGGCTTTGTGGTTTGAAAGAGCTGTTGTGTGGGAGTTTTGAATCGCTTTCTCTTCTAATTTCATGTTTGCATTCACAACAGGCTGCCTGTTTTAGTAGTCTTTTATATTTCTCCCCAGTGGACTATATTTCCTGTTTTCTTTGTGAACATCACCATATGTAATTGCTTTACCATTCTTGCTTTCTTCCTGAATGATTTGGGAACTATTTTGGAGCCTTTATCCAGATATACATCCCTTTCCCAAGTGTGAGCTCTCCTATGTTCCCAGGTTAGTCCTGAGCAAGACTGTTTTGAAGGCCACGTTTGCACTTTCACATATTTTGTTTTTTCTGGCCTGCCTTTCTGTTGCATTTCCTTGTGGAGTCTTGACAGCACTATTGCAGTGTCTGTGCTGATGCTGCAGCTGTTTGGAACACACAGGTATCTGAGGGAAGTGGCTTTATGCTGTCACTTCAGTTATTCTCTGACTGGTAGTCCTGATTATTGATGAAGATCAGATCTAAATATAGGGTCTTTGTGGATTTGCTTGTGTATTGGTTTTTATGGTTTGGTTTGGATTTGCTGGTTATGATTTTTTTTCTTTTTTTTTTTTTTTTCCAAATGCTGCATCCAACTTCATATTTCATAAAGTAAATAACTGAATAAATGTACAACTTCTGTCATTGGAGCCTTAAATGCCTGAGGTGCTTCCTGTTTCATATTCACAGGGCTGAAGTTGCACATAATTAAAATCCTGTCATTTCAGCATGAATTATTTTATTGAATCATATTTTATTCACATGCCTTTTCTCTTTCAAGGTTCTCTGGTATGCATCAAACACTTGCACATTAGTCGTACAGTCTGCTGTAGCAGCTTAACTTGGATTAATTTCTTATGCTTGTTAGTTTGTGAAACAGCTCTGGTTTTGAGTTTTAGCTTCTGTGTTTTCCATGCTTCACTTTCTCCTCTTCTGTTTTTGTTTTTTCCCCAAGAAATTGTCTAGAAAGATTGTCTTTTCAGTAGATACTTTTCAATAGATACTGGTCCTAAATGCAGATCAAAATTCCAAAAAAGAGTACACTGTATGTGTTAAGGGATTAAATGTAGCATGGTTACTATAATTTACTTGAATAGCTTTCCATTATTCACATCCTGTTTTTCTCAATGCCATATTCCTTCCCAATATTCTTAATGGCAATTTCTACCAATGCAAACAAGCAAAATCAAATAAACATGGAAGAAAAGTCGCTTTGGAAATGTAGAAATACTGTCCTTGGTCAGAGAGTGCTGATGAGAGATAGGGATTTGTTTTGTTTTGTTTTGTCTTCCCAGGAAAGAGCAGACTGTGCTGCCTGTAGTTTCTTCAGGCACTGTGCAAGCTACTGCATAGTTAAGAATATCCTGGGATGGGTCTGCCAGAATTCTTAAACCATGGACTGTAGAGCTGTGTGTGAGCATCCTTAGGCAGTTTTTAAAATAAAAGGTACCCAAGTAAGTCCCCATGGGGCATAAGGCATAAACACTTCAGAGGGGTCAGAAAGCACATGTAAATATATGACATAATAATGGCACGATAATCCTGGTGTTTAAAGTATTGTTTCAATTTTGGTCATCTTTCTCATGCTTAGTTCTTGGATGTAATGAGAACAGTTGTCCTTTTTGCTTTCTACACAGCTTGATGTTTTCCTGGTTATGACTGTTTTACCAGATCACAGAGAGTGGTTTGACAGTGCATCTCATGCACCAACACTTTAGTGTATTTTCAGTGAGGATATGGTACAGACACCTAACATATATATCACCCCTAAAAAGGTGTTGTGTTCATACAGAAATGTTTATGTATGTCTGCCCTGCAAGCCAACCATGGTAACTGGTCTTTCTAAACCACTGAGAAAGGAAAAACCTGTTTTTCATGTGCAACTTTCAGAGCATTTTATTATGTTTATTTACAGATGGAAATGGGGTTGGGTGGAGGAGTTCTTGACTATATCCAGGTTCACTTGCTGATGTCCATGGGAGAATACAGTTCTCCAGTCTCAGGTTAATACAGTTTCTGTGGGGTCAGAGCCTCCCTGACAGTATTTGTGCCTTTAAAGTGTGCATTTTGCTTGTTTGAGGCCTGAGGACTCTGTTTCCAAAAGCCTCGGTACCTGAAGTTTTGCAGTGACTTCAGCAGTGCAGCTGCCTCATACCATTCACTGAAGACAGCTCGTGAAAAAAACATGACTCAAAACTTCTTATAAATGACTGATTTCAGTGTGCTTCAGAATAATCTGCAATTCACTGATAAGCCTGGGCACTCAACAAGGTAAGGTGCTGCTGCATGTACTAGCCCCAGCTACCAAATATTCCATAGAAGTACCATGGATTACAGAATTTCACTTCTGCTTTTAAATTCTGTGAATTTCTAGGAATTCCTTGTTTGTGATGGGTTCAGCTATTTGTTTGGGTTTTTTTAATCAAAATTATGACCACAGTGCTTGTCACATTGCTGACTTTATAATTCCAGTTTCAGATTCCTTTTATAAATCTGAGCCTCAATTTCCCAGGTTGATAAGTTTTCTTAAGTACTGCTAGGAACATGTTTTTGAGCCTTACTGTCCATGTGGGTTTTGTCTCAGAGCAGGAGCAATGATTTTCCTCTTTTCTCTGAGTGCAGTCCAAACCCCAGCTTTGCATGAAACCAGGCCTGTTCTACCCTATCGTGGTCTTGGAGCAGTAAAATAGTCTCTCTGGTGTTCTGTGGGGAACAGCCTGGAGCAGAGCTATATCTACAGCCAGAGCAGCTGTATCCTGCTTTCCTCAGAGCAGCAGAGCTCTCTGAGCCAGCCCTCTCCATGAACCAAGCTGTCCAGTGT